>NW_006921665.1:4953851-4967968 GCF_000298275.1 Orycteropus afer afer | reverse complement strand
ATGTCTCCTTTTTTTTGGTATTTTCACGCAAATTCTTCTGCTAGTTGGGGTTTAGTCCAATTCTGTATCCTTCCCTTTAAGGCTCAGGGGTCCAAAATTATCTTCTGTGTCTGTGTTAATTGGTTTCCCTTTTCTTTGTTGAAGAGGGTCTGTGCAGTCCTTCTGCCTAGTCCGCCATCTTGCCGGAACTCTTAGAGCTTATTCTTAATGGTTGTCCTTTGTAAGTAAATTTTTGTTTTTCCCATGCTGCTTTCAGGACTCTGTCTTTGTCTTTGGTTTTGATGAGTTTGATGATGATGTATCTTGGTGATTTTCTTTTGGGGTCTGTCCTGTTGGGGATTCGTTTGACTTCCTGGATGGATATATTCTCCTCTTTCATCATATCAGAGAAGTTCTCTTCCAACAAATCTTGGACAATTTTCTCAGGGTTTTATTTTTCTTTTCCTGCTCGAAATTCCAATTACATTAGGATTACTCCTTTTGATGGTATCCCACATGAATCTTAGGCTTTCTTCATTTTGTTTTGATCTTTTTTCCTTTCCAATTAAGTATTCACGTATTTGTCTTCAATCTCATTAATTCTGTCTTCCATTACATGAGTTCTGCTTCTTTGCCCTTCTAATGTGTTATCTATTTCTGAGAATTTAGTATTAATCTTCTGGATTTCTATCTGTAGATTCTGAATCATTTCTAATTTTTCATTTATTTTGTCATTTTGTTCTTGTATTTTCCTCCAGAATTCTTCTAGGTTTTTGTCTGTGTTTTCCTTGGTCTGTCTCTCAGTCCTTTGAAGATATCTAAATATCGTTCTTTTGAATTCGTTATCAGAGAGTTCCAATGGTGCTTCTTCCTCAGGGAGGTGTTCTGTTTCTGTATCCTGTGCCCTTGTTTCTACCACTTCATCTTACTTCTTTGTGTGGACTGTGATGCTCTGTTGTCTCTGAAACATTGTGACGTTGTTGTATTTAGATCTCTGTTAACTCTATGTGAAGAGTAGCTAAGAGTGAGTCAGGCTCTTCTTTGTGATTGTTTATCATAGGCCCATTGGTGGAGAAGGAGGTGGTAACTCTCACTTAGTAAGTGAAGCTGCAGGAGGTGTTGGTGTAGTTGTGTCATTTGGGGACTGTTTCTGTCCCGCACTCAGTTCAACAAAAATAACAATTAAATAACCATCAAAAAAGTAATAGCAAATGGACAAAAAAGCACACCATATAATCACACAGGAACAGTAACCAAAAAAAAAAAAGAGAGAAAAGGGAAAAAAAAAAACAAAAATAAAACAAACAAACAAACAAAAAATCACAATATCTGGGGGAGAGGGCAATAAGAGAAAAAAGAGAAGGATAATGATGAAGAAAAAAATGGGAAAAAACGTGAAAAGAAGAACAAGGAATGGGGTTAAGCACAATAAGGAAGAAAGAAAATTGGAACCAACATCAGGGAAAAGAAAAAAAAAAGCTGAAAAGTAGACCTTGGAAGGGAAAAATAAAGAATGATAATTAAAAGGACAAAAGTAATAATAATAGTAGCAGTTTTAAAACAGACAAAAACTAACGAACTAAAAAAAAAAAAATCTGGACAGTGTGGGGCAGGGCACCTAGGCTCCGTCAGAGCACACACACTGGGATGGCATTCTTGCTAGGCTAGAAGGTGTGTGGGAGTGAGGTATGGCCTCACCTCCATTCACCAAGAGGGTGTGAGATATAAGAGTAACCAGGGGAATGTCGCACCTTTCCAGTAGTCTGTCTGAAATGTCCTTTTGGTTCCCAGCGTGTGGAGCCTGTTCTTAAGTCCCTGGAATCTAGGACAATGTTGTCACTTTAAATTGCCAAAATGGTCAAGCCACTTGTAAACATTCAAAATGGCTGTGCCTCCCGGACTGGCAAAAGTCCCCAATTCAGTCTGCCTTCCTCTTCACTGCTTCCTCTTTTATTCCCCACTCACCAGAGCAGTTCTCCGTGCAGTCCCTGGCTAGCGGGGCTGATTTTTAGGTTAATTCTTAAGTCCTACTACCACTCGGCAATATCTAAGCTGTCTGTATCATCAGGATTGCTGTCAGACCACAGCTCCGTATGTGCCCTTTTTTGGTGTTTTCATGCTAATTCTTCTGCTAGTTGGAATTTAGTCCACTTGTATATCCTTCCCTTCAACGTTCAGCAATCCCGAATTATCTTCTGTATTGAATTTGTAATTGAATTGAATTGAATTGTAATTGGTTCCCCTTTTCTTTGTTGAACAGGGTCTGTGCAGTCTTTCTGCCTATTCTGCCATCTTACTACAACCCCTTTGACAGTTTTGTTTTGTTTTTAAGTTTTTGTTGTGATTTGGGTGAAAGTTTAGAGAACAGATTCGTTTTCCATATAGTAGTTCATTTACATTTTGTTTCATGACATTGACTATAATTCCTCACAGTGTAACAGCTCTTGTCCCATTTCCTCCTTGTAGTTACCTCTTCCCTGTGTCCTTCTTTCCTATGCATTTCTGCCCCCCCAGGCTGTCTCCCTGTGCAAATACTGCCCTTTTGGTCTCCCTTGATTGATTGCACTGAGGAGTTTATTTACCTGATATAAATGTTCACCCTATATGCCTGTCTGTTGTTTGGCTGGAAGCCACGGGAGTGAGTTCAATTCTAGACCTGAAGGGAACTAGGGACCATAGTCTTAGGGGGGGTCTCACCAGGCTCTGTCAGATCAGCAAGTCTGGTCTTCTTTATGATTCTGAGTTTTGTTTCACATTGTTTTCCCATTCTGTTCAGGATCTTCTGCACTGATTCCTTTCTGAATGGTTGACAGTGGCCAGGCACCATACAATTCTTCTGGTCTCATGGTCATATAGTCTGAGCTTCACATGGTCCACTAGTCCCTTGGACTAATTGTTTCTTCATTCTTCTTTGCTTTGGATGAGGAGAGACCCATTGTTGCATATAACTGACCATTTGCAAGCTTTTAAGACCCTGCTTGCTTTTCACTAAAGTAGGATGTACAACACTGTTTTTGTGTAGTATTGTAATATGTTGTGCCAATTGAGGTTGTTGTCTCCTGTGACCATGGTCCCGAGCCCGCAAGTCCAACAATTTGCTCCATCAGGGTGGTTGATTATGCCTAAGAAATTATCCTAACTTTGCCCCCTGTTGGTTCTAGTTATATGGACATTCCTGTAGCACGTACAAATATGTATACAGAAATATCATCTGCCAGCTTTATATATGGTCATGAGTATATTCCCTTTTGCCTAGATATACTAATCATTCAGCCTGTCAACCTATCTATTTACCTATAGATTATTGTTTCTTATCACTGATAATGCAGTATTGTATATGTAACAGGGTTTATCTTTGTTGTCTTTGATGATTTTTATGTGTAACTGTACTACAGTTTTACATTTAAGTCTGTGTGCCATTTAGAATTAATTTTTTTTACATGATGTGATGAAGTAAGGTTCACTGTTCTTTTTTCTCCCCCCACATGCATACCCCTTTTGTCCAAATCAATTTGTTGAGAAAAACTTTCTTTTATCTAGTACTTGTTTTTGCAGCTTTGTAAAAATTCAATTAACCAAACATATATGGGGCTGTTTCTAGACTGTCATTCATTTTCTGTTGATCAGTATGTCTACCTTTAACATATAGAAAAAGGTCTTAATTACTTTTGCTCCATAGTAAGTCTTGAATTCAGGTAGGATAAATCCTCCAATTTTCTTCTTAAAAATTACTTTCATTATTTGAGGTACTTTATGTTTCCATATAAACTTAGGCTGAATTTTCCAGTACTAGAAAAAAAGGCTGCTATCATTTTGATTGGAGTGGTATTGAATATGTAAATTAATTTATATAAAACTGCCATTTTAACAATATTGAGTAATCGGTATGTATTGGGCAGTCATCTACCTCTGTAGTGATACCGCCTCAGAAATCCAAGGAGAGGTCGCTATGAGTCGGATATGACTCGATAGTTGTGAGTTGTTTTTTTTTTAATCTGTGTGTATAGTATATCTTTCCATTTATTTAGGTCTTTTTATTTTTCTTAGCATTGTTTTCCAATTTCTAGTGTGGAGGCATTGGATGTCTTTTCTTAAATTTATAGGAATTTGTTTATTTTTTTTGTAGGATAGTTTTCCTTCATTTTAATTTCCAATTGCAGTGCCTTATTTTTATTTGTGAAAGGTGTGTTCTATGAAATCCCTACAATCACTGAATTAGCAAATACTGAACTGACCTTTTGAATCTCTGCAACACAGATTTTTTTTGCTTCCTTGCATATGTGCGTGTCTGTGAATAGATTTGAAAGTACTATGTCTATTGATTTTAGATTTATAAATAAATTTTGGTAGTTCTGGCAGGGTAGTGCCTAAGGCATTTGACTGGTAACCAGAAGGATGGCAGTTCAAATTCACCAGTCATTCCTCAGAAGAAAGATTGTGAATATGCAAGTTTGCTAATATGGAACCCCGAATAATGAAGATCACCTGTATTTGCTGCTAGTGTGTAAGAATTCAGTTGATGTTTATACTTTAGTCTTTAATCCTTCATTTTTGCTTAATTCATTTATTGGTAGTAGTTATGTAAATTCCCTAAGATTTTCTGTGTTAACAATTATATGATCTGCAAACAGGGACAATTTTATTTCTTTTTCAATCATTATGCTTATTATATTTTTCATGTCTTAGTTCAGTGGTTAGGAACTCCAGAACAATGTTGAGTAGAAGTGAAAGTGGGATCTTTGCCTTGTTTCCCTATCTCAGGGGAAAAATTCAGTCTTTAGTCATTAACTATGATGCTAAATGTCATTTTTCATAGCTTCCCTATATTGTTTGAGGAAGTTTACTGTTAATCCTAGTTTGATGAGATTTTTATTTTTAAATTTTTTGCCGTGACTAACCAGAAAAACCAAACTCACTGCCATCGAGTTGGATTCGACTCATAGCAACCCCTCCTTGGGTTTCCAAGACAGTATCACTATGGAAGTAGATTGCCTACCCTTCCTTCTGAGGAGTGGCTAGGTGTTGTATTTTTGTCAAACCTTTTTTTCTGTACCTATTGAAATGATCATACGAGTTTTCTGCTTCATTTTGTTAATATAGTTAACTACAATTGATTTGTTTTCTGATATTAAACTAACCTTGCATTTCTAGGATAAACCTTACTTGGTCATTATGATGATAGTTTTGTGGATAAGAATCAGCATGAATCCAATTCCCAAAATGTAGAGATTGATTCAGTCTCCACATTCCCATTTCAACACAGTCACCCTCCTGGCACATTCTCTCTGACCCTAGCCACCTGGAGCTAGAGCAGATCTCCAAATTAAAAGGACACCATTCTTTAAAATGCCAAATAGGCAGACACCAGCCACAAATTTGGGAGTTCACATATCATTCACTTTTACATATTGGCTTCATTTTTTCATTTGGGTTTGATAATTGTCTGGAACAGCTCACAGAACTTCATGGAAAGTATTATGCTTAAAGATTTGTTATAGTAAAGGGTACAAATAGGATCATCATGAGGAAGAGATACAGGGGTGAATGTGGGAGAGTTCTCAGTGTTGAGTTCCATATCAATATTCCATATCACCCTTTCACTCTCTGTGCTAGTATTCTGGCTCTTAGTGGCCAGTCTTCCATGATAGGATAAATCATACCTCTTGAGGCAAATTGATATTGGCCTCTTTATTGAGTCTTTTCTCATCTGGCCAGCACCTAAATCACCAGCACAAATCTCAGATGTAGCCTGGAAGTGTCCCAGACAATCGCAGACTGGTTACTCCAAGGATTATTTCACCATTGCCAAGGACAAAGGCCTCCTTACTTATGGTAAAACTAAGTTCTTATTCCACAGTCACAATTAATTATATTTTTAATATAATATTAGTATTTATTTTTTAATAGTTTATGAAGAATTTTTTGTATTGATAGTCTTTAAGGATATTGTTCTATTTTTTTAATAATGCTTTTTATTAATTATTTTTAATAATGTTTTGTCAGGGTTTGGTATTAGGGTTGTGGTGTTTTTTTTTTAAATATTGAGTTGGACAGTAATCCCTCCTAATTTTTGAAAAAGTATATATAATTCTTATGTTATTTCTTCCTTGAATTTTGTATAGAATTCACCTGTGAAACCATCTGGAATTACAATTTTCTTTTTGGGAAGGCTTTTAATACCAAATCAATTTTAATAAGTGTAAGAATATTCAGATATTCTGCTTCCTCTATGTCAATTTTAATAAATGCTATTTTCCAAGAAATGTGTTCATTTCCTATATATTGTCAGATTTGCTGTCATAAAGTTGTTTCTTTTATTCTCATATGATCCTTTTAATGTATGTTGAATGTACAATGATAACCTTATTTTATTTCTGATAGAGTGATTTGTATTCATACCTCAAAGGGCTAGACTTTTTATTAGATTGAGTCTTTACTCATATTTAGCTTAGACTCTGGAGGCGTAGTGCCTAAGGCATTTGACTGCTAACTAGATGGCTGGCAGTTCAAACCCACCAGCCACTCCTCGGAAGGAAGATTGGGCAATCTACTTCTGTAAAGATACCACCTCAGGAACCCAAGGAGGAGTCGCTATGAGTCAGATCCAACTCCATGGTAGTGAGTTTGGTTTTTTTGGTAGTGACACTAAAGGTACATGGTTTTGAATAGGGAGTTGAAGTATAAGAAGGACGCTAGTTTAGGCACGCAGGGTTGAGTTGACTGCTCTGGTTTACAGTTCCACTAGCAATGCATGAGAATTTGAATATTTCAATAGCCTTCAAGTGACAACACTTGTTTTCCATTTTTCTGATCATAGCTATCCTAATGAGTGTGAAGTCATATCTCATTTTGGCTTTCATTTGTATTTCCCTAATGACTAATGATTGTTGCTATGTGCCGTCGAGTCGCCCCTGACTCATAGCGACCCCTCCTTGGGTTTCCAAGGCAGTATCACTACGGAAGCAGGATTGCCCAACCTTCCTTCCAAGGAGTGGCTGGTGGGTTTGAACCACCAGCCTTCTGGTTAGCAGTCAAGTGCTGAACTATGGTGTCAACTACCAGACTAAAAAATTGTTGCTAGAGTCTTTGTTCGCCATTCCCCGCCCATCACTGTACCCAGCACTAAGAAATTAAGCAGAGAATGAATGAATGAATCCTTTTATTATAACTTTCTTTTATAGAACTATAGCTCTAGAATCAGTCTTCTGATAATTAAAGAGTATGTGAGTATGTTTATAAGTGTGTAGGAATGGAGTTTTTATAAACTTAAACTGTGTTTCAATTACAGGCGTCAATTAGCAAGGTAAAAGTAACAGAACCATGGCTCAGTTTCCAACACCTTTTGGTGGTAAGTTTTAAAAAATCTTCCTTGCTTAATGTATTTGAGACCATCTTTTTTTTTTTTTTTTTTTAAGTAGTGTTATGGAAAATTTCAAATATACGCAAAATGGAATAGTATAATCAACCTTTCTGTGGCCATCTAGTTTCAGTAATTACCAACTCAAGACCAACATGGCTTCATCTGGATTCTTTTGAAGCACTTCTCAGCTTTATTATTTCATTTCATCCATAAATTCTTATGTGTTTCTAAAAAATAGAACTACTTCCAAAACATAACTGCAACATCATTATCATACCTGTAAAAGTTACAGTAATTTGTTGCTTATGTTAACTGTCCAGTGTTGATTTCCTTCATAGCTTTTAAACAACTTATTTGTAATAATTTGTTCAAATGAGGATCCAAACAAAATGCATATACTACAATTAAAAGTTAAGTGTCTTCTAAGTCTTAGTCAGTGAACTCCTCCTCTTTCCCTATCTTATCTTTGCAATTTATTTGTTGAAGTGACTGGGTGATTTGTTCTATAGTTTTTCCAAAGCCTGGATTGGAAGCATGACATTTTTTACAAATTTAAGTTTATCCTTTTGAAACATGTCAGTCTAAATAAAATGTATTTTTCAGATAGCTTTGCCAACTATTATTAGGAAATTATTAAATATTATTCTTGCTGAGTATGTTAAAGAGAGAGCACAGGCCCTGTTAATGTATTACTCTTAATAGCTGGCCAGTGTAGTCATGTTGGAGAGAGTAAGAAGGCGTGAAGCACCATGCTTTTCATGAAATCTGTGGAAGATCCTGTAGGATTCCAGTGCAAAAGTATGCACTTTTAAAAATCATTAGAGTTCTTCTGTTTTATTTTGTGTTTATTATTGTTCTCCTTTTAAATTGTTGGATGCTTATGTTCATTATTCCCAAGGATTAATCCTGACAGCTCTGGTAGCATAGTGCCTAAGGCACTTGACTGCATACCAGAAGGCTGGCGGTTCAAACCCACCAGCCACTCCTTGGAAGGAAGGTTGGGCAATCTACTTCCATAGTGATACTGCTTGGGAAACCCAAGGATGGGTCGCTATGAGTCGGGCCGACTCGACAGCACATAATAACAACAATCCTGACAAAGCACTAAAAATCCCCTTAGAAGTTGCAGGAAAGTAAGATCTATGGGGGATGAGATCATATCTCTCTTGGACACCAGTTTATCCTTTGAGTCTAGCATGGTGCCCTGCACATACAAGCCACTTGATAAGTATTTTTCAAATGACTGAATGAGTACCCACTCTATTCATCACTGTGACAACTCCTTTTTTGGCCTGCTTTAATCTTAAGTTTCTTATTTTATATGTGTAACATTCAAAGACAAACATCTTCATTTATCAAACTATTTGTAACTTATGACAGAATCTTAAAGTACTTTTGAAACAGTATATGTGCATTTTGTTTTTCTCATTGAATAATTTGCCTTTTTTTTTTTTGGATTGTAGGTAGCCTGGATATTTGGGCCATAACTGTAGAGGAAAGAGCAAAACATGATCAACAGTTCCATAGTTTAAAGCCAATATCTGGATTTATTACTGGTAATTTTAGTGAGCATTTTTATGTTTTTACTCATCAGTAGTATGTATCTGTGGAAAACCTTATGCAAAGCTAAGGCGGGCATGTATGATCTAGGGGACATTTTATCAGTCTTGCCTTTGCCTAGAGTGATTGATTTTACAATTGTTTTTAACATACTGCATTCAGACCTTGTTTGCAGTCCTTCATGGATGTCCAGCCACTTGCTTCAGGCACATCTCTGGTGGGAACTGTTTAACATCAAAGGACCACATTCTTTAAGCAATGTAGAATTAGTCTGTGGCCTCTGAGCTAAAATAGTTACTTAATTCTGGTCTTGAACTGGTTTTGGAAATTGTTAAATAAATTAACACATTCTGAACATTCAAAAAAATTATTTCTCCTATTGCTGTGTCCCTAAAGTTCCTTGTGTACTTTGCTGCTTTTATTATCTTTCCTATTTGATTACTCTTCAGGTAATATCTTTAGAAAACATGGGATCTGGATTTCCTGGGAGTTTGAGTTTGTGTATATTACAATTGTTTTGTTTATTTATTATTAATTCTTAATCATTGATGCTGATTCTTTTTGATCATTTGAAATGTGTGTATTGGAAATGACAGTTTTTAGAATTTTTATAAAGTAGAAATATGGGTCATCAGTTTCAAGATTTCTATAGTTGTGCTTTGTCGTAATGGGGAGCTGGTAACATCTGAGTTAATGGTAGGTTAATTGAAGTGGACAATGCGCCCTTGCAATGATTGACCCTTTTGAGATGATTTCAGACATGTTAAGTTCTAAACTCATTGCTGATGAATTCATCTTACTGTTTCTTACAGACTTAGCATTGCCTCTTATCATGTATTCAGTTCTGGATTTACAGGATTACCAGCCTCTTTCTTGTTTTTATAATTTTTCTATGAGAGGATTTCTGTCAGCTGATGTTTTCTTCTGAAACTTTTTCCATTTAATTTACAGGTGATCAAGCTAGAAACTTTTTTTTCCAATCTGGGTTACCTCAACCTGTTTTAGCACAGATATGGTAAGTCGGAATTTTATATAAGCACAAGGTATGATCCTATTTGGGAATATTATTTCTTAGGCTATAGAAGGAGAACATGTGTTTCTAGCATGAAATATTCTAGTATATCTTACCAGAGAAATACTTCTAAAATGGTATAGTGCCTAAGGCATTTGACTGCTAACCAGAAGGTTGGCGGTTCAAACCCATCAGCCACTCTGCGAAAGAAAGACTGGACAATCCATTTCTGTAAAGATTTGGCCTTGGAAGCCCAGAGGGGGTTGGTGTGAGTCGGAATCAACTCGATGGCAGTGAGTTTTGTTGGTTTTTTTTTTCCCAATGTGGCACTAAGGAGCTATGGTGGCACAGTGCCTAAGACATTTTGTTCCTAACCAGAGGTTGGCAGTTCAAATCCACCAGCCAGTCTGCGGAAGGAAGATGAGGCAATCTACTTCCATAAAGATTTACTGCCTTGGAAACCCAAAGGGGGTTGCTATGAGTCAGAATCAACTCAATGGCAGTGAGGTTTTTTTTGTTTTGTTTTGTTTTTTGTTATGCAGGACTAAGCAGCCTTGCTGAAACAGTGGTTAAGTGCTTGGCTGCTGACTAAAAGGCCAGAAGTTGAACCCACCAGCTGCTTCCCAGGAGAAAGATAGGGCAGTCTGTTTCCATAAAGGTTACAGCCCCTGAAACCCTATTTGGCAGTTCTACTCTGTCCTGTAGGGATGTGATGAGTCAGAATTGACTCAACAGTGATGGGTTTTGTTTCAATGTGGAACTAAAAAAAAATGTGATGAAATTTTAAAGATGACACTATGTCCAAAAGTGAATTGAGAAATCTAGATTTTTCTGTTTTCTCACCACCAATTTGTTTCAGCTTCATCTAAATCACCTAGACTCATCTGAATCCCTCATCTTTTTTGTTTCCTACGGTAATGGTCCTGTATCTTTCATTAATTAGAGAAGAAAAGGTAAAGAAAATAATTGATGGTTCTGTATCTGTTGGAAAAAAATGGTATCTATTAAAATATAGTACATAGAGAATGCATAATAAATATTGTTGAATTCTTTTTCACAAATAGGCATTCAGTCTTTTAAAGGCACAGGGGAGGCAGAATGAATAAAAAAGGATAGCAAACATAGATTTGGGTTCATGACTTTGGGGAGCCATGCTGAATTCTGCTATGCTTCAAAAAGCCACATTTCCCCACAGTGTGTGGTCCTTGAAGTTAAGGCTTCATTTCTCTGGGTTGTTAGTGTACAGACAGCTTGCTGTTGTTACACACCTGAGTTTGAATTCTGGCTCTACTACTTTCTGATTTGGTGCATATATTTACCCTCTGTGACTTTAGTTTCTAATCTATACAGTGGGAATAATGACTTTTGTAACAGAGTTGTTGAGAAAAATAGCAGAACAAGTGTATATAAAGGGCTTAGTGTGGGGCCTGGCACATAATAAATAGGCCCTCAAAACAAAACCCAAAGAGGTCGCCACTATCATCATCAGGAATAGGATGTTCCACATAACAAAATCATCAACTAATTGCTTGCCTCTTTAAATGATCAACCTTTTTTATTTATAATTTTCATGGAAATTACCATGATTGACATAGCTTCTTGTTGCCTTCAAGTGGACAGAACATAATTTAAGCTTTTTCTTGATTAATTTTCATCATTTGGAAAATCATTCACTAGGTTCTACACTAGTGAAACTTTCACGAGAAATATAAATATACGTGTGTGTGTGTGTGTGTGTGTGTGTTTGTGTATGGATATATTTGAATTGAAACTAAATCATACCAGATTCCTGTGCTTTTTTTGGTGTCTGCTTTATTTTCTTTTTCCTGGTTGTCAGCATATTGGCTGCCAGACTGTCTCCTTCAACTAGTGAGCCTCCTCCCATGATGCCATTCCAGTTCTAACTTCTGATCTGCTGTGAGCTAGGAAAATCAGATAACCAAGTTTTTTTTTTTTCTTTCTTTTTTGGAATTACTTTAAAATAAAGGAAGCAGCTCAGAATGAGAGAGAAAGAGACCAAGAACTCATGCTTATGTGCACAGGAGCATTGTCCTGTCAGTTAAGTGGCGTTAGTTTAAATGTGAGGGACTTGGGACATCTGTGTTAATCAGTTAAAGCTTTTTTGGCTCTGCATTCTGGTATGTGATTGTGCTTCACAACATGATTGTGCTTCACAACACCAGTCAAGATCACTCCCTAGAACACCTTCCTTTCCAAGGTATAGCTGCCTTTACTAATTGTGCTTTTATGCTATATTCTCAGTCTGTGAGCGTTCATATAAGAAATAGTCTCAAGATGGATTACTGCAAGAAAACCTCACTCCACTTGCATTTATTCAACATTTTAAAAATATTTATCAAACGTCTGCTATGGGCCTATGACTGCTATAGGTGGTAAGGATATAGCAGTGAACAAAATAGACAAAGTCTCTGCTTTCATAGAAATTACAGCTAATTGAAGGAGATAGTCGATAGTAATATAAAAATTATGTCGTATTGTAATAAATGTTACAGAGAAAAACATTTTATAATGAATTTTCTTTTTTCCATTGAGACAGTTGTTAGTTTTCTAAACTCTTTTTAGCTGAGTGCAGCAAACTTCATTTTTCCAATTTATTATTCACTATAAAGTGAAAATCTTTATTAACAGCAATGGTGATGAATTGATAGTCTTGGTTTTTATCAAAAACATTCCTTATGTCTTTAATTATTTTTTGACATTTTGCTTAATAAGTTTGCAATGGTGTTCTGATTACCTAGTGCCGCTCTGACAATAATATACCACAAATGGGATGGCCTTAACAAACAGGAGTTTATTCTTACAATTTGGAGGCTTTAAGTCTGAGTCCAAAGTGCCAGGCTCTAGGGGATAGGTGAAAGCCCTTCAACCTTGCGGTCCAGCTCTGCCTCCTGCTCCCAGCCCACTGAAGCTAGAGGTGTTTCTTCACTCAGACAGCTGCTGGCTGCTGAGACTGAGAAGCCCCAAGGTTGACAAGTAAAAAGGCACAGTTCCGATGTTACCAAACCACATAGCAGGCCATTAACTTAAGTCCACTGTAAGTCCCAAGGTCGGCAGAGCATGGCAGGCTGCTGAGCAATGACACGGCTACATACAGGATCCAAGCGTGCCATAGGCTAGAGACCATTCCCAAGACTTCTCCTTATATGCAGGAAGCAGACCACATCCCAAAGGCAGCTACTCAGCTGCTTGTGGTAGATCCCACCATGGAGTTTATTACCATTCTCTTCATGGGGAACAACTACCAGCAGCTGCCTAGCTACTCAACCAGGCCCAGCCAAGTTGACACACAAACATGACTACCACAGATGGCATATTTCATTTTCATCAAGAATTGCATTAGGAGAACAAATAAACCCCTCTATGTATCTTTTCTAAAAATATGTCTTTGAAAAGTAATCATAAGTTTCATGAACTATAAATATCCTGCTGAGGGTGTGGGATTATTATCAGTTGCCATTGAGTCAGTAATGACTCATTGTAAGCCTGTAAAACACAGAACTGCCCCTATAAGATGCCCAAGGCTGCGGATTGCCTGGTAGGTTCAAACTGCCAGTGTTTTGGTTAGCAGCTGAGCACTTAACCACTGCACCAGTAGAGTTCTTGGTGATATGATATGGTGCATAGTATGAACAAGAGTTGATGTTATCTTTCAGTGCTAGCTCTGATACTTACTCATTTTGTAACCCTGAGCAATTGATCTCTTTGAGCCTGGATTTTTAAATTTATAAAAAGGAGGATAATGGTATCTAATCAAATAGTTTCCTCTTCCTCTCTCTCATACTTGTCTTGTGTTGTCATATGACTTTCTTGGTGGGGCCCTGGGTTGACCCATGTCCTTTTTGGTAGAGAGAGGGATTAGGTTGACTATGAAGTTTTAGTCAGTGCCTTATGTCAGTCATCTGGGGAAGAAGAGAATGCTGGAATAAGAATTGGGAACTCTTTCTAATTTCTGTCTCTGGACCTTACTTTCTTTGCTCTGGACCTCAGTTCAAATATATCAGTGATGTGGGCTGATAGGGAATATGTCTTAGATACTTTTATAATTTTTTGTTCCCTTGTAGAAACTATATTCCAATTCCTTTCCATATCCTTTCCCCACACTTATTCAATCTATATGCTGAGCAAATAATCTGAGAAGCTGGACTATATGAAGAAAAACATGGCATCAGGATTGGAGGAAGAATC
>NW_006921665.1:4942087-4953288 GCF_000298275.1 Orycteropus afer afer | reverse complement strand
AATGCTCCTTGGAAGTGAGAATGGCCAGACTTTGTCTTGCCTATTTGGTCATGTTGTCAGAAGGGATTATTCCTTGGAGAAGGATGTCATGCTTGGTGGGGTGGAGGGTCGACAAAAGAGGGGGAGGCCTTCAACAAGATGGATTGACACGGTGGCTGCAATGATGGGCTCAAGTATAGCAGGGATCATGGAGCTGGCAGGGGATCAGGCAGTGTTTTGTTCTGTTGTGTATGGGGTTGCTATGAGTCGGAAACAACTTGACAGCACCTAACAACGACAACAACATATTCCAGTTAACTAACTTATGACCTTTGAACTGTAACCTGTTAATATTTTGGGGGATATATTATCTAGTCAATTAAGAATACAATTTAAAAAAAAAAAAGCAATGAAACCTGAATTCCCAGAGGATGGATTCAAATTATTGTATGTAATGCCAGATGATAACAGCTGCCAAAGATGATACATCTTCCTAGAAATTTTCTTACTACTAAGAAACTGGAAGAAAACTGGCAAGCATTGTTTTGGCAACCTAAATGCTTAAAATTGTTTCAACATTGGACTGATGAGGTGGTGGGGGCTTGATGGGGGAGGGAGAAAGAATGGACAAGAGCCTGAATGGACATGG
Source organism: Orycteropus afer afer (assembly GCF_000298275.1). NCBI lineage: Eukaryota > Metazoa > Chordata > Mammalia > Tubulidentata > Orycteropodidae > Orycteropus > Orycteropus afer. The sequence goes on along the minus strand of NW_006921665.1, from coordinate 4,952,660 downwards.
AACAAAAAAGAGGTGGGGGAAAGAAGTCCAGTGAGACCTTTGGAATAAGAGTCTGTAGTGGACACAGAAATGGAGATTAGAAGCTTTTAAAGAGGGAACTGAGGGGAAGGGAAATGCACCATCTGGAAATGGACCAGAGAGAAAAGGGAACCCAAGATACAGAGACAGAGTTGAACAATATGGTGATCTCTTTCAAGCATGGGAAAAGGGGGTAGGACAAACATCCATACTCTTATACTATCTAAGAACACTTCTGTGTATATATCAGAAGGATCTCCAGACCCCAGCAGAATCAGTTCTTAGCTCAGTAAAAGTTAGTTATTCTTAGGAAGATCAAGTGAAAAAAATCAAACACATGGAAGCTGAATAATACCCTCTAGCCAAACAGTTGTTGTTGTTGTTGTTATGTGCCGTCAAGTCAAACCCAACTCATAGCGACCCTTCCTTGGGTTTCCGAGGCAGTATCACTACCAAAGTAGGATTGCCCAACCTTCCTTCCGAGGAGTGGCTGGTGGGTTTGAACCGCCAGCCGTCTGGTTAGCAGGCAAGTGTCTTAGCCACTATGCTACCAGAGCTCCCAAACAGTAGACAGGCCTATAAGGTGAACAGTTACACCAGGTAAATAGACTCCTTAGAGTAAGCAACCATGGGTGATCAGGAGAACAGCATTTGGTAGGGAGATAGCTCAGAGGGCAGGAATGCCTAGGAAAGAATACATAGGAAAAGGTAACCATAGGATGGAAGTGGAAAGAGAACTATTACATTGTGGAGATTGCAATCAATGTCATGAAACAAAATGTGTATGATCTGTTGAATGGAAAATGAATTTGCTTGGTAAACATTCACCCAAATCACAAATTAAAAAAACAAATAAAGTTAGTTATTCTTATAACACCATTTCTTTTTTAATTTTAATTTTATTGTGATTTGGGTATAAGTTTACAGAGCAAATTCATCTTCCATACAGCAGTTCACATACAATTTGTCTCATGACATTGACTGTAATCTCCCACAATGCAACAGCTCTCTTCCTACTTCCTCTCCACAGCTACCTCTTCCCTGTAACACCATTTCTTTAAAAATCATTTGAGATGAACATTTTGTGAAGTTTATTCACTTAGTAAAAACGAAGTGATACCATATTTATCAAGAAAACTTGCACCCATATTGACACCTTCTCTACAGTGCTTGACAGTTCAAGGTCTGTGTATAGAAAGATATATAACAATCTCTCTGATCTTAACTATATCTCTATTATGTATAAGAAAGCTTCTGAGGACTTTACAATCTTTGGGATCACTATTGGGATCATTACTGCAGGCATTAATACATAGAACTGTTGAAGTGTCACTTATAAAAAGAGTTAGAAGCTTCCAGTATTTTGGATAAAAAATTATATGGTATTTTTTTAAGTAATGTGCATTTTTATCTTTTACTACCTGTATAGGAGAGTTGGGCAATCCTACTTCCGTAATGATACTGCCTCGGAAACCCAAGGAGGGGTCGCTATGAGTCGGGTCCAACTCCACGGCAAACAACAACAACAACAGCATAGGAGAACTGTACCAGAGGGGCACTTAACATTTTGAAAAACACTTGAATGTGACCAAAGTGGTGGCTTTGAATGTGATTTTAAAAATATTTTATATCATTTTAATGACCAGTTTTTTTAAATGAGAAGTCCCTGGCTGGTACAAACTGTTGAGCACTCAGCTACTAAACAAAACGTGCCTCAGAAAATAGGCCTGGTATTCTACTTCTAAAAAATTAGGCTTTGAAAACTCTTTGGAGCACAGTTCTACTCTGATGCACATGGAATCAGTTTGATGGCAACTGGTTTGGCTGAGTTTTGGTTTTTAAAATGAAGATTTTGTCCAAGATCAGAAATCTTACTATTTCTTTAGAAGTAACCGATAAATATGTTTTGAATATAAACTGCCATAGAAAGTTTTAAAAAGTAAAATAAAAACTAAAGTTCAGTACAGGTAGTAGATATAGTCAGAATATTGATAAAATGCTTACTATAAAATAGTCATAAGTACTACTGCCTTCATTGCTGGAGTTGAGTCTTATTAAGCCATTCAGTCTTTTGGAGTATTGGCAAATGTAAAATAAATTAGTTCCTTTTGCCATTCTCCATTCACTCTGCAAAAATATCTGTAATGACAAACTTGTCCTCGAGAATCCAGCAATGATGAACACATCCCAGAAGAACTAAGGAGGCAGCGATGACCTCAGTGTTATCATTTCTTCAAAGTAGGTTTCTTGAAAGTGATTTTTGCTCCCAAAGGTATTATCATTTCATGGAAGCCACAGGAAAACAGTGTTTCATGAAGGGGCTAGTTAACTGTGGTGAATGCTGCTATGAGACAAGGTAAAAAAAAAAAAAAGAGAGAGAGAGAGAAATGAAAATGTTCTTGATTGTAACAACATGAAGGATGTTGAAGATCTTGATCTCTTTACATTACCAAGGTTCATTTTTATAAATCCTTTTCCATAGACACTTATGGTGGTTCAAAATGACCAGCCACTCCGCAGAAGGAAGTCTGGGCAATCTGCTTCTGTAAACATTTAGAACCTTGGTAACCCTATGGGACATTCCCACTCTGTCCTAAAGGGTCAGTATGAATCAGAATTGACTCCATGGCAATGAGTTTGGGTTTGGGTAGCCACTTGTCATGTTTGCAAGTAAAATTGCTCTGTGCTATTTATTGTGTATTTTTTTTTTTCCTTTCTTAATCTCAACAATGTTGTTTCATTAGGTCAAACTTCTTTAAGTAAAATTTTAAAGAAAATATGTCTGTGTGGTAAATTATCTGGATTTTTGTTTTCTTAACAGAAAATATCTTTCTTTTGTCCTCATACATGAAAAGTAGTTTGGCCGAGTATAGAATTTTATGATTATAATAATTTTTCTCAACACTGCTTGTAACATGCTCATAAAACCAGAAAAAAACAAACACACTACCATCGAGTCGGATCCGACTCATAGTGACCCCTCCTTGGGTTTCCGAGGTGGTATCACTATGGAAGTAGATCGCCCAACTTTCCTTGCGAGGAATGACTGGTGGGTTAACCTTCTGTTTAGCAGTCTAATGCCTTAAGCCCAGAGGTCCTAACACTGCTCATAGTCTTCTATTATTATTTTTTGTGTGTGTGAACCTTGTTTTTTTTGTCTCAAAGTATCCAAGACTTGCTTATATTTGGAATTCAGAAAATTTGTTAGGATATATGAGAATTCTGCCAAGTATGTGATAAATCCTATTAACTCAAAGATTAAAGATTTGTGTGTGTGTGTGTGTGTCTTCTGGGATAATTCCTCCAGTTGATCTTTGAAGTGACCGATAGCTTTCAATGTTGTGTATCCCACAAGGAGGGGTCGCTATGAGTCAGGTCTGACTCCACGGCACATAACAACAACAACAACAGACTTCTCTGAGCTCTAAACTTGGATATCCAAAGGTCTCTCAGTTCTTCTTTTGAATGTGCACCAAAACACCAAACTCCTGACTCATAGAGACCCTCCTTGGGTTTCCAAGGCAATATCTCTATGGAAGTAGATTCTCAGTCTTCCTTCTGAGGAGTGGCTGGTGGGTTTGAACCCTAGCCTTCTGCTTAGCAGTCAAATGCCTTAGGTACTGCACCACTAGAATTGAATGTGCACGAGAATCTCAAATTTAACATGTTCAAAACTAGACTCTTCATCCCCTCTCTCCCACCTTTTATTCCTGATTTTTCACCATCTCAGTTGTTGACTCTGAGCACCTACCCAGCTGCTCAAACCAGCATCTGGGAGCCATGCTGGAATCCTCCTCTTTTCCTCACCCTATACATCCAGTCCATCAGCACATTTCTTTTTTAATCCATTTACAGAATTTATCCCTAATCTGGCCACTTCTTTCTGTCTTCTCTTCTACTGTCCTAATCTGTTGTCTCACCTGGTCAATATTACTGGATCCTGATTGGACTATTCCTTCCACAGTTGCCCGTTTAGAGTCCATTGTCCACATAGCATTCAGAATAATCTCTTTAAAAAAAAGTTAATTCATTTAAAACTCTCCATTGAGAAAAAATTCAGTTATTACTAAGGCAAAAAGTCCCCAGTAAGATCAGGCTCTTATCTTTGCATCACTCTTCTTCCTCAATTTCTTCACTTCAGGTACACTACCTTCTTTCTATTCTTTAAATAGGTCAGATTTCTTCTTTGCCTCATGGTCATTGCTCTTGGCATTTTCTCTTTCTATAATGCAGTTCTGGCTCCTTACATAGCTGGCTCTCTACTCTTCACGTCTCAGGTCATATGTCAACTGTTCAGAGAGGTGTTTCCTAACTACCCAGTCTAAAGTTCCTTTTACCCCCACCTACTCCTATTTCCATCTTGTTTCCCAATGCAGTAGCACTTAGCACCATATAAAAGAATCTGATTTATTTGTTTTATGGTTTAGTATCTGCTTGTCATTAGAATATAAGCTCTGTGAGGGCAAGAAGCTTACAAAATTTTTCACAGTTGTAACCTAAATGGGCAGGTAGTGCCTAACCCGTAGCTAACCCCCTTTGCCTCCAGTATTTGTTGAGTGAATATACAAATGAATGACTATCAAGGTTGGATTAGTCTACACCATTGCTTGGATTTAGCTCCAACGTAGTGGAAATGGGCAGCCTTTGTTAAGTGTTCGTGAAGAAGGTGGGCTGCTAAAGAAATGTGCACTTTAGCTCTGCCACAGTGAATGGAATGGTGACAAGAAGAGACTGGTCTGTTTGCTTAATCCTATAATATACACAAAATAATTACATACTTACTATACTCATATCCACTACAAACAAGAAAGTTCAAGATTTCTTTGTAGTTCTTTTGTTTTAGATTGAGGATATATGAAGTACTGTGCTCAGAAATTACTTTGATTAGTTTGTTTCCCCTCCTTCCTGTGGATATATTTATTTTAAAATAGTATTTGGTTCATTTGTTTCTGTTCTTATTAATTTTAGGGATTCCCTGCCATCTGTATGGATATAATTTTATTTTTAATTATATTTTATTTATATTTATTTTTATTTTTATTTTTTGAATATGTAATAGTTTAATAAGATTCCAAAAGCCAGCAGTATACAAAGTATCCCTCTCCTATCCCTTCATCCATGTCCCCCCCCACCTCAAATTTTATTAGTTTCTTATTATACTTCTTGAAGCAGGTATGAGATATATATATATAGATAGATATATTTATATATTTATATTTATATTTATATTTATATAGGAGGGAGCTTTGGTAGCGTAATGCCTAAGGCTCTTGACTGCTAACCAGAAGGCTAGTGATTCAAACCCACCAGCACTCCTCGGAAGGAAGATGGGGCAATCTACTTCTGTAGTGATACTGCCGTGGAAACCCAAGGAGGGGTTGCTATGAGTCAGGTCCTACTCAACAGCACATAACAACAAAAATATATACACACACACACACGTGAGTGTATATGTATATATATATACACACACACACATACACACACATTTATGTAAAATGAATTTTGGAAATATTCTTATTTCCGGTAATTTAAAATATATTTATATTTAAATTATTTCCTCTTTTTTCGGTAAATGTAACTCCCTATAAATTACTCTTTGTTCTTTGTTTTTTTCACTTAAAAACATTCTTTTGGAAATAGGCATATCAGTTCATAGAGAACTCTCAAATTTTTTTTCTTTTTTAACATTTGTATAGTACTCATTGTGGAGAATACATGATGATTTATCCTACCAATCTCTTGTGTATATACATTTAGATGATTTCCAGTATTGTATAATTATAGACAATGCAGGAATGAATGAGTATATGCATAAGTATTTTTTGTTGTTGGTTTATCTTCAGAGTAAATCCCTAGAAATGGAATTGTGGGCCAAAGGGTAAATGTACATTAATTCAGGTAGAGTTGTCATATTTCCCTTTGTTTGAATTTGCAGCATTTTTTTTTCTGATTAACAGTGTATAAGAATAATTGATCTATGGTTTATTTGTACAGACAAAACAAAAAGCTTGTCCTTAATACCCAACATCCTTTGATGCCTTTATCTTCTCAACCCTACCTGTTGTTAGATATATATTTTATTATCAGGGTGAACAATGTACATAAGGTCAGTTTGCTTTCAGGAGTCATACATAGCAATTGTTTGACTTACACTCCTTGTTAACATATTGTTTCTAATTTGGAAAAGTAAATTGAATTTTATTTCAGTATTCTCAGACTTTTTGTTAGTCTTTTGGGGGAATTTTGAAAAACAGGTAAACTGGAGAAATAACTGTAAATGGGAGAGCGAATGGCTGTGGCAGGACTGAAGTTTTTTTTGCAGAGAAACCTAAGGAAATAAAACACTAACTATAGTCCAGTGTATTGGGGATGGGGTAGGGGGCAAGGGTATGGATGAGAACTGGACTTTATAGGTAGGAGTAACTCTACCATACTTCCATAAATTCTTATGAGTTTTTGCTGTCTAGAAGTCTCAACAATTTGTTTTGTTAATTGAGGTAATTTTTATATGATCACACAAAATGCTCTCCAAAATTTTGGGATTGTGGTAGATGCCTTAAGCCTAAGCATCTAAAACCTGAGGACTGTGGTTTCTTCTCCTCACTCATTGAGGCACTTCAGTAGTAGGGTTTTTAGAAACAGTAAACTGTTAACTAGGTCATTGCTAAAAAGTCTGTTCTCCCCTAATTCACTCAGTATCCTTCATTGGATATTTCTGTTACTCACTAGAAAACAGGTTTTTGAGACAGAAGTGTGCTGAATAGGGGGCGGGAATCTGCCTGTTTGTGTGTGTATGTGTTAATGTTGATTGATGGACACTTCTTTTTTTTTTCTGAAAACTATGTGAAATAGCTGGATGTCTTTTTTAAAGTACTTAGAAAAAAAGAAGGGAGAATCACTTAAATTTTATTAATTTTCTTTATAAAGGCTGAAAATAAAAAAACTAAAGCCAATGCCATTGAGTTAATTCCTACTCATAGCAACCACATAGGACAGAGTACAACTGCTCCATAGAACTTCCAAGGGTGTAAATCTTCACAGAAGCAGGTTGCCTCATCTTTCTCCCACAGAGTGGCTGGTGGGTTCAGACCACTGATCTTTTGGCTGGAAGCTTAATGCCATAACCACTGCACCACCAGAGATCTTAATAAAGCAAGCAGAGACCAGTCTCAATTATGAATATCAAAAAAAACAAACCAAACTCATTGCCATTGAGTCGGATCCAACTCATAATGACTCCTCCTTGGGTTTCCGAGGTGGTAACACTACAGAAGTGATTGCCCAATCTTCCTTCAGAGGAGTAGGTGGTGAATATAGATCTAAAAATTCAAAACAAAGTCTTAGCAGATAGCATTCAGCAGTGTTTGAAAAGAATAGTACATTATGACCAACTCAGGTTTATGCCAGGGGTGCGAAGTTGGTTCCAAATCAAAATTCTCTATCAACATTCTCATCTTTTTTACCAGCAGATAAAGGAAAAAGAAGCCTTGTGATTAAATATGTGGCAGATCCTGATTACGCATTTGATTAAAAGTATAGTAACCATTTCTAATAAGTTAAAGTGAAAAGGCAACAACTTTCGTATGTCAGACTACTTTCCAAAAATCACTACCAAATAGTATTCTAAATGGTAAATACTAAGACTATTTCATTTAAATGCAGAACTAGGTAGGGATGAGCACACATTCAGTAATGTTTCAGAAGCAGTAAGACCAATAAAAGAAACAGTTGGTATAAATACTGGGAAAACAACAATTCTTTTTTTTGCTAATTATGTGATTGCATCTTTACCAAGCTCAAGAGATTTTAATTTAAAAAAAAATTAGTAGGATTAATAGAGGTTTTATATGGTATGTGAATATAATAACATCAATAATAAAAAATCAAGTGTTTTCTCTGTGCTTGAATTAAGCAACTAAAAATTGAAATGGGGAAAAGAATATTTAAAATAGTGACAAAAATGGTAAAATTCCTAAGAATATATTTAACAGGAAAAGTACATTACTTATATGAAGAGAGTGATATAATTTTTTTAAAGGAAATACAAGTAGAACTGGAAATGCAAAGACATACACTATTTTCTTAGATGGGCAGACAATGTTAAAACAGATTAGCTCTCTAAAAAGTTGTTTATAACTTTGATGCTGTTTCAGTTTGGATCCCAAACTGAATAGTCAAATAATCTTAACGTTTATAGGGAAAAACAAATGGCTGCGAGAAGTAGGGGGGAGAAAACGCCTTCCAGGTATGAAAGCGTCATAGAGCCAAAATGATCAGATTGTTATCATATTGTCCTGGGAATTATTCATTTAGAATAGATAATCCAGAAATAGGTCTTACCTCATACGAACATTTAATGAATAACATAATATAATGGATAACATACTATACACACATACACACGCACACAATTGCAGTTAGTTTGAAGATTGAAATGTAATAAAATAAATGATACAATCTTAGAAAATCAAGGACTGAAAATCCACAAGCTATATGATGAAAGAATTATTTGATATATAAAAATTTAGAGTATATAGTAAAGATACAAATAAATAAATAAAACCCAAAGTCACTGCCATCGAGTTGATTCCAACTTACACTAACCCCCATTGGGTTTCCAAGGCTGTAAATCTTTACAGAAGCAGACTGTCTCATCTTTCTCCCCTGGAAAGGCTGGTAGGTTCAAACCACCAACCTTTTGGTTAGCAGTCAAATCCTTAACCACTACACCACCATTTTGTAAAGATAATATATGCAAAATCAATTGATAAATAATAAATTTGTAAAAGAATCTTTCAATTATTGACCAAGCGTCTATAACACAATTAACTCTTACAAACTGACACAAAATGACATATAATCTGTCAGAAAACTTAACAGAGATGTGAAGGACTAGTTCATTGAAATACAGTAAAACTTGTGAAAAGCCAGAACCTGTGTAAGGCAAAAACCTGTCAGAAGAAAAACTGAAGTATTTTCCTCTAATGAAGAGAAGTATAAAAGTGGTAAGAGTATATACCCTGTTAAAGTTGGAAAACTGCAGAGACCCAGAAAAACAAGGCATTCCCATTAACTTGCTTCTCTCACAGGTTTCACTAGTATAAATTTAAATGCCAGGAAACATATGGAAAATGATGCTCAAGCTCACTAATAAACCAAAAAACCAAACTCATTGCCATTGAGTCAGTTCCAACTCATAGCGACCCCCACTGAGTTTCCAAGACAGTAGATTGCCCCGTCTTCCTTCTGCAGAGTGGCTGGTAGGTTTGAACCATCAGCCTTCTGGTTAGCAGTCAGATGCCGTAGGCATTGAGCCACAGAGCTCCTACAGTGAGGGAAAATTAGACTACACTGGTGTGATTTGCTGAAGGGCGATCATTGATTTTACCTGTCTGAGGTAAAAAGATTTCTGCCAGGCTTTGGATTCAGTTTCTTGCTGAATGACTTTTCTTTATTTTCCAAAATAATGGTGCTGACTTTTAATTTTTTTATCACTTTTTAGAGATTTTTGATCTTTGTTGTATGCCACATTTTTATTGTTTTGCATTATTTCTCTCTTTGAGTTAACTCCAGTTATATAGAGTTATTTTCCATGTAACTTTATTTTTTGAGGGGGAACAGTTAAAAAGATTACTAGTCATTGTATGTTAATTGGAATAGCTGGTCTAATTACTTCATGTTTCAAGTTAAAATTTTTGTAAGATACTTAAAAAAACATCTTTACACTTTCAATATCCGGGCTAAATAAATGAAGTGAATGAACATTTCTTATACAGAAGAGGTTAAATTGTGAGTATGCACAGCTTTAATTTGTGTAATGTAGTTTTCAGTTACAAGTATAAACTCTTTTCTTTTGCTTACTCTTCTTTGAAAGAAAATACTTCACATGAAAGCTCACTACAAGTTACATTTAGACAATTTATGTTTGAGAACCATTTTCAAATGGCAAATATATCTGTAAGGTTACAATGTTGTTACAACCTCTCTATGTAACAGGAGAGGAAAATGGAGTATAATGATATTGTGACTCACCTAAGGGTAGGATTCTAAAGAAAAGTTCATTTTAAGAGCCTGTATAGTATAGTAAGGAAGCTCTGGTGGTGTAGTGCCTAAGACATTTGACTGCTAACCAGAAGGTGGGTGGTTCAAACCCACCAGCCACTCCTCAGAAGGAAGGTTGGGCAATCTACTTCCGTAGAGATGCCGCCTCAGAAACCCAAGGAAGGGTCACTGTGAGTTGGATCCGACTCAACGGCAATGAGGTTTTTTTTTTTGTATAGTACAGTATATTATAGTACTGTCTCCATGGTGCACTTTGTAGAACCCTACAGAAGAGGTGATATAGGCTAACCAAGTTTCTCTAGAAATAGACTGTTTCTTTTTGCTTTGCAACAGCTTTATTGTGGCATTATTCACATATCAAAATTCACTCTTTTGGTGTCATTTTATTGATATTTTAGTTTTGCAACCATTGTTGTTGTTGTTGTTGTTATGTGCCGTCGAGTCGGCCCCGACTCATAGCGACCCCTCCTTGGGTTTCCGAGGCAGTATC
>NW_006921665.1:4929302-4941135 GCF_000298275.1 Orycteropus afer afer | reverse complement strand
TGTGAAAATCTGAGAGGTAAATACATCTGAAAAATGATTACCCTGTGTGGGAAGGTAGTGTTGGAGGAAAGAGCGCATATTCATTCTAACCAAATAATCAAGATGAAAGCAGAGGAGGGGCACAGCCTTAGCATAAAAGGAGCAAACATACAGCCTGCTGCTACATCTTCTGTTTTTCTTACTCTTAATGCGTTCTTGACCCTTCACATTGTCACAGACTTCCTTGTGGTTTTCTGTTTCCATAACATCTTGCTTTTTGGGCATATAACAACTCCTTTGGGTTGTGTTATCTAGAAATATTTGCGATTCATCGTATTAAAGCATTTGACCACATTAAGTCTAGAACAAAGTGGATTAGGAAGAAAGAACAACAACAAAAAAAACTTATCCCAATTAAAAGCATAAAAATTTCTTTCACCTGGGCAGTTTTAAAATAAATTCATCAGTGATTAGTTGACTGGCTAAAATTACCAACAGTTCTGATTTCTTTCTTCTCTGTTCTGACTTTAATTATTTAGGTTAATTTGAAGATTATAGTTATCAGCTCTATCATCTGATTCATGAGAATATTCTTAAACAGTTCCAAGCAAAAAATCAAAAATAGTGGATAGAATTTCTTTCCTTCTCTTCATCGTGATGTGTCTGGTGATAGGTGATAGAGTGAAGTATATTTTGAGGTGATTGACAGTAATTCAGGTCATCTCTCATACCATTGATGCTAACCTAATTTTGCTTATTAGATTTACTATTAGAAGTAAGCTCTCCATTGCTCCTCTCTAGTGAAGTTTAGCCTCAAGGCTCATTTTTGAAGGAGAAAGTACAGAAAATCTTTGGGAAGATTCTTTAGGTAAGTAGAACCAGTAATCCAAAAGAATAAAACCCAAAAGGTCATGTATGAGCAAAAGATTGTTGTTGTTGTTGTTATGTGCCTTTCAGTCAACCCGACTCATAGCGATCCCTCCTTGGGTTTCCGAGGTGATATCACTACGGAAGTAGATTGCCCAATCTTCCTTCCAAGGAGTGGCTGGTGGGTTTGAACCGCCAGCCTTCTGGTTAGCAGTCAAGTGCCTTAGGCACTATGCTACCAGAGCTCCCTGAGCAACAGATAGGGAAAGCTAAACTTAACAGTGCTCTATGTGACCAGGGTCCTTGTTTGTCTTGTCCATTATGTGTTCACAGCACCTAGCCTTTAGTTAACCAGCTTATTTAGCACAAGTTGCTGTAAATCCCTGAAGGTCCTTATAGCCAGAGTTCAGTCAGGACTCCTGTGTTTAAAATAGTGAAATGGTGTTGGTTTTAGTTTTCTTTTGGTTTCCCTTCCAAGGCTGCAAGGAGAAACCTCAAAGTAGAGAAAGGTTCAAATAACCAGAGGCATCCCATTTCCTCTTCCTCCGCCCCAATTGTGGGGTCATTAATTCTTCCCTTAACATTTAATACGGCTTCTCCTATTACATTCTGCTGTAGGAATTTCAATTCTGAAGGTACTGGTGATTTTTTTTTTTCAGGAGGTTGTGGCCTCACTGACCAGAGGGTTTTATAGCCACTTAAGTAAGCTACCACCAGGATTTCTGATCTTGACACCATGCTGATCAGTTCTGCAAAAAGGACTGATCAGGTTTGTCTAGGCAAAAGGGAGTATACCCATGACCATATATAAGTTTAGCAGACGATATTTCTACATATGTGCTTGCATGTGCTATAAGAATGTCCATATATATATATATATATATATATATATATATATATATTAGGGCTAACAGGGCAAAGTTATGATAACTTCTTAGCCACAGCCAAACACCCTGAGGGAATAAGTCACTGGGACCATGGGCTTGGGACCATGGTTGTGGGGGACACCAAACTCAATTGCCATAACATAACTACATGACACCATTGTTCTACATCCTACTTTGGTGAGTAGTAACTAGGTCCTTAAAAGCTTGCAAGTGGCAATCCTGAGATACAACAATTGATCTCTCTTCATCAGTGAGCAAAGAAGAATGAAGAAACCAAAAACGCATGGAAACAATTAGTCCAAGGAACTAGCAGACCATGCAAACTTCAGCTTACATGATCCTGAGACCAGAAGAACTAGATGGTACCCAGCTCCTACTGTCAGCCACTCAGGAAGGGATCAAAATAGTAGATCCTGGATAGAGTGGAAGGAGCTGTGGTAGCACAGTCCCTAATCTGACTGCTAACCGGAAGATTGGTGGCTCAAACCCACCAGGCACTCCGCGGAAGGAGGACTGGGCAATCTACTTCCATAAAGATTTACCGCCTCAGAAACTCAAGGGGGTCACTATGAGTCAGAATTGACTCAATGGCAGTGGGTTTTTTGATTTGGATAGAGTGGGAGAAAAATACAGAACAAAACGCTAAATCATAAAAAAGACCGGACTTACTAGTCTGATAGAGACTAGTGAAACCCCTAGTCACCCTTCGGCCCTGGAATTGAGCTCATTCCTATAGTATTCAGCCAAATAGACAGGTATATACCACCACCACCACCACCCCCCAAAAAAAACACCCCACTGCCATCAAGTCAATTCCAATTCATAGCCACCCTCATTGGGTTTCTAAGGCAATAAATCTTTATGCAAGTAGATTGCCCCATTTTCCTTCTGTAGAGCAGCTGGTGGGTTTGAACTGCCAACCTTCTGGGTAGCAGTCAAATGCCTTAGGCGCTGTGCAACCAGAGCTCCTTAGGCAGGTATATAGAGTGAACATTTATACCAGGTAGGTACACTCTTTAGAACAACCAACCATGGGAGATCAGAAGGGCAGTATTTGCACAGGGAAAAGGTAACCACAGGGAAGAAGTGGGAAGACAGCTGTTACATTATGGAGATTGCAGTCAATGTCATGAAACAAAATGCATATGAACTGTTTTATGTAAAGTGAATTTGCTCTGTAAACTTTCACCCAAACCACAGTTTTCATAAAAGAAAAAAGATGTAGCAGCAGAATCCTTCTCTGACCTCCTCTAATTTCACAAGGGAGAGAAAGAAGGATCAACACCAACAGCCCAAAGCTTATTCCTATGAGACCAGACATGCTGTCACCCTCCAAACCTTTTTGCCAATTCTGACACCAACTGTTCTTCCCACAACACTCATTACTTCTCTGTTGGGTTTGATAATTTGTCACAGTGGTCACACAGAACTCACAGACAGTATTCACGATTATGAGGTTTATTAGGGAAGTTGTTGTTAGATGCCATTGAGTTGGCTCCAACTCACAGTGACTCTATGTACAACAGAATGAAACACTGCCCGGTCCTGCACCAGCCTTACAATCCTTGTTATACTTGAGCCCATCATTGCAGCCACTGTATCAGTCCATCTCGTTGAGGACCCTCCCCTTTTTCATCGACCCTCCACTTTACCAGTCATGATATCCTTCTCCAGGCTCCTTGTGGATAGAATTTCTTTCCTTCTCTTCCTCATGGTGTGTCTGGTGATAGGTGATAGAGTGAAGTATATTTTGAGGTGATTGACAGTAATTCAGATCCTCTCTCATACCATTGATGCTAACCTAATTTTGCTTATTAGATATACTATTAGAAGTAATCTCTCCATTGCCCCTCTTTAGTGAAGTTTAGCCTCAAGGCTCAATGTCGATATTTCTACATATGTACTTGCATGTGCTATATAAGGCAATGGTCTCTTCTGATAACATAACTAATTAGGTGAGACGAAGTCTGACCATTCTTGCTTCCAAGGAGCATTCTGGCTGTACTTCTTCCGGAACAGATTTGTTAGTTCTTTCAGGTTAGGAATGCTCAGGATACAATTCTTCAATCAGGACAGCCTCCCCTTGGCCATAGCCAAAGGCACATCTTTCCTTGGCCTTTGGCCTCTCAACCTGGCCTCTGTCCTGGTCTGCCAAGTGTTACAGAGCTCCTTTAGCTCTGTTGATAGGTACACCTAGGTGCACCCCATTCCATGAGCAAGTCTCCTACCCAAAGGCACTCAGCTTTCTTGCTCCATAGACCGGCAAGCCTGCTGCTCTGTTTCATGCCTCATGGTTCCACTGCCTCCGCTTCCTCTCTACCAGTTGTCTCTGCTGGTCATCTTTGCTGTCTCACTGCCAAGGAGGCCCAGTGTAGAGAACTCAGGTTCTGGGATGCTCTCTGCCCACTCCACCTCTGGCTATTCTTTCTTCATGGCAATGAGATTCCTCCTTGTACCTCTGGGAGGGCTCATTTTAAGCCTAGGATAACAAAACTAACCAACCCACATTGTTGTTGTTATGTGCTGTCAAGTCAGCCCCAACTCATAGAGACCCCTCCTTGGGTTTCCGAGGCAGTATCACTACAGAAGTAGATTGCCCAGCCTTCCTTCCAAGGAGTGGCTGGTGGGTTTGAACTGCTGGCCTTCTGGTTAGCACTCAAGCCCCTTAGGCACTATGCTCCCAGAGCTCCTCAACCCACATTAGATTTCCATATACCTTATTTTCATGGTCCCACCCCCACAAGGATACCATGTTCCTAATGTAAATTAGGTAATGTAATGTAAATTACTAACAATCCCCTGGTTGGGCCACAGGCACCTTATATTTGCAGAGTTCTACCCAGTAATCTGGTGGGAGTCACAAAGATCATGGCTAGAAGAGCCATACCAAGAAATTCACTGAACCACAAGCCCATAGTTCTTCTCTTAGGCATCTCAGTTGCCTCTCTTCATCACATCAGCATTCTCAGTAAACTACTGTAGAGAGGTTAAACCAGAGGAAACATCAGGATATAGGAGTGCTTCACTCTTTCTTCCCTCTATGTATTTGCACACAGCATATAATTCTTCTTTTACTGTGGACTCAGCCATTTCAGAGGAAGTTTATTTCTCTTTTGTTTTTTTTGTTTTTTTTACCAGTATTTTTTTAAGTCACCCCTATATGGGAGCTCTGGTAGCATAGTGGCTAAGGCACTTGACAGCTAACCAGAAGGCTGGCGGTTCAAACCCACCAGCCACTCCTCGGAAGGAAGATGGGGCCATCTACTTCCGTAGTGATACTGCCTCGGAAACCCAAGGATGGGTCGCTATGAGTCAGGTCTGACTCGACGGCACATAACAACAATGTGTCCTAGTTGCGTGGAACATAATAGTAAAGACAGTCATGACTCTGCTGCCATGGAGTTTATTTTCAAGTTAGGGGAAGCAAGCAAATGAACAAATAATTTCAGTTAGGCATAAGTACAATCAATTAGGTGAAACAGCTTAATAAAGACGCGGGACAGAATGGTCAGAGAAGACTTTTCTGAGGAGATGACTTATTTTTTCTGTTGTTGTAGAAAATACAAAAAACATTACTACTTTAACAGGTTTTACATTTGCAGTGTAATGACACTAGTTATACTCTCCAAACTGTGCAGCCCTTGTTACCCTTCTTTCCAACTTGTCCCTCCCCTACTGAGATAAAATCACTTCCCCTCTGCTTCCTAACTGTCCTTTCTAGTTGCTGTTACCAGTTGGACCTCAGATAGACAGGTCTTTAAAATAGCGTAATTCTCATACCAGATGTTTTTTACTAGTTAAGGTACGGAAGAGGTGACTTTTGATCTGAGACCTAGCTGATGAGAAAAAAAATGGAGCTATGTGAAGACATAAGGGGAGAATCTTTCTAGGCAAAATGTACAGCAATTGCAAAGGTCCTAAGGCAAATATCAGCTTGGCATATTTGAAAAACAAAACTTGAAACCTTGCAACTGAAGAACTTGTAGGTTCTAAAGTCATGGAGCTAAGGCAGGAGCCAGATATAGCACACTAAGGAGTTGTGTTGTTCTTGTTAGGTGCTGTCAAGTTGGTTCCAACTCACAAAGATCCTGTATACAACAAAATGAAACTCTGACTAGCCCTGCACCGTCCTTACAATTGTAGCTATATTTGAGCCTATTGGTGTGGCCATTGGGCCAGTCTTTCTCCTAAAAACTTAGGATTTCTTTTTCTAAGCACAAGTGAAAGCCACAGAGAGACTTTTAGTGTGGTTGATAGATAATTAAAAATTAAATATATGTTACCTAAAGAGTGGATTATAGGAAGGTAAGAGTAGAATCATTTTTCATTGACCCTCTACTTTACCAAGCATGACATCCTTCTCCAGGAATGGTCCATTCTGACAACATGACCAAAGTAGGTGAGACAAAGTCTAGTCATTCTTGCTTCTAAGGAGCATTCTGGCTGCACTTCTTCCAGGGAAAATTTGTTAGTTCTTTTGGCAATCCATGGTATTTTCAGTATTCTTTGTCAGCACCACAACTCAAAAGCATCAACTCTTCTTCAGTCTTCTTGTTCATTGTCCAGCTCTCACATACATGTGAGGTGATCAAAAATACCGTGGCTTGGCTTAGGCACTCCTTAGTCTTCAAAGAGACACCTTTGCTCTTCAGCACTTCACAGAGGTCTTTTGCAGCAGATTTGCCCACTGCAATACATCATCTGATGTCTTAAATGCTACTTCCATTGGTGTTGATTGGGGAACCAAGTAATATGAAATCTATGACAACTTCAATCTTTTCTCCATTTATTGTGATGCTGCTTACTGGTCCAGTTGTAAGGATTTTCATTTTCTTTATGTTGAGATGTAATCCATACCGCAAGCTGTAGTTTTTAACCTTCACCAGTACGTGCTTCAACTCATCCTCACTTTCAGCAAGCAAAGTTGTGTTGTCTGCATATCACAGGTTGTTAATGAGACTTTCTCCAATCCTGATGTCATGCTTGTCTTCATTTAGTCCAGCTTCTCGGATTATTTGCTCAGCATGCAGATTGAATAAGTATGGTGAAAGGACACAACCCTAACACATACCCTTCCTGATTTTAAACCATGCAGTGTCCCCTTGTTCTGTTCGAATGATAGTCTCCTGGTCTGTGTACAGGTTCCTCATGAGCACAATTAAGTGTTCTGGAATTCTCATTCTTCTCAATGTTATCCATAATTTGTTATGATCCACACCATTGAATGCTTTTGCATAGTCAATAAAACACAAGTAAACATCTTTCTGGTGATCTTTGCTTTGAGCCAAGATCCATCTGACATCAGCAATGATATCCTTCATTCCACATCCTTTTCTGAATCCAGCTTACATTTCTCAAAGTTTTCTGTCAATATATTGCTTGTGGTAGTTAAGTTTGTGTGTCAACTTGGCTGAACCTGGTTGACTGGCAGCTGAATGTAGTATTCCCCATGATGAGACTGGTAATCAACTCCATGGTGGAATCAACCGTGAGCAGCTGACTAGCAGCCTTAGGGATGTGGTCTGCTTCCTGTATATAAGCGAAGCCTTGGACATAGTCTCTAGTTTATGGCACACTTAAACCCTGCATGTTTTGTTGTTCAGCAGCCTGCCATGCTCTGCCAACTCTGAGACTTTCAGTGGACTTGAATTAATTGCCTGCTGTGTGGTTTGGTAAAATCAGGACTGTGCCTTTTTGTTTGTCAACCTTGGGCTTGTCAGTCTCAGCAGCCATCAGCTGTCTGAGTGAAGAAAAGGCCTCTAGCTTCAGTGGGCTGGGAGCAGGAGGCAAAGATGAAGCCAAGGTTGAGGGCCTTTCACCCAGCCTCTGGAGCCTGGCACATTGAACTCAGACACAAAGCCTCCAAACTGTCAGAGAATAAATACCTGTTTGTTCAATCTATCCCATTTGTGGTATATTCTTGTCAGAGCGGCACTTGGCAACCAAAACACTGCTGCAACCATTTTTGCATTGTCTTCAGCAAGATTTTACTTTCATGTGATAATAATATTGTTCGATTATTTCCACATAATGTGGGATCACCTTTCTTCAGAATGGGTACAAATATGGATCTCTTCCAGTCAGTTGGCCAGGTAGCTATCTTCCAGATTTCTTGGCATAGCCGAGTGAGTGCTTCCAGCTTGGCATCCATTTGTTGAAACATCTCAATGGGTATTCCATCAGTTCCTGGATCCTTGTTCTTTGCCACTTTCGTCAGTGCAACTTTGACATCCTCCTTCAATACTATTGATCAAATGCCACCTCCTGAAATGGATGAACATCAACCCATTCTTTTTGGTACAGTGACTCTGTGTATTCCTTCCATCTTCTTTTGAAGTTTCCTGCATCATTCAATATTTTGCACGTAGAATCTTTCAGTATTGCAATTCAAGGCTTGAATTTTTTCTTCAGGTCTTTGAGCCTGAGAAATGCTGTGTTCTTCTTTTTTGGTTTTCTAACTCCATGTCTTTGCACATTTGATTATAGTGATTGGCTTTGTCTTTTTGAGCTGCTCTTTGAAATCTTCTGTTCAGCTCTTTTATCTTGTCATTTCTTCCATTTACTTTAGCTACTGTCCACTATAGGGCAAGTTTCAGAGTGTCTTCTGATACCCATTTTGGTCTTTTCTTCCTTTCCTGTCTTTCTAATGACCTCTTGCTTTCTTCATGTATGATGTTCTTGATGTCATCCCACAATTTGTCTGGTTTTTGGTCACTGGTATTAGGTACATCAAATCTATTCTTTAGGTGGTCTCTAAATTCAGGAGGGACATAATCAAGGTCATATCTTGGCTCTCGTGGACTCGTTTTAATTGTCTTCAACTTCAAGTTGACTTTGCATATGAGCAGTTGATGGTCTGTTCCACAATCAGCTCCTGGCCTTGTTTTGGCTGAAGATATTGAGCTTCTCCATCACCTCTTGCCACAGATGTAGTCAGTCTGATTCCTGTGTACTCCATCTGGTGAAGTCCACATGTGTAACTGCCATTTGTGTTGCTGAAAAAATGTATGTGCAATGAATAAGTCATTGGTCTTGCAAAATTCTATCATGTGTTCTCCAGCACCATTTCTATCACCAAGGCCATATTTTCCAACTACCTGTGATTCTTCTTTGTTTCCAACTTTTGCATTCCAGTCACCAGTGATAATCAACACATCTTGATTGCATGTTTGGTCAATTTCAGACTGCAGAAGTTGGTAAAAATCTTCAATTTCCTCGTTTATGGCTTTGGTAGTTGGTGCGTAAATTCGAATGATAGTAGTATTCTTCCTTGTAGGCATATGGATATTATCCTATCATTGACAGCATTGTACTTCAGGATAGATCTTGAAACATTCTTTGTAACAACTAATGCTATACCATTCCTCTTCAATTTGTTGTTACTGGCATAGTAGCTCATATTTTTGTTAGATTCAAAATGGCCAAAACCAGTCCATTTCAGCTCACTAATGCTTAGGATATCGATTTTCATGCATTCCATTTCATTTTTGACAACTTCCAATTTTCCTCAATTCTTACTTTGTACATTCCATGTATTAATGGATGTTTGCAGCTATTTCTTCTCATTTTGAGTCATGCCACATCAGGAAATGGAGGTCCCAAAAGCTTTACTCCATCCACATCATTAAAGTCGACTCTACTCTGAGGAGGTAGGTCTTCTCCATTTTTATCTTGAGTGCCTTCCGACCTAAGGGGCTCATCTTCCCCTACTATATTAGACAGTGTTTCGCTGCTATTCATAAGGTTATCAGTGGCCAATTCTTTGAGAAATGGATGGCCCCTTTCTTCTTCTGAGTCAGTCTTAGTGTGGAAGCTCTGCTGAAACCTGTCAACCATGGGTGACCCTGCTGGTATTTGAAATACCAGTGGCATAGCACCCAGCCTCACAGCAATATGCAAGTCACCACAGTACGACAAACTGACACACTAGTGGTGACAATCATCTCTAGGAAATGAAAATACTAGAGTTTGAATACAGAAGGTATTTAAAATCCTAAGACTGCATAGGATATTAAGGGATAAAATTTAACTAGAGACAAGCAGATTAGGACCAAGGCTTGGCATGCTATCATATTTAAGTGTCTGATAAAAGGGAACAAGCCAGAAATAGAGACTGAGAAGAATGAGTAGCTTGTGAAGTAGGAAGCAGTTGGTGTCCAGAAGCCAAGAGAAAATGTTTCCTGAAGGAGGGTGTGCTCCCTTGTTTTAATTGCTTCTAAGAGATTGCATAAGACTAGGACAAAAATGTAGTATTTGGATTTGTCAAGATGCGGTTGTTTATGACCTTGACAAGCAGTTTCAATGGAGTGGTAGGAACAAAAACCTGATTAGACACTTGGGAATGAGAAGAGAGTTTAACTGTCAGTGGGAGACAAAACTGGAGGAGTACATCAGCTGAAGGGAGATATGTTTAAGATGGGAAGTGCCCAAGGAAGACTTGGTGATTCAGGAGAGAAAGGAGAATTTCAAGAATTAAGACTTTATGTAGATAAAAAGTGTTCTTGCATAACACAGCCTTTGGCAAATATATTTAGAAAAGTATTTATTCAGAAAAGATAGTTTATTGATAAAAGGATGATAGTCTTTGCAGTGGCTATTTACAAGCCAAGTAGGCCACTTGGAATGGAAAATTACGATATAAGAGAATAATTACAGTGATTGTATTTCCACTTGCCTGCCTAAAGATTTTAACAAATTTAGAAGCTTAGAAGATGCTTTTACCAGTCTAGTGATAAAATGCTTTTCTTTTCATTTGTTTTACAGTTTTGTCTAGTCTTTGTACCAATTAATATATCTTAAATTTTTTTGAGGTGAGCCCTCTTCTAAGATTAGGAGTCAGTAGGACAGATGAGTTAAGGTCTTTATGGTTATGTGTGTTGCATAGTATCCTATTTTCAAGTCTCTTGAAAGCCTGAATTGTATCCCATGAAGAGTTTTTTAGTTGTTCTTAGTTGCTGAGTGAGTAGACAGCCATTCCTACTTGGGAAAAAAACCATGAATTGGATCATAATTTAATACAATCATTGAATAATCTTTACTTGGCAGTATAACAAAGTCAAACTAATACATCTATAGATGTGTATGATGTATAAAACTAATCCAAATGAGATATTTATTAATGTATATATGAATTGTAAAGCAGTCCTGTAGATGAATATAATTAATAAACTTTTACCCAGTGAAACTCAGGTTATAATTTTTCTTCTTGTTGGTTTTGGATTATCTATAAACATTGCTATTATTGTTTTTCAAAATGAAAAGCTCCCCCACCCGCTTTTCCAGATTATATAAAGAATAGATATCAGTTGTAAATCAACAGTGCAAAAGACCTGTAAAAAAAGGGAAAATTGTCATTTACCTCATTACCTAGGGGCAAACAGTATATACAAAAATACTATTTGAAAAATCTTAGTAAAAATTGAGCAGGATGCAGAGAGAAAGGAAAGATAAGGCTAAGACCAAAGTGGAGGAGGAGAAGGGAAATCCCAGAAAGCAAGGCTCACATAAAAATGAGCAACATGACAGACCTTCTTCAACAAACAAAAGGGAAACCAATTAACACAGACACAGAAGATAATCTTGGACCCCTGAGCCTTAAAGGGAAGCATACAAAAGTGGACTAAACCCCAACTAGTGGAAGAATTTGTGTGAAAATACAAAAAAAGGAGACACACGGAGCTGCGGTCTGGCAGTGACCTGAGAGACCCTGATGGCACAGACGGCTTGGAGATTCCCGAGTGGTGGTAGGACCTAAGAATTAACCCAAAATTCACCCTGCTAGCCAGGGACTGCACGGAGGACTGTGTACAGTGGCTGGGGAACAAACAGAAAAGGTGAACAGAAAGGTGGGCTGAGCTGTGGACTTTTGCTGATGCGGAGGGCGCCACCATTTTGTAGGTTTAAAAAGCAGCTTGACTATTTTGGACATTTGAAGAGACAGCACTCTCGCAGATTCCTGTGGCGGTAGGACTTAAGAATTAACCTAAAAATCACCCTGCTAGCCAGGGACTGCATGGAGGACTGTGCATGGTGGCTGGGGAACAAATGGAGAAGGTGAAGAGAAAGGTGGCTGAGCTGTGGACTTTTGCTGGTCCGGAGGG
>NW_006921665.1:4922270-4923525 GCF_000298275.1 Orycteropus afer afer | reverse complement strand
AATCATTTGGAGGAAAAAAAAAAGACGGTGAGGACCAGGTTTGCTGGTTCAATAGAGCCTGATGGAACCACTGAGACTATGGCCCCTAGCTGCCCTTCAGGTCTGGAATTGAACCCACACCTGTGGTTTCCAGCCAAACAATATACAGACATGTGAGTTAAACATTTACCTCAAGTAGGCACACGCCCTGGAGAGAAGAATCATGGGAGAAGGAAGGGCTGCTTATACACAGGGAAACAGCTCAGGGTGCAGGAGAGTATGGAGGGATGGTCACTGGGAGGAGGTAACTATGGGGAGGAAATGGGAGGGGAGCTGTTGCACTGTGGTAAAGTGTGGTCAGTGACGTGAGACAAAGTATATGTGAACTGCTGTATGGAAAGTGAATTTGCTCTGTAAATCTTCAACCAAATCACAATTTAAAAAAAAGAAGAAGAAAAAATGAACAACACGCAAGTATCAAACAAGGTCAAATACAATATAAGTTGACTGATTATTAGAAAACAGAATAAAAAGCAGAATAACACCCATATGTGCAGGGAAAGCATACTAGCACCTGAGTATTTCGTAATAAGCTAAAAGATACTAAGAAAGTTATATAAGACATGAAAGACCAATGTAAATCAGAATTTCGAAATATCAGATATATGGTGATAGAATTTAGGAAAGAATTTATTGATAAATGAGAAACTTTTTTCAGAAATATAGACAAAATTAGAAGCCATATAAGAATGAATAAACACAAGAGATACTGTGTAAAGAGAAATAGAAGATAACACATGAAGTTTTATAAAAATTAGGAGAAAATGAAAAATGAGATAAGAATATGAGAAAAAGTGAAATATATCAAAGGCAAAGAATATTGGATATATGGTTAGTTACAGTCCCTGAGGAGGAAAACCAAAGCAAGGGAATAGAATGAATATTAAAAAATCATTTCAGGTGCTCGCTTCAGCAGCACATATATTAAAATTGGAATGATACAGAGAAGATTAGCATGGCCCCTGCGTGCACATTCATGAAGAATTCCATATTTTTTGAAAAGCCGTATGGCAATTCCTTCAAAAGTTGGAATTAGAAATACCATTTGACCAAGTCATGCCATTACTAGGTATATGCCCTGAAGAAGTGAGAGCCATGAGAAGAACTATTTACAATAGCCAAGAGATGGAAACAACCTAGATGTCCATCAACTGAGGAATGGATAACCAAACTATGGTACATACACACAATGGAATACTATGCAATGCTAAAGAAT
>NW_006921665.1:4847817-4921339 GCF_000298275.1 Orycteropus afer afer | reverse complement strand
AACAAAAAAAAAAGGTGGGGACCAGGTTTGCTGGTCCAATAGAGCCTGGTGAAACCACTGAGACTATGGCCTCTAGCTGCCCTTCAGGTCTGGAACTGAACCCACACCTGTGGTTTCCAGCCAAACAAAATACAGGCATGGGAGTTAAACATTTACCTCACACGCCTTGGAGAGAACAATCATGGGAGAAAGAAGGACTGCTTATGTACAGGAGACAGCTCAGGCGGCAGGAATATATGGAGAGATGGACACTGGGAAGAGGTAACTATGGGGAGGAAGTGGGAGGGGAGCTGTTGTAAACTTTGGTCAATGACATGAGACAAAGTATATGTGAACTGCTGTATGGAAAGTAATTTGCTCTGTAAATCTTCACTCAAATCACAATGAAAAAAAAAAAAAAACAGATTAAGACTATTTTCTTGAAATAAAAGTCTCAAACCTGTATTTTGAAACAGTATACTGTGTACCCAAGAACACTGACCAGGAAAGATCAACACTAAGGTATATCTTTGTAAAGGAAAATATTATTTGGGCATGTAGAAAAAGAAGCATATGACTTAGAAAGAAAATCAAATTATCTCTGTACAAGCACTCTAGGAAGCCAGGCTTCAAAATATAAACAAAAGTTTAACAAAACCAACTGAACCGAGATATCAAAAACTGCACACCATAAGAAACCAACCAAACTCACTGCCATTGAGTCAATTTGACTCATAGCGACCCCTCCTTGGGTTTTCGAGGTAGTGTCTCTATGTAAGTAGATTGCCCAATCTTTCTTCTGAGGAGTGGCTGGTAGGTTTGAACCAGCAGCCTTCTGGTTAGCAGTCAGATGCCTTAGGTACTATGCCACCAGGGGAGACAAATTTTTCATATTTAGCTCAGGGAAGTTACTGATCAAAAAAAAGAAAGAAACAACAACTTTTAGGAGTTATAAATCAGAGCCAGAGTTGCTACAATATAAAATCTAAAATGTTCAGTTTTCAACTAAAAATTATAAACTAGTCAAAGAAATAGGAAATGGTAACCCATAAATACTCAAATGCTAGAGACTGCCTCTGATCCACATGTTGGATTTAAGAGAAACAGGCTTCAAAGCAGCAATTATTATATTTAAAGAGCTATAGGAAAGTATGACATTAGTGAATCAGCTAATAGAGATTCTCAAAAAAAAAAAGATAAAAAATATAAAAAGAACAAAATGAAAATTATAAAGTTGAAAAGTACAGTAACTGAAATGAAAAATTCACTAGGGGATATAAACAGCAGATTCAACAGGACAGATCAACCTTTGTGAATTTGAATAGAAATGATCCAATCTGAAGAATGCAGAGGAAAAAGATTGGAAATATAATTATCAAATCCTTAGAGACTTGTGGGACAAGATCATACTTGCAGTGTACAGCTAATGCAAGTCTCAGAATGAGAAGAGAAAAGAAAGCACAGAAAAAATATTTGAGCAAATAAAGGAGGAACACTACCCAAATTTAATGAAAAACATTATTGTATTTTAACACAAATAACACATGTGTTTATGGTTTTTGGTGCCAACCACACCCCCAGCCCTGCCCTGTGAGTTATTTTCTTAAATGCTCTATACAAATTATGTAGCATGCTTACAAAGATACTACATGAGAAGGGTGTGCTTGGTTTTATATATATATGTATGTGTGTGTGTCTGTGTGTGTGTATGTTGTTGTTGTTGTCATGTGCCATCAAGTCAGACCTGACTCATAGCGACCCCTCCTTGAGTTTTTGAGGCAGTATCACTACGGAAGTAGATTGCCCAGGCTTCTTTCTGAGGAGTGGCTGGTGTGTTTGAACCACCAGCCTTCTGGTTAGCAGTCGGTGCCTTAGGCACTATGCTACCAGAGCTCCCTCTGTGTGTGTGTGTGTGTATATATATATATAATATATCATGTATACTGTGAGCATACAAATAGGATAAATTACATATCCAAGAACCTCAGCAAACCTTGTTGTTGTTATTAGGTGCTGTCAAGGTGGTTCTAATAACCACTCTGTGTACAACAGAATCAAACACTGCCGGGTTAGGCCATTCTCACTCTTTGCCATGCTTGAACCCATCATTGCAACCACTGTGTCAGTCCATCTTATTGAGAGTCTTTCTGTTTTTCAGTGACCCTCTACTTTATCCAGCATGATGTCCTTCTCCAGGGACTGGTCTCTTCTGACAACATGACCAAAATATGAAAAATGAAATCTGGCCATTCTCGCTTCTAAGAGGCATACCAGCTATACTTCTTCCAAGACAGATTTGTCCATTCTTCTAGCAGTCCATTCAATATTCTTCACCAACACAACAATTCAGATGCATCAATTCTTCCTCTATCTTCCTTATTCATTGTCCAGCTCTTACGTGATAATGAGGCTATTGAAAATGCCATATCTTGGGTTAGGCACATCTTAGTCTTCAAACTGACATCTTTGCTCTTAAATAATTTAAAGAGGTCTTTTATAGCAGATTTGCCCACATATATTGCTTATTGGTCTGGTTGTGAGACTTTAAGCTTTCTTTATTTTGAAGTATAGTCCATACTGAAGTCTTTGATCTTTAAGTAAGGTAAAGAACTAAGAGATCCACACCTAGGCATGTTATAATTAACTATGAAAGTCAAACACAAAGCTGAAATCATCTTGAGAACAAGAGAAAAACAACTCATTATACATAGGGAGATATTGATAACAATAAGGAGCTCTGGTGGTGTAGTTGTTAATGCATTTGGGTGCCAACCAAAGGGTTGGTAGTTTGAACCCATCAGCCTCTCCGCAGGAGAAAGATGAGGCAATTTGCTTTTGTAAAGATTTGTTGTTGTTGTTGTTGTTATTTGCCATCGAGTCGCCCCGACTCATAGCGACCCCTCCTTGGGTTTCCGAGGCAATATCACTACGGAAGATAGTATCACTACAAGGAGTGGCTGGTAGGTTTGAACCACCAGCCTTCTGGTTAGCAGTCAAGTGTCTTAGCCACTATGCTACCAGAGCTCCCTTGTAAAGATTTACAGCCTTGGAAACCTTATGGGGAATTTCTACTCTGTACTGTAGAGTTGCTATGAGTTGGAATGGACTCAATGGCAGTGGAGTGTTTTGGGTTTTTTTTTTTTTGTATTGATAAGAATAGTGGCTGATTTATAATCTGAAACACTGGAGGCCATAAGGCAGTGGAACAATACATAGTGTGTAAAGAAAAAAGGAACCTAATTTGTTGTGTAATCTTCCACCTAAAACACAATAAAATATATATTTTTTAAATGATAGGAGACATTTATTTTAGTTTTATCAACAACCAAGAATTTTGTATTGAACAATATTATCCTTTAAAAATGAAGGTGAAGTGATGACATTCTAAAAGAAAGACTGAGAGAATTTGTTGCTTGCAGACTAGCCTTAAAATAAATACTAAAGGAAACTTTCAGGATGAAAGGAATTGGTACCAGGTGCTAACTTGATTATATAAGTTAATCATAAGCATCAAGAATGTTAAATATATGGGTTAATGTAAAAGACTGTATAAATATATTTTTTTTCTCATTTCCTTTCTTCTTTGAAAGACTTTAAAAGATTATATAAAGTAATAATTTTAAAACTATTGTTAGGTTTATTACATGTATATAGATGTAATATATATGACAGTTGTTGTTGTTATGTGCCATTGAGTCGGACCTGACTCATAGCAACCCCTCATTGGGTTGCCAAGGCAGTATCACTACGGAAGTAGATTTCCCAACCTTCCTTCCAAGGAGTGGCTGGTGGGTTTGAACTGCTAGCCTTCTGGTTAGCAGTAAAGTGTCTTAGGTACTACGCTACCAGAGCTCCCGTATATGACAGTAGCAGAAACCAAAACCAAACCCACTGCTGTTGAGTAACTCATAGTGATCCTATAGGATAGAGTAGAACTGCCTTAAGGGGTTTCCAAGGTTATAAATCTTTTTAGAAGCCAACTGCCAAATCTTTTTCCCTTGGAAAATGTGGGTTTGAACTGTTGACCTTTCATTTAGCAGCCATGTGCTTTAACCATTGTTCCACCAGACCTTCTTAATAATAGCACATTGGAGGGGAAGGAGAATGGAGCTACAGTGGTATAAAATTTTTGTATTTTACCAAAATTAAATTACTATTAATCTGAAGTACTTAATGACAAATTAACATGTTTCCCTAAAGCAACCACTTAGCAAATAACTTCATTTTTTTTTCCAGTCTACAGAAGCATTAAAATGGTACAAAAACATACTCACTTAATAGAAAAGAAGGCAGTGAAATTGGAGCAGAGAAACAAAAATGACAGGAGAGAGAAAAATGTAGAGCAAAATTATAATTCCTAAAAAAAAGCCAGACCATTGGAGCAATAGAGACTGGAGAACCAAGACCGTCACCCTAAGATACTCTGAATTTGGCACTGAAGCTGCTTTATTCCTGGAGGTCACTTTTTAACCAAATAATAGATTGGCTTATAAAATAAACACTATCACCTGTGAGTAATATGCTGTCTTAAACAGTCAACTATATGCGATCAAATGATCAACATACATGAGATCAAAACCAAAGATGAGAAGGCAAGACAGGAAAGTGAAGACAGATTGATAGAAACAGCATAAACAGAATGGAAATAATGAGAATGCTGACACATTGTGAAAATTACAACCAACGTCATGGAATAATTTATATAAAAATTGCTAAATGGGAACCTAATTAGTTGTTGTAATCTTTCACCTAAAACACAATAAAATATATATTTTTTTAAATGACAGGAAACATATATTTTAGTTTTATCATTTCTTTTATAAAGCAGAATTCCTCCTCTCAAGTATTTGGTTACCCTGAGTTATAAGTTTGTATAGTAAGGGCAAAATAAATTCTTAATTTTTTATCCTTTATTTACTGGTTTTCAAAATAATCAGTTGATTGACTAATATTCTCTCCTGCCCCCTAAGCTGTCTCCCTGTGCATAAGCAGCCCTTCCTTCTCCCATGATTGTTCTCTCCAGGGCGTGTGTCTACTTGAGGTAAATGTTTAACTCACATGGCTATACTTTGTTTGGCTGAAAACCATAGGTGTGGGTTCAATTCCAGACCTGAAGGGCAGCTAGGGGCCATAGTCTCAGTGGTTTCACCAGGCTCTATTGGACCAGCAAACCTGGTCCCCACTTCAAGGTGGATTTTAAAGCCTTTTGATTAATCCAATGGCAGTGGGGTTGATGTTATCTTTGGCATAATTTTTGATAACCTTAAAAACTATTCATTTGTAACCATATGTTAAATTAGAACATACTACAGCCAGAAAGTAATTTTCTTCTTCTATCAATCCTCGATTATCATTGAATATTAAAATGTGATTTGAATGTAATTTTGTTGGATTTTCCTCTCATAGGTATAGGAGGTATTGCCAGCATGCCACCCCTTACAGCTGTTGCACCAGTGCCAATGGGATCCATTCCAGTTGTTGGAATGTCTCCACCCCTAGTATCTTCTGTTCCTCCAGCAACAGTGCCTCCCCTGGCTAACGGGGCTCCCCCTGTTATACAACCTCTGCCTGCATTTTCTCATCCTGGTATGTGACCTGCTAAGACTGTAGGCTGATCTCGATACCATGTATTTCACTGTTAATTCTTTCTAATTGAATGCTATTTTATTTAAGGAGGAAATGTCTATATATTTCAAATTTTAATTTTCCATTTATTTTAGTAGATTAAATGAGATATGTTAGGGTAGATGAGGGACCAAAAACCAGACCCCAGCCCACTGTTGTTGAGTGAATTCTGAGTCACAGTGACCCTGCAGGACAGAATAGAACTGCCCCATAGGGTTTCCAAGGCTGTAATCCTTATAAAAAGGAGGTCTGGTGGCATAGCGGTTAAAGCATTCAGCTGCTAACCAAAAGGTTGACAGTTTGAACCCACCAACTACTTTATGGGAGAAAGATGAGGCAGTCTGCTTCCATAAAGATTTACAACCTTGGAAACTCTATGGAGCAGCTCTACCCTGTCCTCTAGAGACATTATGAGTTGAAATCAACTGGATAGCAATGGGAATCTTTACAGAAGCAGACTGCCACATCTTTCTTCTATGGAGTGGCTGGTGGGTTTGATTCACCAACCTTTTAGTTAGCAGCCGAGTGCTTAACCACTGCACCACCAGGCCTTCAGAATAGAATTATATAGCTCTGGGTACTGCTGTGGTAATGGTGAACTCACCAGCTAAAGTCAAGAACATAATTTGCTTTCTAGGGCTTGACAAGAGCAACTGAAGTTTGAACAGTATTTGAACATTTTTTATTTTCATGTCTCAGTTACCAGTGTTCTTCAGCTGCTTAAGACTTGCTATAAGCAAGCCTTTAGGGGTAGAATTATATGAGGAGAAAAGAAAGAAAAAGAACAATGCATATTTTCTTCGAGGAAGTAGAATGAATTCAGCAGAAAAGGGGAATAGAGTCTATTAAATAACTAAATAGATTAAGGTTGAGGTGTTACATGCCTAATTGAAGAAAAGGACTGAAAAGTTCCTGGATTAGTTTACATTGAGACTTTATTCAATGTCTTTTTCTTTTTAGTGAAGAGAAAGCATAAACTGTAGGTGTAGAAAACTTAGTCTAAAAAATCTTAATGAATTTGTATACATATGGAAATTAAAAGAAAAAAATACTTTGGATATGTCTGAGCAAATTCAGCATGAATTTTAGCAATATGGTTGAATTTTAGCAATGTGATTGTGGCCCCCTGGATTTATTACATGTTAGCATATATCTGTAAGTTATGGCCGAAGAATCTAGATGTACTTTTTTGGTAAGATTTTCTTATCACATGTAGTCTATCTTTCATGTATAGCCATGACTGCAGAGTTGATGAGAGTTCAGAAAGTGTGTGCAATTGTTTTTCCAGTAGTATCAGTGAATCCATAACACTCTGACACTTGTTTTCTTTTGTGGTTTGCAAGGGTGAGGGGAATGTGGCTAAGGCTCAGAGTTTTTTGTTCTGTTTTTTTCTTTCAATAAGAATCAGACCCAAAAGCTGTGACCTGACCCTCCCTAAAATCACATGTTATTGGCCAAGACTACAGTCTGTGACTTCTTGGCTCCTACAATTGGAACTAATACTTCAGCTTCTTCAGTGGTGTTCAAGAATAATGCCATATTATATATTTAAGCTGTTACTCTTTAATTGTTTGAATAGATAGTATAAAACATGATGACTAAAAAGTTAATGAAGAGTAAAATTTTATGGAATCAGGCATTACTACTTAAACTAGTAAGGTGTTTTTCAATAGAACAAGTAAATCTAGGAATGTTTTTGGCAAGAGGGCAGAAGGTGAGGGAGTAGGGAAATAACTCTTTTTGGGTTTAGGGTGATAAGAAGGGAGGGATTATTTATGCCTCAGATTTGATGACTATGCATTATAATCTTCTAAAATGTGAAACGGTTTTTTAGGATTAAAATTATTCAACATTTATTTATTTTACAGCAGCCACATTGCCAAAGAGTTCTTCCTTTAGTAGATCTGGTCCAGGATCACAGTTAAACACTAAATTACAGAAGGCACAATCATTTGACGTGGCTAGGTAAGTTTACTTGTTTTTCAGTGGGAGTCTTGGTTAAAGCCATTGTATGATTAACTCATAAATTTGAAAATGAATTAGCTATGTTCTTTATTTGTCTTTTAGTATTTTGTAGAATGCTAGTAGTACTTTTCAATTTTGATAGTGTTACTAGGTCTTACCATTTATTTGTTACAAAAATAATAGTCATCCAAGACCTAACATTTCTTTTAAAAGCTTTGCATGGTTTTTTAATTTTCTAAAATGAGAATAAATAATAATAGTTGAAATGTTTCAAAATGGTAAAATAGAGCACCAAGATAGGAGAAAAAATAGTGAAATAACTACTTTGTGTAACAGTTTCAGAGTTTATTTGTAAATATTTTGTATGAAATTGGAGCCACAGTTGTCATTGTTTTTAATTCTATGTCAGATCATCCCATGGGCTCTGCTAGATTATTAGTAAAGCCATATATAAGACCAGTTTTTATGAAATGAAATATTTCGATTAGTAAACAGTTCAAATTAATCAAATCTGTGGCCCAACTTACATGGCATTTTTGCTTATATTTCGCCCAGCCTTGGTTTTATATTATCTTTCATGTTTTTATTTTCTTTTCTCCCTCCCCCTAACCCCCCTTACATACTGCTACAGCGATGAAAGATATGAAAGGTTAAATCTCTTTTTTTGGGAGGAGGATGATGGGTGTTGTAAATGATGATGATTCCATCTTTCTTATTTCAACCTCATTAGAAGCTCACTCTTAAATTAATCAAATTATTTCCCCAGTTTAAAGAGAAGGGTATGTTAAATATGTTTCTTTCTCTCTTCGATGGTTGAGAACCCTGGAGTACTTGAATGAAACTGCTTGCTTTCTTTTTCTTTTAAACATAGATTTCTTATATAATTTCATAGCTCTATACTTTTCATCTGTTTATAATTACCTTTTGAAAATGATTTAAAGAAAATTTACTGTGCTAAATGCTTTATATGTATTATCTCACTCAGTGGTCTTCTCCTCTGTAAGATGGTTCCTTTATTTATGTTATGTATGATGAAGAAGCTCAGAGACATTAAGTAACTTGCCCATGATAACATGGCTCCTAAGTGACAGAGCTTAGAGTTAAACTGAGTTCTTTCTGATTTGAAAGCATGTGTTCTTAATCATGAACCACATCCTCTTTGCAGATTTGCTGTAAAGACTTCAGCTAACTATGGTGTACAGGTGCTTGTGTTTCACTTGTTGTTGTTGTTGTTGTTGTTATGTGCCGTC
This sequence comes from Orycteropus afer afer, assembly GCF_000298275.1. Classification (NCBI taxonomy): domain Eukaryota; kingdom Metazoa; phylum Chordata; class Mammalia; order Tubulidentata; family Orycteropodidae; genus Orycteropus; species Orycteropus afer. Next base: position 4,912,520 of record NW_006921665.1, on the reverse strand, counting down.
GAGTCGGCCCCGACTCATAGCGACCCCTCCTTGGGTTTCCCAGGCAGTATCACTACGGAAGTAGGATTGCCCAACCTTCCTTCCGAGGAGTGGCTGGTGGGTTTGAACCGCCAGCCGTCTGGTTAGCAGGCAAGTGTCTTAGAGGTTTTACTCTTGAGATGCAGGAACAATTGTTGAGCATCTGCTTTGTCAGGTACCTCATTAATCCCATTAACCCCTACAACCACCTGTGAAGTAGATCTTGTTTCAGATTGTAAATGGGGAAACAAGCCAGAGAAGTGCCATTGCTCCCCCATGGCTTACAGCTAGTTAACAGCAGAACTGATTTAAACTCAGATTATCCATCACTAAATTCCATGTTTTTTGTCCTTTTCACTATAACATGCTGAAATTTTGAGGTGGTTTTTGATTCATCCACAAGGGGTGTTGACATCTCTCAATTTATGACGTTAAAATGAGTTAACAATCAGTATTAGTATTAATGAAATTAAGACTTTTAAAAAGAAAATGTAGTTAGTTTTTTAATACCAATTTAAATCCCTAGCAAATTGTTGTGATATAGTATATATATGTATAGTATTTTCTGGGTACATATTATTAATGAGTTTTTAGTCTATTTAGATTCTTGGACTTTTGCAGAAAACTATGACTTGATAAGTGTAATCTGGGGCAACTTCTGTGTGTAACACCCCTGCTTTCCTAGAGTGCAGTAGAAAGATAGCTTCTTGACAAATAGGCAGCATTAGAATTAGTAAAATATTAGTTTAAAATGAGAGAGTGGCTACAGAGGTACTCACAGCAGAGTAAATCTTGGTAAGTGTTTTTTATTAAGAAAACGTCAAACATTTTCAGTTAATTTTGTGAATTTTAAAAAGTAATTTCAAAGAAAGATGCATAAAAATGTGTTGTTGTTGTTGTTGTTGTTATGTGCCGTCGAGTCGGCCCCGACTCATAGCGACCCCTCCTTGGGTTTCCGAGGCAGTATCATTACGGAAGTAGGATTGCCCAACCTTCCTTCCGAGGAGTGGCTGGTGGGTAAATGTGTGGCTGTATGAAAAAAGTTTGCACATAATAAAATAGGAAATTTTGCAAAAATTGAAAAAGCTTAATTTATATAGGTACTTTTTAAAGGTTTGGAAGCTGTTTCCTGTTCTTTATGAGGTGTATGTACTAAGTACAAGTGTGTAGATAACATAAATTATGAGGTTATATGAATATATATTTATAAATTAAGAAGGTCAATTTATGATTAAAATTTTGCTTTTACATGTGAAAAAATGGATATTTTTATTAAAATAAAACAAAATTGCAAGTGGGGCATTAGTTGTAGTATGTTCTGGATGTGGAATGCCATTTTCACTGTCAGCTCAGCCATTCTTTTTAAATCACCTGATTTAGCCATCAGGCTCTTAACAAGACATTGGTAACAATTTGACATTTGTGGGCAGTGGCCTTTGAGGAGCTAACCACTAAGTAAGTCTAGACCCACACTGACTGCTGGCAGGGGTTTCCTCAGGTCAGGACTGTGGCACTTTGGCAAGGAAAGGTGAGCCCTGGATTGCAGTCAGGAAAACAGAGCTCCCTCCATTCCTGTTCCACTGATTTGCTGTGACCCTTGATTGTTTCTTCTCTGGGAAACTCTCCATTGGATAGGGAATATAAACTTCCCAGAAAGAGATAATTTCACTTTGTTAAGAAATGCATCCTGTTTTTTAGTGTATAGAAAGTTAAACATTTTAGGCAATTAGTACCTTTAAAAGTATTATTCATTTCCTGTCAGTACTACTTTTTAAATCAAAACAGAAATGTTCCAGAATTCTAGGAAAGCCAGGACATTATGGTATTGCCTCAATTCCAAGGAGATTTCCATAGTTTTGTAGAGCAACTTGGTCTGTTGTGTTTATGCTGGAGATTCAAGAAAAATAATGAGCTCGTCACTTTCGAGAGAAATTTTTATAAACTTAAAAATGGAATATACTCATTACAGAGAATTGAGAAGTGGTGATTAGAAAGTGAATAAAATGTTAAAACTAGTCATCATTATCTAAGGAACATCTTAGTTTAGACTGTTCCTTACTATTAACCCTCTTTTTCTGTCTCTCTTCTCCCTACAGTGCCCCTCCAGTGGCAGAATGGGCTGTTCCTCAGTCATCGAGACTGAAATACAGGCAGTTATTCAATAGTCATGACAAAACTATGAGTGGACACTTAACAGGTATTTACAAGTAACAATTAATTTAGTGAAATTAATCTCTGTACTAAATACATGTTATTTCTAAATGTTTGGTTAAAGTATTTTTCAAACATCTTCCTCTCTTTATTTATAGATAGGGTTTCTTTGTTACTCTTTCATATTTTTCTCTACTACTAACTTCATAGATAGCATAGTCTCCAGTGCCTTAGGCCTTTGTTTCTTTGCCTCTTCATAAAATGGAACTTAGATCGAGGAAGCTTACTAAAAGCCACTTGTATGCAAACCAAATCACTAGCAAGGAAACACTGCCTTGAACAAAAACTAAGTTCAGATCCTTAAGTCCAACTTCATAGATGAACTTAAAACTACTTACTCAGCAGGTCAGAGTTTGAGGCAGTACATTATGCAGAGTGAAAGGTAACTGGTTGATGAGATTGCAACCTGGCTCTGCCACTAACTAGCTTGGAGTCAGTTTAACCTTCTTGAATCTTAGTTCTTAATCTATAACAGGCCGGAGTTATGTGATCTCAAAGGATTTTTACAAAACATAATGATTCTATTATCTACAATAGAAGGACAGAGGAGGATCTTTGGATACCATCTAGAAGCCTTTCTCAAGAAGAGTTAAACACCTAAAATTGATTAAACCAAAACCAAGCCTAACTGCCTCATCTTTCTTCTATGGAGTGGCTAGAGGGTCTGAACCACCGACCTTTTGGTTAGCAGCCCAATGCCTTAACCATAGTGCCATCAGAGCTCCTTTAAAATTGATTTGAGGGTTATAAAGAAAAGCATAATTATAATAAAGGAAAATTGAGATCTGATAAGAACATTTGAGTTTAAAGGGGAAAAAAATGTAACTGTCCTTTAACAAACATGAAAGGAGAAAAGGTTCATTTTCCTGGGGTGACGTAGAGGGTGGCACTAGAATATAAGGCAAAACACTTTTTTAAATTTTATTTTGAAAATGTTACTGTGCTTTAGGAATATATTTACATAGCAAATTACTTTTCCGTTCAATAGTTCATGTACAGATTGTATCATGACATTGGTTGTGATCCCTGCAATGTGTCAGCCCTCTCCATTTCTACTCTGGGTTCCCCATTTCTGTTGCTCCAGTTCCCCTACCCCTCCCTACCTTCTCATCTTTGCTTTTAGGCATATGGTGCCCTTTTGCTCTTTTAAGTTGATTGTTCTAAGGAGCACATTCCTCCCTGGTGTTCTTGTTTATTTTATAGGCCAGTCTATCATTTGACTGAAAGGTAGTCTCTGGGGGTGGCCTCAGTTCCACGTTAGAAGGTTGTCACAGGGCAGGAGTCTCGGGGGTTCCTTCAGTCTCAGTCATACCAGTAAGTCTGGTCTTTTTTATGAATTTGAATGTTGTTCCACATTTTTCACCCACTCTAATTCATACCTTCTGTTGTGTTCCTGGTCAAAGCCATAGGTAGTGGCAGCCAGGCACCATCTAGTTCTTCTGGTCTCAGGGTAAAGGAAGTTGTGATTCATGTGGGCCATTAGTAGTTTGGATTAATTGCTTTCTTGAGTTTTCAGTTTTTTCATCCTCCTTTGCTTCAGACAGGAAGACATCTATAGTTATATCTTAGAGGACAGCTTGCAGACTTTTAAGACTCCAGAAGCTACACACCAAACTAGGATGTAAAACATGATCTTCATAATTATAGTTATGCCGCTTGACCTAGATATTTCCCTGTGACTATGGCTCTTAGCCCAGTAGCTTAGTCCCATGAGGTGTTTGGTTATGTCTAAGAAATTTCATAACAGTGTCCCCTATGAGCTCTGCTATATATATATTTATATACATAGAGCATTTACAAATATGTATTATGCATGTGGCATACTCCAATATGACCTCCTACATCTATTTAGCATACATATCCATTTCAAATTATTGTGTGTTATTACTGTTGCAGTATTGTACATGTTACAGAATTTACTGTAATTGCCCTTCATTCTTGTGTACCTCTCCTTTTCTTCCTTTGCCTTGGCCCATTGTGTGACTTCACCCATACTGTGTTTTGCCTTTCCCTTCACTCGAGTTAACACATATCTGCTATAGTAATATGTATAGTTAGTAATTCTCCTTTCCCTTCTCTCCCATTTCTGGTAACCATCAAAGAATGTTTCTTGATGTGTGTAAATCTGTCCTTGACTTTTTATAATAGTGGACTCGTTATATTTGTCCTTTTGTGATTGACTTATTTCACTCAGTCTAATGTCCTCTTGATTCATCCATGTTGTGAAATGTTTTGCAGATTCATCATTTTCCTTTATTGTTATGTAGTATTCCAATATATGTGTTGTTGTTGTTGTTATGTGTCATCAAGTCATCTTCAACTCATAGCACCCCTCCTTGGGTCTCCTAGGCGGTATCACTACAGAAGTAGATTGCCCAATCTGCCTTCCGAGGATGGCTGGTGGGTTTGAACCACCAACCTTCTGGTTAGCAGTCAAGTGCCTTAGACACTATGCCACCAGAGCTCCCTCCATTGTATGTATGTACCACAATTTGTTTGTCCATTAATCCATCGATAGACACTTCAGTTGTTTTCATATTTTTGCTATTGTGTATAATGCTGCAATGAACACGGGTGTGGCAAAACACTTTTAAGTAGTAATTCTTACTACTTTTTTCCTTATTAGTTATAATTGCAATTTTTACTTAAAAAGAAAATTCTGTCCTATTTAAAGATTTCAGGATAGAACTCCAAAAACAGTTATTCATTGAGCTATAGAATAAAAAGAATATCAAGAAAGTTTAGAAAAGGTTTTATTTATAAAGATACTCTAATGAAATGATGTTGTTATTATATGCTGTCGAGTCAGACCTGACTCATAGCAACCCCTCCTTGGGTTTCTGAGGCAGTATCACTATGGAAGTAGATTGCCCGTCCTTCCTTCTGAGGAGTGGCTGGTGGATTTGAACCACCAGCCTTCTGGTTAGCAGTCAAGAGCTTTAGGCACTATGCTATCAGAACTCCTCTCTAATGAAATATATAGTTTGAAATATATAGTTTAATATTCTTCATCTCTTGTCCCCACCCCCACCCTTGGTTTTTTTGTGGGTTCTTGTTTAAAAGGAACTAAAAGGTATTTTTATAACACAAAATCATTTTAATTCTTAATCTAGTGCAATAGTTCTCAACTTTGGAATTGTGACATCCTAGTGTTATGAATACCATTTAATGTGCAGACCTCGTAGATAATATATGTATTAAAATAAATTAGAGAATATAAATTACCCTTGTACTGTGACTTTCACTCTTGCTTTCACTTGTGTTTTTGGAGTGGAGTAGAATGATAATGCTCTAAGAATTTCACATAACCTGTGGCCTAGTAGATCTGGGTGATGGTACATATCCACTGTTGAAATTTACAGATCCTTGATGATCATGGTGCTTTATTTCTGCATACTTTCTTTGGTTGTCTTAAAATTTTGGCTGCATGTGTAAGAGTGTGTTATGGACATTAGAATACCATCTACTGGTCCCAGAAGAAGGATGTGTGAGAATCTCTGGATCTTGTGCTATGAGCTAGTCCAGTGTGGAACATGAAGAAAATCTGGTGGTGGCATTATTTATCCTCTTGATTATGTGGGTGGACTTAACTGATATACTTGATTAGGTTAGTACCCCCTTCTTCCTTCACTTGATGTGTGTGGCATTGCATGCTTTTAAAAGACACATCTTATAAAATGGAGTTAGACAATTCTTTAAAAAAAAAACCAAAAACCAAACTCACTGCTGTCGAGTCAGATCTGACTCATAGTGACCCTTCCTTGTGTTACTGAGGTGATATCACTAAGGAAGTAAATTGCCCAATCTTCCTTCCGAAGACTATTCTTTAGTTAAGTCATATAAGTAGTTCTAGATTTCTGGTAATCTTATTAGTGCTGGCCCTTCTTCTCAGAGAGCTGTTTTATTATATCGTTACTTTCTGAAACGATGACTATGCTATTTGATTATTCATATATTAATCGTGAAAGCTAAGGTCTTAGTAATTGTTTGAAGTAAAACATTAACTCCATGTAATCATCTCTCTCCTTTCCATTCGTGCTTCCCTACTCAAACATTGATGCCCATAGTGTGGGGTTTGAACTTGAGTTTTCTGTTTAAGCTCATAATGTTGCTTTTTAAAACCACGTACTCCAGAACTGGTATCCCTTTATATGTCTAGGCTTCCATGGGATAGTTATGTGCACTCAAAGCTCATTTTTATGCTCTACTATTATGCTGAAATGCTGTAGTAGATGTTGCTGATACATTTCAGTGTCTCACAGCATTGTCTTAGGACATATGGAGTGAATGAGTATTAGAATTCTTAGAAACCATTGTCCTCTTCTGGTGCGGGGATTGGCAAACTTTTTCTGAATACGTCTTCTGAGCTATATGCTTCTCTATTGCAACTATTCAACTTTGTCATTGTAATGTGAAAGCAGTCACATATGATACTTAAATAAATAGCCATGGCTGTATCCAATAAACTTCATTTACAAAAACGGGCAGCTGGCTACAGTTTGCCAACCTCTATTCTAAATAATTTATTTCCCTCATATCAGAGATGAAAGGTCTGATGCTTAGAGAAGAAATGTCATTTTGTTAATGCCACGTGTCACTGGAGAGTGACATGAGAGAAGTCAGGTCCCAAATCCAAGTCTCCTGATATTCAAGTCTAGGGCTAGATCTTTTCACTTATTGTTAAACGTTTTATTTGAGGCAGGTGAATTATCAATTTTCTTTTGTGTAGTTTGGGAGTGGGAAAATTGTTAAAAGTATAAAGTAAATTAAAGCTGTAGTAATTCCACTTTAATGTGGCCAACCTTAATGAATCATGTTGCAGATTCTAAATAAAATGCTCAATGAACTTTCCTCCCAGATAGCACAGAACCTATAGAATCTTCCCATTAATTCAATAAAGAGTGTTCATTATTCTTTGATGCTTCCAATTTTTATAACCCCTTTTTAGTTTTCAATATTTTAGCTTGGGCATTAGCCCAGAACCTTCTCTGAATGTGTTATGAATATTGGAGATACACGTGTTATAGACACATGCATACATACACAAAAAAAAATCCAATAGGAATGCGTACATATGTTCACCAAACTGAAAACTTTCTGAAGGTTTATCAACAGTAGAATGGATAAGTAAGTTGTGATGTATTCACACAATGGTATATGGTAAAACAGTGAGAATGATGCTCTATAGTTATATGCAACAATATGTTGAGCAAATAGGGCAGACATAGCAGAGGGCGTACTATGCTGTTAGAAGTTAGGCTACTCTTGGTGGGGAGGTGATACTTAGAAGAGAGTACAACAGGGGCTTCAGGGATGTTGATTAGATTCTATTTCATGATCTGGGTGCTGTTGTCTTGAGCATTTTCCATTTGAAAAATGTATCTGTATACATGTGCACATGTATACATATACAATGTATATATTCATGTCTACTTTTCAGCCAGTATTTTACATGTAAATAAAAGTTAAATTATTATCAGTAATAAATACCTATTACTGGACACTTTCTATATGTTAGCACCATGCTAAGTTCAATGTTATATATCCTGATGATGGATCATGAACTTTTTAATCTGGAAAGGGCCTCTGAATTAAGAAACCTAGAGTCCATTCAGGTGAGGAGAACTTTGCTCCAGGTCACTCAGCAAGGACCAAAGCCCACAGCCTCTGAGTTCATCGATTTATTTTCTGCAGTTTTCCAGGGCCTCACATGCTGGACCCTTGCAGTGATTTTCAAAGATCCCTAACTTCTACTGCTTGCCATTTAAGAACACATTCATATTTAAAAATGAAATAGCCAAAAGCAAAAATGTTCCTTGAGCACAGGGAAGAAGTGGGAAGAATGTTGTTACAGTGTGGGGATTGCAATAAATTTCACAAAACAGAATTTGTATGGATTTTTGAATGGAAAACCAATTTGCTCTGTAAACTTTCATCCACATCTCACCCACACACACACACACAAGTGAAAATTTATACACTGGAATCTTCCAACTATAATTTCTGAGGCTTTCCATTCCTTGGTCTTGGGACCACACCTGTGAAGCACAGCTGAAAATAAGATGTATCTGTCTCTTTCACCCTGGCACTGGTTAAAATCTCCCATTATATCTTCTGTCTTGTATGTAAGGTTAGTTTCATGCCAGAAATGAGATACAAGTATTTTGAAGAAAGGAAAGCTAATTTTGAGAGAAAAAGTGTTGAAATTTCAGAAATTCTTTATAGTTGCTGTCATAGGAAAAGTGTTCTAGTCCTGGCTGTGATATTAGCCATTTGTGCAACCATGAACAAGTTACTCTTTTGTAAAATAAAAATAGGGATGGTCATCTGGACAAAAGATTATGTTTGGGCAAATTATATCTTGAAACTCTAGTCTTTATACACTAATTCTTCATTACTCATAAGCATTCATTTAATAAGTATTTATCAAGGGCATGTTATGTGTCTGTTCTTTGTGTATCTTCCCTTTTTTGTCAGGGCTTGAGTTCCTATTTCAAAAGCCCCCAGGCTATTAGCAAATATTATTTAAATCCCTCTGAGTGCAAGAGATGGCATAGAACACATGTGCTCAGCAGACAAGTGAGAATTTGCTGATAGTAAGAATTTGCTGATTCATTTCTATCTCTATTTTTTGGTTTCCATTTAGGTCCTCAAGCAAGAACTATTCTTATGCAATCAAGTTTACCACAGGCTCAGCTGGCTTCAATATGGTAAGGAATGAAAAGTGCTTTGGTTTGTCTCAAGTGGAAATTTTATCTCTTAGACTGGTATGGCCTCAGATTAGTACCTTGATTTATATGGGGAATATGTAGAGTATGCTTAATTTTCAGTGAGTTGTGATTTTTCTCTCTGATTTTTTTTTTCCCCTTTTTTATTTGAAAAAATATCCCAAAGCAGAGACATTGATATAACAAATGCTTAAGAACTCATAAAATAGTTTAGACAATTCTCAACTCATGGTCATTTCTCCCCTCCTTGTGATTATTTTAAGCCAAATCTCAGTCATCATATAACTTCAACTGTACCTATTTTAGCAAGTATCTCTAAAAAGAGACAGGAATTTTTTTTTTTTTAAAGCATAACTGCAACACCAATACCAAATCAAAACAAAACCATTACCGTTAAATTGATTGTGACTCATAGTGACCCAGAAGGATAAGGTAGAGTTGCGCCATAGAGTTTCCAAGGCTGTAAGTTTTATGAAAACAGACTGCCATTTAAACACTTTGCCACAAGGGCTTGTAGAAACACCACTTGCCCCTCTAAAAATTTTAACAGTAATCTTTATCATTAAATTACCTTGTCATTTAAAAATAGTATTATTGTTCAAATCAATACTAAAATAAATCCATACTTTGCAGTGATCAAAGGTGCTCTGATACTGCAGTGGTTAAAGTATTTGACTGCTAATCAGAAGGTCAATAGCAAACCCACCAGCCGCTCTGTAGAGAAAGATTTAGCAGTCTGCTTCTGTAAAGATGTATAGCACTGGAAGCTTGATAGGCAGTTCTTTTCTGTCCTATAAGCCCACTGTGAGTTAGAATCAACTCTGTGGCAGTGGGTTTGGTTTTTTTGGTTGCATTTTTATCGTTTCATTCATCTCTTCTTTTTGGTTGCCAGGAGTTGATTCTGACTCATTGTGACCAGTCACCTTTAGTCTATAGGTTCCCTTTCTGTTATTTTCCACACTTTACAAAAAAAAAAGTTCTGTAGTTTCTTATAGTCTAAATTTTGATGAGGGTATCCTTGTCATATTGGAGTTGTTTAATTTATTCCTCTATTTCCTGTAAATTTATAATTAGATCTAGAGTAAGATTTCTCAACTTTAACATTATTGACATTTTGAGCTAGATAATTCTTTGTTGTCTGGATCATCTGATACATTGTAGGATATTTAGTAGCCTCCTTGGCCCCCACCCACTAAATGCCAGTAGCATGTTTCTCACCCCCGCAGTGTGACAATTAAAAATGTCACCAGACTTTGCTAAATGTCCTCTGGGGTGCAAAATCCACCCCAGTTGAGAACCACTGATCCAGAGGCTTCCTCAGATTTAAGTTTAATTTTATTTGGCATGAAGGAGGCGGGAGTACATCAGAGAGGTAGTATGTGTAGTATGTAATTTCATCAGGAGGCACGTGCTGCTCCTTGTCCATCTTTTTATTATGTTGTGTGGCCTTTGCTGAGTGTTGCTTAGACCCTAAGAGCTTCTTTACATTTAAATGTTACCAGAATAGTCTCTTAAGAACGTATATCTTTCCATTATATAATAGCATTGTTTCTCCTGGAAAGTAGAACTTAGTCTATATGGCTCACATTATGGGTTCATGATTTTCCTGCAAGGCAGCTAGTGTTGCTCCTTTTCCCTTTCTCTCCTCCATTCCTGCTGCTTTATATTAAAAGTTCTGCTTTTTACAGTACAATTGGCCAGTTAATAATAACCTTATATCTGTGACACCCCAGACCTCTGTAAGTCTGGATAGGTACTAGCATGCTAGGGCCCTCTATATAATAAAATATAATAATATAAGTACCAGAATATATTGAAATTAATATTTCACTTCTCATTTATTACCTTCCCTCTTTAAAAAAAAAAAAAAATCTGAGGCTTCTACTATTAGAAAATTATGTTAACCTTCTCCACACTAAAAAGTTATCTTAATTCAATGTTCATAGCCATAATTTTGGCAAGTATGGGGGAAAAAACAAATAATTGCACCTGCTTTCTGATCTAATTCACCTAGGTGCGGCAAATGGTAGGGCATGAAAAGGAAAGGACGACAAAGAAGAGCAGGCAGAGATTTTCATTTATCACTCTGTAAAATTTAAAAATAGGTGTCTGGCATCTGGAAATGGTAAAATTCGAGGGACAGAAAATTGGTTGCCAGGGGGTGAGGGTAAGGGAAAGAGTTGACTATAAAGAGACACAAGAGAATATTGTGAGGTAATAAAACTGTTCTGTATATTTTGGTGGTAGGTACATGACTACTAATAGTTTCTACAAAAAAAGAGTACAGTTACTGTATGGAAATTATACTTTAATTAAAAAAAGAAAAAAGAAAAAGAAAGGAAAAATGGTTTATGGCACCTGAAGGAATTTAAAAATTAAGATGAAAGTTTCCAGATTTGTCATTGGGTAAAGTTTCCCAATGTATCATTTGTCCTGCTGACATTCTGGTGTACAGATTTCATCCTTTTCTGGTGTCCAGGAGTTGTTCAGTTAAATCACATTCTTGGACTTGCTAGGAAAAACTGTATGCTGTAATCAGCCCTTTAAAACCAGACCAAACCCACTGCCATGTCATCAGATCTGACTCATTGCAACCCCTCCTTGGGTTTCCGAGGTGGTATCACTGCGGAAGTAGATTGCCCAACCTTCCTTCTGAGGAGTGGCTGGTGAGTTTGAACCGTCAACCTTCTGGTTAGCAGTCACATGCCTTAGGTACTACGCCACCAGAGATAATAAGTTCATATTGTCAAATACCATAAAAAAGGAGGAGCAAACACCTTGACCCTGTGGCTGGAGGCCATGAAGATTCACCCATGAAGGCCTAGATCATAGTCTGCCAAATCCTGACTGTACCTGTTCTTTTCTTTCTTTCTTTTTCAATTTTATTGTGTTTCTGGTGAAAGTATGCACAGCAAAACAATTTCTACACATATTGTTCAGTTGCATTGGATATATTCTTCAGTTTGTGTCACATTCTCATCATTTCTGTTCTAGTTAGTCCACTGTCATTAATTTAGTCTCACTGCCCCCAGACTTATTATCTATATGCACCTGTTCTTGTGAATGAAGCTTTATTGTAACAGCTAAGCCCATTTCTTTATGTATCATCTATGGCTGCTTTCCTACTACAATAGCAGACTTGAGTAGAAGAGTTGTGACAGAGGCTGTATGGCCTACAGTGCGTGAAATATTTGCTATCTAGCTCTTTACAGAAAATGTTTGCCCATCTCTGGCCTAGATCATAGTGTTTAAAGATACATAGAATATGACTATAGTATATTCTAAGTCAGGTCTGACTCGATGGCACATAACAACAACAAACAAACAACAAATATTGTAAATGGGTTTGCCAGTCTAAGCAGAGTAATTAAAATCACACGTAACATTGGTTGAATGCTGTAGACTATTCCAAATATATTATGGGGATTATCTCATTTTTTCTTTGCAATAATTGTGTGAAATAGGTATTATTTCTATAAACTGAGGCACAGAGAATTTCAGTTAGCTTATGGTCAGAATAGAAGACAACTTTTAAACCCACTATGAAAAGTAAAAAACATGCATTTTTATCAAAATTGATTACAGTTCAGTTTTTATTGAACAGGAATCTTTCCGACATTGATCAAGATGGAAAACTCACAGCAGAAGAATTTATCCTGGCTATGCACCTAATTGATGTAGCTATGTCTGGCCAACCACTGCCACCTGTTTTGCCTCCAGAATATATCCCACCCTCCTTTCGGTAAGAAATTGGCTTTTCTAAGAAATTGGGTTCGGAAGATATGAATTCCAAACTTAGCTTAGTTGAATATATATCTACTTAGTGATTCTTATTCCTGACAAGTCAGTGAAATACCTATGAATTCAAACAAAATTTTTTTTCAATTTAGATTCTGCATTAATCCTGGGCCTGTTCTTTTCTTTACAGTACTTCTAATACATTAGTAAAACTTCAAAAGATTGCTGATTTAGTAAAAATACATGTAAACTAAACTCACCAGAAATTTTAGAAACAGCTGCTAGCAGTGAAAGAGAAACTCTATGAGCCCGTACATAGAAAATAAAACAAGGAAACTTGCCTGTGAATTCTACACCTTCAAGAGGTAACGAAATGCCAGCAATGTAGAAATTATAATCAGGAAAGTAATTAAAGATAATTATCCTGGTGTGAAATACAGTCTCAGCAGAGACAGTAGAGAGCACAGCAAGGTGCAGTTGGGTGAAATCCCCAGTGACTGAAGCCCTCCCTATATACATGGCCATGCTTGTTCACACCTATCAGATGGCCACCTACCAGAATATTAACCTTAAAAGACAAATAGGAGATTTTACAAGCCACAAAGAAGAATGAAAGATAAATATAATTGTTGCCTTGATTCCTCAAATTTTGGAGAAAGACTAGGGGAAAAATCTCTCTAAAATTAAGAGAAATGGAGTTATCACTGTCAGCCCATACATTGTACTGGAGCAAACTGAGAAAACCATGACATGTAAGAACAAATGTTTAGTTTGAGGCAGATTGTCTATAAAATCCTACCACTGCAAGATTCATTACAAAAGACATTTGACTCATAAAGCTGATTTTAAAAAAAAGCATAGAAAAAGGCTAGCTAGATGGGTTTTAAAAAGCAAGGTTAATTGTTTAGAAATGAGAGTGACCAGTAAACTAAATGATTTGCTTGAAGAACTTTATAGATTTCATGTGTTTAGTAACGGATGAAATGGAGAGGTTTTGTTAAGGAGAAAGAAGAAAGAGATGTTCTCAACCAGCTGAGCTGCTAATCTTCCCGTGGAGGAGTTTATAGTTACATAGTTAATATTAGAGCGTAGTAGTAATATCAGCTAACACTTACTAAGTGCTTACCATATCTCAGATACTGTTCTAACCATTTTCCACTTATTAAGTACTGCAGACCTTTGGAATTGTCCTAATTTTAGTTGTGGCTTTAAACATTTTGAGCAAGCTTAGAACACAAGGTTTGGTGATATTTCTATGTTCCTTTCTATAAAATTACCTGTATCTAGAGAACATCAAATCTTTATCTTTTCTTCATTATTTTCTCTGTGATATGGTGTAACTTTCTAAACTTCTTTTTGATAACTTGCTCTATTCTATGTTGACAGCTTTATGGGAATCACGTTCTTTTTCCTCTTTTTTTCCGTAACTGTAGAAGAGTTCGGTCTGGCAGTGGCATCTCTGCTATAAGCTTATCCTCTGTAGATCAAAGGTTACCAGAGGAACCAGTTTTAGAAGACGAACAGCAACAGCTAGAAAAGAAATTACCTGGTAAGGTGGTCTTTATGTTTTGGTTATGCCATGTAGATATTTTCTCTCTAAGGCAGACATGGAGGTCAAAGTAAATTTAGTTTTGGCATGTTTGCTGTGGTCTTTTAACTGAGGTTAGTCCAGAAGGAGATACTTTTAATGTTCTTTTATTGATGGATATATATAGAGAAGTAAGAACTTGGTTAATGCATCCCTGCTCTAATTTTTCACTTGAAATCTGATTAAATGCTACAAAAAAAGAAAAAAATTTCATAAATGTTATGTGTAGAACACTAAAAATTAATAAGCAGTAAGGTGGATGCTTACTACCACCATTGCAGAAATAGAATATGATATGAACTCATCTACTATTATTTTTATCACATTATGGGAGAATTGAAAACTTTTTAATAGCAGGAGCCTATTTTAAATAGTCCTTATTTATAATAGATACCTACCACTTGCCTGTCAGTTTGTCATATTGTGGTAGCTTGCATGTTGCTGTGATGCTGGAGGAGGCTATGCCACTGGTATTTAAAATACCAGCAGAGTCATCCATGGTGGACAGTTTTCAATGGAGCTTCCAGACTAAGACTGGGAAGAAGGATGGGGTTCATACACTTCTGAAAGAAATGGCTACTAAAAACCTCACGAATAGCAGTGAAACACTATCTGATATATTACTGGAAAACTTTATGAAGAGCAGTGAAATATTGCCTGATATAGTGCCAGAAGATGCGCTCCCCCAGGTTGGGAGGCATTTAAAGTACGGGGAAGAGCTGCCTCCTTAAAGTAGAGTCGGCCTTAATGATATGGATGAATAAAGCTTTCAGGACCTTCATTTGCTGATGGGGCATGTGTCAAAGTGGGAAGAAAAAGCTACAAACATTCATTAATAATCAGAACGTAGAATGTACAAAGTATGAATTTGGAAAATTGAAAGTTGCCAAATATGAAATGGAATGCATAAAGATCGATACCCTAGATATCAGTGAGCTGGAACAGACTAATATTGGCCATTTTGAATCAGGCAGTTATGGTTTACTCTGCTGGGAATGACAGATCAAAAAGGAATGGTGTTGGGTTCACAGTCAAAAAGGACATTTCAAGATCTCTCCTGGAAGGGGGATCTATGGAGGAGATCCTGGACAGAGAGGGAGAACAATGTGGAACAAAACTCAAAATCATTTTAAAAAAAGGGGGGGGGGAATTTGCTGGTCTGATAGAGCCTGATGGAACCACTGAGACTATGGCCCCTAGCTGCCCTTCAGGTCTGTAATTGAACCCACTTCTGTGGCTTCCAGCCAAACAAAAGACAGGCATATGAGCTGAACATTTACATTAGGTAGATATATTCCTTGCAGAGATCAATCATGGGAGAATAGAAGGGCTGTGTATGCACAGGGAGACAGGTTGGATGACAGAGTGCATGGGAGGGAAGGACATAGGGAAGTGGTAACTATGGGGAGGGAGTGGGAGTGAAGCTGTTGCATTGTGTGAGATTCAGTCAACGTCATGAGACAAAGTGTATGTGAGCTGCTATATGGAAAGTGAATTTTCTCTGTAAACTTTCACCCAAATCACAATAAAAATTGTTTTTTTTTTTAAAAAAAGAATCTATTCTGAAGTATAGTGCTATCGATGATAGGATAATATCCGTACACTTACAACTAAGACCAGTTAATACAACTATTACTCAGATTTTTACACCAACTGCCAAACCAAAAGATGTAGAAATTGAAGATTGTTAACTAACTTCTGCAGTATGATATTGACCAAATATGCAATCAAGATTTATTGATAATTACTGTTGATAGGAAGGCAAACATTGGAAACAAAGAAGCAGCATCAATAATTAGAAAATAAGGCCTTAGAAATTGTAACAGAGATCACATGATAGAATTTTGCAAGACCAACAGCTTATGCATTGCAAATACCTTTTTTCAACAACATAAACAGCAACTGTACATGTCAACCTTGTCAGATGTAATATGCAGGAATCAGATTGACTACATCTATGGAGAGAGCTGATGGAGAAGCTCATCACTCAAAACAAGGCCAGGAGCTGACTGTCAAACAGACCATCAGTTGCTTATATGCAAGTTCAAATAGAAGTTGAAGAAAATTAAATCAAGTCCACAAGTACCAAAATATGACCTTAAGTATATCCCACCTAAATTTAGAGACCAATCTGAAGAATAGATTTGATACGTTAAATACCAGTGACCAAAGACCAGATGAGTTGTGTAATGGTATCAAGAACGTTATACACGAGGAAAGAAAAAAGGTCATTGAAAAGAGAAGGAAGAAAAGACCAAAATGGGTATTAGAAGACACCCTGAAACTTCCTCTTGAACAGAGAGCAGCTAAAGCAAAAGGAAGAGATGTTGAAATAAAAGAGTTAAACAGATTTCAAAGAGTGTCTTGAGAAGACAGAGTAAAGTATTACAGTGAAATGTGCAAAGACCTGGAGTTAGAAAACCAAAAGGGAAGAACACACTTGGCATTTCTCAAGCTGAAAGAAGTGAGGAAAAACTCAAGCCTCGAATTGCAGTATTAAAGGATTCTGTAGGCAAAATATTGACCAATGCAAGAAGCATCAAAAGAAGATGGAAGGAATACACAGAGTCCCTGTACCAAAAAAAAAAAAAAATTAGTCAACGTTCAACTATTTCAGGAAGTAGCATATGATCAAGAACTGATGGTATTGAAGGAAGAAGTCTGAGCTGCCCTAAAGCAATTGACAACAAGGCTCCAGGAATTGACAGAATACCCATTGAGATGTTTCAAAAAATGGATGCAGCACTGGAGGCACTTACTCGTCTATGCCGGGAAATTTGGAAGACAGCTATCTGGCCAACTGGAAAAAATCTATATTTGTGCCCATTCCAAAGAGACGTGATCCAACAGGTTATGGAAATTAGAAATTACCAAACAATATCATTAATATCACATGCAAGTAAATTTTTGCTGAAGAAATTGAAAAATGATTGCAGCAGTATATTGCTAGGAAAATGCCTGAAATGCAAGCTCAATTCAGAAGAGGACATGAAATGAGGGATATCATTGCTGATGTCAGATGGATCTTGGCTGAAAGCAAAGCATATCAGAAAGATATTTGCCTGTGGGTTTTTTTTTGTTTTTTGTTTTTTGACTATGCAGTCTACTGTGAGGATCATAATAAATTTTGGATAGTTTTGCAAAGAATAGGAATTCTAGAACACTTACTTGTGCTCCTGAAGAAACTGTACACAGGTAAAGAGGCAGTTGTTTGAACAGAGCAAGGGAATACTACATCATTTCAAATCAGGAAAGGGTGTGCATCAAGGTAGTATCCTTTCAGCATACTTACTTAGTCTGTATGCTGAGCAAATAATCTGAGAAGCTGGACTACATGGCATCTGGACTGGTGGAAGAGAAATCAATACCATGTAATATGCAGACACCACAACCTTGCTTGCTGCTGAAAGTGGAGATGACTTGAAGCACTTACTGATGAAGATCAAAGATTACAGTCTTCAGTATGGATTACACCTTAACATAAAGAAAATGAAAATCTTCACAACGGACCAGTGACCAACATTATGATCAATGGAGAACAGATTGAAGTTGTCAAAGATTTCATTTTACTTGGATCCACGATCGGCACCCATGGAAGAAATCAAACAATGTATATTAAACTGGGCAAATGTGCTGCAAAAGGTGTTGAAGAGTAAAGATGTCACTTTGAAGTCTAAGGTGTGCCTAAGCCAAGCCATCGTCTTTTCAATCATCTTATATGCATGTGAAAGCTAGACAATGAATAAGGAAGACAGAAGAAGAAATGATGTCTGCAACCTATACAACTATGAGACCAGAAGAATTAAATGGTGTCCGACTACCACTGTCATCCACTTGGAAGGGGATCTGTGTAGGAGATCCTTGATTGAGAGGGAGAACAATGTGGAACAAAACTCAAAATCATTTGGAGGGAAAAAAAAAAAAAAAAAGATGGTGGGGACCAGGTTTGCTGGTCTGACAGAGCCTGATGGAACCACTGAGACTATGGCCCCTAGCTGCCCTTCAGGTCTGGAATTGAGCCCACACCTGTGGTTTCCAGCCAAACAAAATACAGGCATATGAGTTGAACATTTACCTCAAGTAGATATACTCCTTGGAGAGAACAATCATGGGAAAAGGAAGGGCTGCTTACGCACAGGGGACAGCTCAGGGGGCAGGAGTGTATGGAGGGATGGACACTGGGAAGAGGTAATTATGGGGAAGAAGTGGGAGGGGAGCTGTTGCAATGTTGTAAACTGTGGTCAATGACATGAGACAAAGTATATGTGAACTGCTGTATGGAGAGTGAATTTGCTCTGTAAATCTTCACCCAAATCACAATAAATAATAAAAAAAAAAAAAAGAAGAAGAAGAAGAAGAAGAGATGATTCCTTTGAGTTGTGATATTGGCGAAGAATGCTGAAAATACTCTGGACTGCCAGAAGAACAAACAAATCTGTCCTGGAAGAAGTATAGCCAGAATGGTCTATGGTAGTGAGGATGGCCTGACATGTCTCTTGTACTTTGGTCATGTTGTAAGAAGGGACCAGTCACTTTAAGGAAGATACTGTGCCTGGTAAAGCAGAGGGTCAGAGAAAAAGTGGAAGACCCTCAGGCAGAAGGATTGACACAGTGGCTACAATAATGAGCTCAAGCATAGCAAGGATTATGAGGATGGTGCAGGACCAGGCAATGTTTCTTCTGTTGTGCACAGGGTCATTATGAGTCAGAGTTGACTCAGTGGCACCTAACAACAATGTGAAAGGTAAGTTCATCATTCCATTAAAATCTTTTTTTCCTCCTATTAAAATACTTAGACATCTATGAACTATTAACAATGATGTGATCATTGTTACTAAGAAGGAAATGAAATTTATTTTGGGGGTCTCTTTATGTTAAATACGTTGCCAGTATATTTTGTTGCATTTAAAGTAGTTGGTGGTTTATTGACCTGCTCGGTATGCTAGCTTCCCAGTTTACTCTTTCAATTACTTTTTACTTCTTGATGATAAACTCATTGAAAATGATCTGTGTACAAGGCTGTGTTAAGTGTGGTGAAAGATATAAAGGTTAAGAAAACATGGATTTAACTAGAGGATTTAAGACATCCATATAAACAGTTATCAAAGCAGTGCATAAGCATGGTATGTTCTTCAAGAGAGTGTTATAGGTGCTCAGCAGAGATGACTGCGGTTGGTGTAGACTGAACAAATCATGAGAAATTAAAATCTTGCTTGTAGTGGTCACATTTGACTTTAGGCTTCAATGATCAATTGTGAAAGTGAAGAAACATTTCAAGTTTTGGTAACAATGAGAATAACGCTTCAAAGGCAAGTAAGTACACAGATCCTTGGAATTTGGAATTATTTTCTGTTGATAATAGATATTCACCTAAGGTTTTTGAAATAGAAGTAACATTATTAAAAGTGTTTGTTCATGCATTCATTATTTCAACAGACATATATTAAGTACCCCTGTATGTACCAGGAGTAGGAGTCTCTGGGTGGCGCAAACAATTAAGTGTTTGGCTATAAACCCAAAGATTGGTGGTTTGAACTCACCATAGGTGCCTTGGAATAAAAGCCTGGCAATCTCCTTTCAAAAGATCACAGCCATAAAAACCTAGGTAGCACAGTTCTACTCTGAAGGACATAAGGTCCCCATGAGTTGGAATTGATGCAACAGCAACCCCCCCCCCATACATTATCAGATACTGGAATTAAAAGATTCATAGAACTTCCAGCTTTAAGGTGGCATAGTAAAGAGAATGCTTCCTCCTGAAAACACTAAAGGTGCAAAAAGAACCAGAAAATAAAAACATACTTGCCATTTTGATCCTAATAACTGCAGGTATGTGAGGTAGGGCTATGTAAAGCAGTGGAGACCAAATAGAAATGTGGGAAGCAGCAGCCAAGGATGCCCACAGCCTCAGATCGCAAGACAAAATGGTGAAGTGACAACTATTGACATAAATTTGGAATGATGGGAATGGTGTGTAGAGGCTGGCAGTTAGCCATGAACAGATGTTCTTGGAACATATTAAGAGCCATAGAGGATAGGATTAAGAAAAATGAATAGAGTAACATGGATGTAAACAAAGAGTCAGAGATTAAAGAGAAAAAGGATTGACCTGGAAGGTAGGTCTAAAATTCATAATTGATATCCTCAGAGAAGGAAACTGAGCAATAGATTGTAAAAAGGTATTTCCTGACTGTAAACTACAGAATGATTGTTGTTGTTGTTGTTATGTGCCGTCGAGTCGGCCCCGACTCATAGCGACCCCTCCTTGGGTTTCCGAGGCAGTATCACTACGGAAGTAGGATTGCCCAACCTTCCTTCCGAGGAGTGGCTGGTGGGTTTGAACCACCAGCTGTCTGGTTAGCAGGCAAGTGTCTTAGCCACTATGCTACCAGAGCTCCCAGAATGATTAGGGCACAGCTTATTCTTCATTGTGAAACACAGACTGCTCACCTTCCTACCTCTTCTTCTAGAAATTCTCTTATTGGTTAGAATAGAAAACATGCCAGTTACAAACCAAGTGGAGAATAGGTTAAAAAAAATTGGTCTTTGGAATAAAGGATCAATTGCTGAACCACGGTCATGGAATAGATGGGCAGGGATAGAATAACAGGGAAGGAAATTGAGTGATGATGTGGAACTGCGTTAGAAAGATGGTTCTTGAAAACTGTGTTTGGTGTAAGTAAAGGTTAGGTGCAGGGCTTTATTCATAGTTTTTTTTTTTTTCTTTTGTTACCTTGTTCACGAGATAACAAAGGTCACAGGCAATAAGGATGGAAAGAAAGCTTGGAGTCTCAGGCTTGGGTTTGTACTACAAATTTCAAATATACCAGTGAGTTTTTCCTTTGAAGGTAGTATGTTAAAAATCTTAACTTTTTATAACTGATCTATTTCTTATTTTAAAGTAACATTTGAAGATAAGAAGCGTGAGAATTTTGAACGTGGCAATCTGGAACTGGAGAAGCGAAGGCAAGCTCTCTTGGAACAGCAGCGCAAAGAGCAAGAGCGCTTGGCACAGCTAGAACGAGCAGAGCAGGAAAGGAAAGAGCGGGAGCGCCAAGAACAGGAGCGCAAAAGGCAACTGGAATTGGAGAAGCAACTTGAAAAGCAACGGGAGCTAGAACGTCAGAGAGAGGAGGAGAGGAGGAAAGAAATTGAGAGACGAGAGGTAAGCAGCTAGGGAGTAACCTCTTAGTAGGTGCATGTACTCTTGTGTGGACTCTGCCCCTCTCTCTCACCCTCCCACTTTCTCTTTCTCTCTAGAGTTGCACAAGTAATATATAAATAGAGTCCGTGTGGTCTTTTTTTCTCCTCCCTCTCATCTTCCCTCCTCCTTCCTTTGCTTTCTTGTTTTCACAATTCAGTGCCTTCACTGTAGTCACAAAGTTGGGCAACTATCTCCACTATCTAATTCCAGAACATTTTCATCATCCCAAAAAGAAACTCCTCCTTAGTCATTACAGACACTCCTCATACCCTCCTCCCCACCAGCTCTAGACAACCACCAATCTATTTTCTGTCTTTATGGATTTGCCTATTCTGGATATTTCATATAAATAGAATCATAAAATATTGCAGTCTTTTGTATATGGTTTCTTTTACTTAGCATAATATTTTCAAGCTCATCCATGTTGTAGCATGAATCAATATTTTATTCCTTTTTATGGCTGCATATTATTCCATTTTATGAATATACTACATTTTGTTGTTTATTCATTCATCAGTTGATAGACATTTAGGTTGTTTCTACTTTTTGACTGTTATAAATAATGCTACTATGAATATTCACATACAAGGTTTTGATAATACAGTCTTGTAAAAAATTAAAAGTACATATGTTTCTAAACGTTTTTTCTGCATTTATACACATATATAGGAATATAAAGGTTTATTTGTTGGAGAGGTGGTGGGATTTTTTATTATCTATTTTTTTTAAAAAGCCATAAATTATTCTTCCACAACTTCTTTTTCACCCTTAAAAATATGTCCTGGAAATATTCATTACATTCTATGGAACACTTCACAAATTTGGTGCCACACCTGAGTAGAAAAAACTAACTTACTGCCATCAATTCAGATCCGACTCATAGAGACCCCTCCTTGGGTTTCTGAGGTGGTATCACTACGGAAGTAGCTTGCCCAACCTTCCTTCCAAGGAGTGGCTGGTGGATTTGAACCGCCAGCCTTCTTGTTAGCAGTCCAATGCCTTAGGCACTATGCTACCAGAGCTCCCACCTTAGTAGAGGCTAAGCTAATTCATCTATCTTTGAACTGTTAATATTACTACAGAAGCAAATGTGATGATTCTTTTTTGTGTGAATGAAATAGATTTCAAAGATGGGAAGATTTTCCTTGTAGAAAAGTAAGAATATGTTGGTTTCTTCTCCTGATGTTTACTTCAGAAATTTTTTACCCAGAAACTGCTTTTTATTCATACTGGTATACACAGATACTAACAGAATCTTATTTTGTAAAACAGACAACCACAAGATAGACAATTTTCCTTCTGTTTAAATAATGACACTTTAAAGTATTTGCTCAGAATTATTTGATAGGCATTTAACAAGTGCTAGGCATTTGGAAGCTCTGGTGGCATAGTGCCTAAGGCATTTGACAGCTAACCAGAAGGTTGGCAGTTCAAACCCACCATCCACTCTGTGGAAGGAAGACTGGGTGATCTGCTTCCATAAAGATTTATGGAAACTCAACAGGGGTCACTATGAGTCGGAATCAACTCAATCACAGTAAGTTTGGGGGTATTTTTGGTTAGGCATTGTTACTCTCTAGGGACGTACTATTGAGCAAACCCTCTAGTTGTCCTCCAGATCGTTACAGTATGGCTGGAAGACAGGTACAGAAGAGACAATTATAATAATGCATGCCTAGTGCTCTGATCGTGGACTCTGCCTAGCAGTTGTCTGAGGCAGTGTGGAAGAAGGCTGACATTTTCAGAGAAATTACAGAACCTTTTGGGCTGAAAAGGAAATGAATAATTAGGGAGGTAGGGTCACAGACTTTTAAAACTTGGGATAAGTACTTCTTTTTTGATGGGAGAAAATGGAATCATTTTGTTTGTTTTCTGTCCTGGAGGTTTTGGTACATTTTTATTAGAGTAAATAAATGTTCCTTGCTCTTTGTGAGTCAGTAAATAAGCAAGAGCAGTTTTATTTAGCACACCAAGTGTTCTTGAAGACAAAGAATTTCATTCCAGTGGTGAAATAATCCTGTTAGCTTTCATCTTATGTAAATAGAACAGTCAATTTTAAATATTCCTTTTTCCTCTATGGAAGGAATACTGTATATTTATAAAATTCTACTTACACTGTGCTGTAATGATTTCTTATAATGTTTTAAAATATTTCAGCTCTGACAAAAACTTACTGTATTTAACTTCTATTAAGAAATGTTACCCAGAGGGACCGAGTAGTTGATCCTGCGGGCTTGGGACCATAGTCGCAGGGGACATCAAGCTCAATTGGCATAACATACTATACAAAACATTGTTTCACCTCCTACTTTGGCGAGTAGCGACTGGGATCTTAAAAGCTAGCACGCTGCCATCTAGATGCAACAATGGGTGTCTCCTCGTCAAGAAGAAAGAAGAAAACCAAATGAATGGAAACAATCAGTCCTAGCGACTGGTACACCATCTGATCTGCAACCTATACAACTATGAGACCAGAAAAACTAGATGGTGCCCGGCTACCAATGTCATCCACTTGGAAGGGATGTACGAGATCCTGCATAGAGAGGGAGAACAATGTGGAACAAAACTCAAAATCATTTGGAGACAAAAAAAAGAAGGTGGGGACCAGGTTTGCTGGTCCAATAGAGGCTGGTGAAACCACTGAGACTATGGCCCCTAGCTGCCCTTCAGGTCTGGAATTGAATCCACACCTGTGGTTTCCAGCCAAACAAAGAACAGGCAAGTGAGTTAAACATTTACCTCAAGTAGACACACGCCCTGGAGAGAACAATCATGGAAGAAGGAAGGGCTGCTTATGCACAGGGAGACAGCTCAGGGCGCAGAAGAGTATGGAGGGATGGACACTGGGAAGAGGTAACTGTGGGGAGGAAGTGGGAGGGGAGCTGTTGCATTGTAAATTTTGGTCAATGACATGAGACAAAGTATATGTGAACTGCTGTATGAAAAGTGAATTTCCTCTGTAAATCTTCACCCCAATCAAAATAAAATTTAAAAAAATAATAAAAAAAAAGAAATGTGTGAAAGACAGTGATGATCCAGGCTTCCTTCTTTGAGCCTGACACCCTTAGCTCCTTAAGTTGTTCCTCACTTAGCACAGGATTTTAAATCTTTTAGTTGTTCTGCCTTCATATGCAAACAATGCATGAGTCAAGATGAAACCATAACAAAGGGTGGAACCAAGATGATGTGCTGTTGTTAGATGCTGTTGAGTCAGTTCTAATTTTTAGCAACCCATGTACAACAGAGTAAAACACTGCCTGCCCACTCCTACACCATCCTCACAATTGTTGTTGTTGATGCTTGAGCCCCTTGTTGCAGCCACTGTGTCAATCTATCTCATTGACAGTCTTTCTCTTTTTCACTGAGTCTCTGCTTTACCAAGCATGACATCCTTCTCCCGGGACTGGTCCCTCCTGATAACATGTCCAAAGTAGATGAGACCAAGTCTTGCCATCTTTGCTTCTAAGTAGCGTTCTGGCTGTACTTCTTCCAAGACAGATTTATTCATCCTTCTGGCAGTCCATGTTATAGTCAGTGTTCTTAACCAACACCATCATTCAAAGACATCAATTCTTCTTTGATCTTCCTTATTCATTGTCCAGTTTTTGGATGTGTATGAGGCAATTGAAATACTGTGGCTTGGGTCAGGTGCACCTTAGTCCTCAAAGTGACATCTTTTACTTTTCAGCACTTTAAAGGGATCTTTCACAGCATATTTGCCTAATGCAATATGTTGTTTTATTTCTTGATTGCTGGTTCCATGGGTGTTGGTGGGACTAAAGACTGGATATGACTTGGAAGAGTATACAAAAGAGGCTGAGCTGTTAGGAAGAAAGAGTGCTAAAAAGCTGCATGCCTGCTTCAGAAATCCTCAAACCTGAGGGCTTACATGCTGAGGGTGAAAGGGGAGGGGAAGTTGTCTCTGTAGAGGAGAAAGGGAGGAAGTCCTGACCCAAATCACAAAGGGGACCAGAGATAGGATATATCAGGAATAGGATGGATGGGAACATTTTTTATTGGAATATCTGCTAGGAATCCTACTTGCCCACCATCCAAGTGTGCAACTGTGAGGCCTAAGTCCTAAGGAATGTGAGACCTGAGTCCTAATGCCCTCCAGATAATCCTTTAACCAGGAGTCTTTAGTGCCAGGGATTCCAGCATGTCCCCCACGCCTCAGAGCTTTACTTGGCTCCAGCACATCCCCCACGCCTCAGGGCTTTATCTCCCCTCCAGGTAGTTATTCTCTAACCAGGAGTCTTTAATG
Organism: Orycteropus afer afer; assembly: GCF_000298275.1. Classification (NCBI taxonomy): domain Eukaryota; kingdom Metazoa; phylum Chordata; class Mammalia; order Tubulidentata; family Orycteropodidae; genus Orycteropus; species Orycteropus afer. The sequence continues at coordinate 4,886,769 of NW_006921665.1, read as the reverse complement.
CCGGAGATTCCAGCACGTCCCCCACACCTCAGGGCTTTACCTCAAAGCCCCTCCCCTCCTTTTCTACCCCCTAGCAATGACCAATCATTTGTACCCCTTTGCCTTGGTGTTACTCCACCCTATATTTTTCCTATAAAAATGTAATAGTAGGAGAGCACGGGGACTTTTGCCCAAACCGCTGCGTCTGTATAAACTGAGACCCTAGCTCGAGCTAGCTAATAAACTTTCCTTTTGCTTTTGCATTATCGAGTCAGTGGTAAGTTCCTCGCGCTGACACTCCTTTCAAGACCTGAGTCCAACACAACGAGCTCCTAACCTACTGAGGGATGCTTTCTATTCCCATAGGTGGAGAGGAATTGCTGCTTTGGATCAAGTTCTGATGAAGATAAGGAGTGGTAGAGTGGGAATAACCAATAACAGAAACCTTGTGACAGGAAGTAAAATGGAGACCAGCACAGTTAGGCACTCATTCCATACTTGAGAATAAAGATGTCCAGGAAAGAGTTTCTGAAAGGAAAGTTTGCTCTGAATAGGACTCTGGCTCTGCTATGGCAGAATAGCACAATGGGGGAGGGGGGAGGCAGAAAGTGACAAAAAGAATCAATAAGCTATACAGGGACCTTGCTCACAGGCTCAGAATTTTAAAATAACAGGCACCAAAATCCAGCTGAAGGACAAATGGTTCAGTGTGGCAGAGACAGCTTGCTGTCCCCGAAAAAAAAAAAAAAGTTGTATCATTTAAGAATTTAGAAAATTAATAAATCGTCTGTTTTTATATATCACAGGCTGCAAAACGAGAACTTGAAAGGCAACGACAACTTGAATGGGAACGGAATCGACGGCAAGAACTACTAAATCAAAGAAACAAAGAACAAGAGGACATAGTTGTCCTGAAAGCAAAGAAAAAAACTTTGGAATTTGAATTAGAAGCTCTAGTGAGTGAAGTTTGATTTTGCTTTGGAAATATACCAACCATTAAAAATGGTAATAATTCTTATTTTTTGTTTGTTAAAGAATGATAAAAAGCATCAACTAAAAGGCAAACTTCAAGATATCAGATGTCGATTGACCACCCAAAGGCAAGAAATTGAGAGCACAAACAAATCTAGAGAGCTGAGAATTGCTGAAATCACACACCTACAGCAACAGTTACAGGTGAGAATATATGCTCCTAAAAGCTTTTAGGCTTGCATGATTTTCTCTAATTCAGTCCATTCATTTATTCATTCAGCAAACTTTGAGCATCTACCACGTACTAGGCACTGGAATGCAAAGATGAATTGGGCAGGGTCCTTACCTGAAAGGTAGGATGTCAAGTGAAAAACCTCAACAAATGTTGTGCACCAATGCATGCCAGATACTCTTCTAGATATGAGGATCCAACAGTGAAAAACAGAAGCAAGACACTTACAAAATAAGTAAAGTACTCACTCTACTAGAAGATGAAAAGTGCTATAGAGAGTGGTTAGGAGAGGGGGGTGGGAAGGCTGTGACTTTTAAATAAGGTGGTCAGGACGGGTCTCTCTGATTTGAGCACCAGCTAGAAAAGGACTCATCCTTGTGGCTATCTGTCTGAACAAACTGTAAGCAGAGGAAACAGCAGTAGAAAGTCCCTGTGGTTATATCAAGGAGGCCAGTGTGGTTAGAGTAGGAAGTGAGCCTGGATCACCTGGGACCTTGTGGTCCGTGACAGGACTTTGGCTTTTACTGATAATTGAGACAAGTGCAGTGAAGTATTTTAGTGGGTATGAGAGATAGAGGTACAAGGAATAGTTGGATACATAGTGTATTACTACAGGAAAGCAAACAAAACAAACCTCATTGCATTCAAGTCAATTTGATTCCAACTCATAGTGACCCTATAGGACAGAGTGGAACTGTCCCATAAGATTTCTAAGGCTGTGATCTTTACAAAAGCAGATTGTTACATCTTTCTTCTGTGTAGCACTGGTGGATTTGAACCACCGACCTTTCAGTTGGCAGCCGAGTGCCATTGTACCAACAGGACTCCTATACTCTAAGCAGTTATCTTTAAAAAAACATTTTATTTTTTGTGAGAATATATACAATAATACATACGCCAGTTCAACCATTTCTACATGTACAGTGCAGTGACACTGATTACATTCTTTGAGCTATGGAACTAGTCTCACCTTCCTTTTCTGAGTTCCTTCTACTTTAACATAAATTCACTGCCCCTAAGGTTCCTGTCTAATCTTTTGAGTTGCTCTTATCACTTTGATCCCATATTTCTTAAGAGTATAATGCTCAAGGCAGACATTTTTTACTATTTAAGCCAAACTATTGTTTGGTTTTAAGAAGACTTTAAAGGATATTTTTGGTTTAAGTTTTAAAGATGATCTTAGGGTAATAGTTTCAGGGATTCATCTAGCTCTCTTGGCTCCAGAAAGTCTAGAGCCCATGGGAATTTAAAATTCTGTTCTGTTGCATCTTAATTTAATTGCCTATCCAAAGTTGACACACCATATTGTTATGTTCTCAGGTGGTTTGGTATCAAGTGTTGAGCTAAGAACCATTAAATTCATGCAGCTACTGCTCTGCGTTTCCTGTTACAAACAAGAAAACCTCACTGCTGTCGAGTCGATTCAACTTATAGTGACCCCTCCTTGGGTTTCCAAGGCGGTATCTCTATGGAAGTACATTGCCCAAACTTCCTCCCAAAGAGTGGCTGGTGGGTTCCTGTTAAGACCTCAAATATTTAATGCAGGGCTAGCTCCATAATGGAACCTCACTAAATACTGCTTAGCTGTTTCACAGCATCTTTATATTATGGTTGTCATTGCTAAACTCATGATTCTCTCAGTTTTAAAATTTTTAGCAGTTGTATACAAATGCTTTGAGACACATGTAAATTATATTCAATTTCCTGTGTATCTTTAGGTGATCATGTATCTGAACTTTGTGATGCTCAGTTTAACCTTCCAGTGAAGTAACAGTAACTGGCTTTAATTCCTGCTGAATGGACAGTCCCACTCACCCCACTTATGCCATGTGAGCATTAATTTACTTGACAACTATTCATTCAGCACGCACTGTGCTTGGTTAAAAACATTTTGCTTCTCACCATCTTCATAAATCCTGACCACCTATGGAGGCTGCCTTTTTCTATTCTCCAAAAAGTAGACTGTTTCAAATATGTGATAAAGAAGGTCTGTTGAAATTTTGCTTCTCAGATTATCTTTTTCAATTCAAAACAAGTGACAAATTTGATAGTTTAGCATAATTTTATCTTTTACATTTTAAACAATGTTATATTTTGAAAATAATTCATTTCAATATGTATCTCCAGCCTTTTTAATCTTTTAATAACATGTACAATTATAAATAAATAATAAATTATAGGCCAAATGCAATTAAACTAGCATAATAACTAAGTGCACATTTATAGTGCAAAATGGCCCACTGACCTTGTTGTCAAAGAAACAATAGAAAACCTCTTTTTACTATGAATAGAAACTGTACAGGACAGTTTCAACTGAAATTAGGCAAATGTGGTGCTTGGCAAATCAGTTCTGGTATATAGTAAACCTAAGTGGCATAGTGGATAAAGCATTTGGCTGCTAAACAGAAGGTCAGCAGTTCAAATCCACTAGCCTCTGCAGAAGGAAGATGAGGCAGTCTACTTCTGTAAAGATTTATAGCCTCGAAAACGAGTTGAAATCAACTTGATGATAGAGTGTTTCTTTAAGTTCAACCCTGTTATCCAAGTTTCAGGTAGAACAGTTCCCATTTAAACTGTTGAATCAGTTTACAGAAAACAGGGTCCCTACATTTGTATTTGATGCTCATGCAATTCAGAGATCATTATTTCAGTTTTCCCTCTGCTGAGTTATACAGAAAGTATATTTTTTAAGCTTATGAATAAGGAGTATCATGGGAGCTATAATTGTCTTAACTATATCTCAGTGAAAAGCATTTGGCAAACAGAGTGAATTCCTTGGCAAGAAAGCAAGAACCACCCTAAGTAGAGATTAAATGCAGTTTCAAAAGAGAGGATTTGGGGTATGATAAGGAAAAGAGTGTGTGAGGACACCAAGAGCTGGTTTATGTCCTGTGCACAGTGAGTTGGGAGTTGCTCGTTTTCCTGTCATTCTTTGTTGCTTTCTTCCTTCTTTCCCAGGAATCTCAGCAAATGCTTGGAAGACTTATTCCAGAAAAACAGATACTTAATGACCAATTAAAGCAAGTTCAGCAGAACAGTTTGCACAGTAGGTGTTTCATTTTTAAAGTTGTCCTTTTCCTTTTTAATGTCAAGAATTTCTTTGCATGAAAAGAGAACATTAAAAAAAAAATCTTTTTTCCTTCACTACCATTTTAAGTTTTTCATATCTTGTGATGTTTTTGTAAACTAGGGGATTCACTTCTTACCGTCAAAAGAGCCTTAGAAGCAAAAGAACTAGCTCGGCAGCAGCTACGAGACCAGTTGGATGAGGTTGAGAAAGAAACTAGATCAAAACTACAGGAGATTGATATTTTCAACAATCAGCTGAAGGTAACTACTCTTTGTGCGCCTGCTACATGCATGTCCTACCCTTTAATTGTTCTAACAGATCAGATGATTCCTTGATGTTTAACACCAGGCAGAAAAATTTATTATCCTGGTTTGTCAGCCTACTTGAAAGCTTTCTTATTTATAGATCAACAGTATACAATGTAAGTTACATTTTTCTCTTTTAAAAAAATATAAAAATGAATTTGGCACCTTTAAATTAGGGCTGAGTGAGTAGCCCCAACATGGTAGCTACCTTTAATATGAATCCCACGTCTACACACCTCCATCTCTTTGTCTGTTTACAACCACATCAAAGTGAATTCCAGAAGCTAGGCCCGGTAAGCTTCATTTTTCTTGTCTTCTTAGAAGACTATGAACACTAAGAATTTTTCTGCCACTTCTTAGCTTCAGAATTGTGCTTGAATATAGATCTTTGTTTTTTACCTCACATTCAAAATTTTTATTGTTAGCACAGTAATTGCTTTTGCCTCATGGCAGAAGTGGTATATGGCTTTGTCTTATTCACGTACAAAAACTCAGGAAAATGTCAAACTCTTAGGGAATCCCAGAGTGATTGGAACACAGCCTCTTTCAATTCAGTGATTTTTATTTAATTTTACAACTTTAACATCTTAAGACTGTTAATTCTTATAGGAAAAACCAGAATGCAGACAGCACAGTTTCTGTCAACAATGATCGTATATTTTAGATTTAAGTAGATAATGGTGTTTTTATCAATCATTTTCTTATAAGATAATGGATCTTATAAGAAATTGGGAGTTACACTTTTTTCCTCCAAATATTTGTTTTCCTTTTCCAATTAAAAACACTTTATACTTAATTTTGGCCACTTTAGTTGTTGATACTCAGAAAAAATTAAAATTCTGTTTGTTATTACTAAAATTAGGGGGAAAACTAGAGAGCATATATTTGAGGGGTTTTTTTAGAATAATATTGTTGCTTAACTTTTTTTTAAAAAAGAATAGTTGAGATTTTTAATTGACCTTTGAATTGAGATTTGAAGCCAAACAGTCTAGACATCTGAGTTTGAAGTATTTGTGCCATTCTTTCAGGGTAATAATAGGAATGAACTTTTCTGAATTGTCCAGTTCTAGGAAATCGTATTTTTGCCAATTTAATGTTTTTCTTCACTTTACTTTCATGCTTATGTAGTGTGTATATAGGTGTGCACAAGCATACATTATTTATTTTTTCTATATTGTATGTATATGGATTATGCATGGTATGTAAATATTAAAAGTATGTCTATAAGTTCTCCATCTCTAGAATAAGCACAATAAAATTATTCATATTAACTATCAGTGTGACCTGTCAGTATTTCAAGGAAAAGGCATATAATAGGGTTGCATTCTACTAGTCTCTTGGAGTAGAAATTGTTAAGTATTCAGCTATCTCTTGAACCCAGGTTGTGGTCCAGATTTCTGTCTTAATCCCAAGATTCCTTTTTTGTAGAAAATTGATTCTCCAAAACAAGGTTCATGTATTAGAAAACGATACTCTAGTGGGTGATTTTTGACAGATTCCTAGAAGATCTATGGATTAAATTATTTCGAGATTGAATTGCTGTTGCCTTTGCTAAAGTGATCTGAGTCACCCTTGCTTGCCTTTCAGTATCAGAGAGTATGAGTATACAAAGACTAACTTTAGCCCTTTTTGTCACTAGACCTTTTTACAAATATATTTCCCCCCCAAGTCTTTCTGTTTATTTATTTGTTTATTTTAATGGTATTTTATTTAATTTTTGGTAAAAGATTACTTAGCAACATAGGTTCCTATTTCACAATCTCCATACAAATTGTTTGGTGACATTAGTTACATTTCACAGAGTATGTCAACATTCTTTTTGTGTTCTATTTATTCCCTTTGCAGGACACTACTTTCCCTGTTCTCTTAGCATCTCATCTTTGCTTTTAAGAAATTGTTGACCTTTTGTTCTCATACTGATGGTTTTTAAGAAGGGCACTGATCTTATAGGTCCTTTATTTTGTGTGCTATTTCACTAAAGCTCCAGGAGCTCTGGTAGCATAGTGGCTAAGGCACTTGACTGCTAACCAGAAGGCTGGCAGTTCAAACCCACCAGCCAAGGAAGGAAGATGGGGCAATCTACTTCTGTAGTGATACTGCTTCGGAAACCCAAGAGGGGTCACTATGAGTCGGGTCTGACTCGACAGCACATAACAACAACAACAACATTTCACTAAAAGGTGATGTCAGGGGATAGGTTAAGTCCTATGTTTAAAGAGTATGTCAGGACTAGATGGTGCCCAGCTACCAATGCCAACCACTCAGGAAAGGATCAAACCTGGAGATCCTGAGTAGAGAGGGAGGGAAAACATGAAACAAAATCCAAAAACTCAATAATGACCAGAATTACTGGTCAGATGAAATCTGGTGAGACTTCCAATACTATGGCCCTGGAATACATTCTGTGCCTGGAATAAAACTCACCCCCAGAGGTAGGCTCTCCGCCCAATAGTTAACACGATGTACACGCAGACCACTCAACTCAGTATTACGGACTCACATACTCTATGGTAATACATTCCTTAGAGCAATAGACCATGGGACACCAGAGGACCAACATTCAAACTGACGAAATGCAGGACAAACAGGAGTGCATACATAGGAGGGGCACAGGGGGAGTGTTACAGGGTAGGGAGGGCAGGAGACTGGGTTAGGGTTGGACATGGCGAATGAGGAATGAAACTAAATGTACATGCTACGTTGAATGTAAAACAAGCTCTTAGGGAAAAAAAAAAAAAGACCAGATGTCACTCTTAACCTGAAAAAACATAAAGAGTATCTCAGGGCAATAGCCTCAAAAGGTCCTCTGTCCACTATTTTTCTACTCTTTCTGCCTTTTGTAAATAAATAAATAAATAAGAATTTGAGTTCCACTCCACATTTTTCTCAAGGACAAATTATTGTGGTCTCAGTGGTGATAGCCAGGCACCATCTAGTTCTTCTGGTCTCAGAATAGATGAGATCGTGGCTCTTGTAGACTTGTTTCTTCTGTTTACTTTTTGTTACCCTCTTATTGTTTTGCTCCTGTCAAGTCAAGACCTATAATGCAACTTAGATGGCTGCTTGCAGGCTTTTAAGACCCTAGACACTACTCACTTCATTAGGATGAAGATCATGATTTTTGTGAACTATGGAATGTCAGTTGACAAAGTTGTCTCATGAGGTCCTAAACTTTCAAACCCAGAAAACCAGTATACTTATTTCTGTCTTTTTAATTTTTATTTTAGTTTTCCATCATTAACTATAAATTTGAGCTAATATGATGAATAAAAACATCACAAGCCAATTTAGCTTTGTTATTTTGTTTAATATCCATTAGTGACTATGTTATGCTGCCTTATAGTGGTTATTTCTAGTATGCATCTCACACCTAGTGAAATCAAAACAGAAGCAGTTAAATTAAAGAATAAAAATATTTATAATTTGATCAAAACAACACAGAGGCAGATTTAATCTCTTGAGTATCTCCTGCCCAGTTTTCTTTGTTGAAGAACTTTTTTCTAACTTTAACACATTCATTCATTATTAACTATAATTTTTTATATGATGAGATAGCCAAGGATGAACCAGCATTCTTACTCTTGAGATTTATTCAATGCCTCTCTTGATACAAATGGTGTTTTTGCTGTAACCACACTAATGACGCAAAAATTACTGCTACCTTGCAGGGAGTGAAACATTGGCAGTTGTCCAGTCATCCCACGCATCTAATCTGATGGTGTGAATTTGCTGTATCCTAAACATTTCCTCCCTCAAAAGGAAACCAGCTGGAGAGGACAGAAAAGAAATTAGAATGTAGCAGTTATATTTTATGTTCCTGAAGATTGCTCACCTGGTAAAAGAAAAATGTAGTTCTCTCTTTATAGACTTATATCGTGAGACTGGAGAAGTACTGTATGGAGTGTGAATTTTTAAATTAGTTGACAAGGACATATTGACCTATATTAAGTGCCTGGCTCCAAAGTGAGAATTTTATCTAGCAAAAAAAAAAATTCTCATGTTTCTTCAGTTTAAAACAAACAACAAAAACTGCTTAGAATAAGCCAGTCACTTATTTTGATGCGTGCTTAATGTTATGTTTCAGTTCCTTAGGTATAAAGTCATGTAGGGAGTAATCAAACAAAAAACCAAACTCATTGCCATCAAGTAGGATCCGACTCATAGCAACCCATCCTTGGGTTTCCGAGGCTGTGTCACTACAGAAGTAGATTGCCAAATCTTCCTTCTGAGGAGCAGCTGGTGGGTTTGAACCACCAGCCTTTTAATTAGCAGTCAAATGCCTTAGGTACTACACCACCAGAGCTCCTTAGCCCAAATTTTGTAGTATCAGACAGGATTGCAAAGTATATGTGTATTTAGTTTCTTGAGAAAGTTTAAAGAGTAAATACGTTTTGTAATTTTCTGTTCTTTCTTTTTATTTTTTTAACAGTCTGCCTTAGTCCTTTGTACCAAAATATCTAGTGTAGATTCATTCATTCAAGGATCTCTCATGTTGGCTTCAGTTTTACCCAACACTGATAATCAAAGATGGAAATTCTCAACTCATTAATTAAAGAGGACAAAAATTACTTTTGCAGTCAGGGACCAGGTAATTTGTTTCATATAAGTAGCAACATGGGAGCTCTGGGGGCATAGTGCCTAAGGCATTTGACTGCTAACCAGAAGGCTGGAGGTTCAAACCCACCAGCCACTCCTCGGAAGGAAGACTGGGCAATGTACTTCCATAGAGATACTGCCTTGGAAACCCAAGGAGAGGTCACTATGAGTTGGGACCGACTCGACGGCAGTGAGTTTTAGTTTTTTAGTTTGAGGTAGCAACATACTGGTCATCTCTTTACAAATGGTTCCAAATTCAGGGCCATAAAGTGTGGTCTCTAGAGTCTTGGACATTTAAGATTCTCCCTGTTCTTGTAGGAATTTAGGGCTCATTCCTCCCTTTGTGAGGGAAGAAAAGTCTACTTTTCCCCATATTAGTGGACCTTTACCATATATATAAGATTGGGTTATGCAATGCTTTCCTCTTGGTTATTAACTGAAAGGTTGGCAGTTTGAATCCACCTAATGACACTATGAAAGAAAGGCCTGGCAATCTGCTTCCTTAAAGATTTTAACCTAGAAAACCCTGTGGAGCACAGTTCTATTCTGAAGCACATGGGGTATCCATGAGTTGGAATCAACTCGAGGCAACAGGTTTGTTTTGTTTTTACCATGTAAAACACCAAACCTAACTCACTGCTGTTGAGTTGATTCGACTCATAGAAACCTCTCCTTGGGTTTCTGAAGCAGTATCTCTATGGAACTAGATTGCCCAATCTGCCTTCCAAGGAGTGCCTGGTGGGTCTGAACCCCCAGCCTTCTGGTTAATAGTCAAATGCCTTAGGTACTATGCCACCATATTTCTATATTAAAAAATAAAAACAAAGATCTGAAGGCGTAAGTATCTTTCTTTTTTCAATTTACCACCTAAAGCAAAGAATCACTTGAGAAAGAAAACAAAGGAATCCTACTAAAATGAAAAAAAAAAAACTTGTTTTTGTTTTTTTAAGTAAGTCTATAGCACAGGAGAGTATGGGAAAGGAGGAGAAATGATAGTTGTTTTTTGTTTGTTTTTTTATTGAAGCTCTTGTGGTAGGAACTCTCCAGTTGGTAGCCTCTGTATTTTTGCTGCCTTTTACATGAATAGTAAATTTTAGCTTTTTGATGATTAGCTTAAATATTCAACCAGTGAGTAAACCAAGAATAATTGATTTTGAAGTATTGTCAGTAGCAAGAATTAATGCTTCTTAAAGTAGTTTTAATTCGGTGGATCAAATTTTTTACCATAAGTTTCTGCTTTTTAGGTGTATTCTATATGCATCAAATATTTTGTCATGCTAAGAAATCATTAGTCTTCTCAAATTCATGTTCCAGAAGCATCAATTTAAAATTATTATCTATGACTTTCTCTTTATACCCATTTTACAGATTAAAAAAAAAGAAAGTCAAAGCTCAGCTTTTTCTGGAGAATCTAATAAAGGGTCTATAGAGACATTCTGATCATTATTTTCCTTACGGCATATATGTATAGTTTGAGCATCTCCTTTTTCCAGTTGAGGGAGCTCTTTCTTCCGGTCGATGGTATAGTGCCTAAGGCATTTGACTACTAACCAGAAGGCTGGCGGTTCAAACTCACCAACCACTCCTCAGAAGGAAGGTTGGGCAACCTACTTCAGTAGTATGCCTCGGAAACCCAAGGAGGGGTCACTATGAGTCGCATCCGACTTGACAGCAGTGAGTTTGGTCTGGTTTTGCTTTCTTCCAGTCAGTGGCAATGGAGGAGGCAGTGTTGCAGTACCTGGCAGTTCTCCTGAGCTGAGTTACCCACTTAAACGTCTTTCTAAAGGTCTTCATGCCCTACTCAGACAACGCGTATCTTTTCAAGACTAGGAATGATATACCATCTCCAGCTTTGTTCTTCTGTTTTCCGTACACATATGAGTCCTAAGTGTTTAAGATGGCCATTACCACGAAGTGCTAAGCCTTCTTTGTAAAAAGTTAATAATCGTTAATTGCTATGAATCATGGAGCATGCATGAACCTCTCCCTGCTGACAAGGGGGGTGTGTGTGTACACACACGTGTGCACGGGCAAGCACTTGTGTTGGTGTAAGTGCTTAACAACTTGGACAAGGTACTGTATACTATATTTTTGGCTGCAAAAATTTGGAAGATAGCACTCAGTGATTATTTGGGTCTCTGTGTATTTACATCATATGAGAGACAATATTATTATAGGTAGTATATGATTCCTAAAATGGATAGTATTTTATTCTAGCAAAATTTGAGGTTTTAGGACTAATTTAGAGTTGAAAATTGTATTCCTTAATGTACTTGGAAAGCCTTTCTTAAATTATACATGAAAATCTCTTAGAAATATAAATTCTATCCATAATGATAACTCTTCTAAAGTTATTCCTAAGAACTGAATTAATGTTGAAATGAGAATGCCAGTTATAGTAAATAAGGTTGTTTGCTTAACTAAGGCTTTTATACTCTCAGTTTAGGCATTTGCTTTCATGGCAGGCTCATTCATTATGAAGGCAGTGAAAGGCAAAACGGTTAGCAACCAGGGGAAAAAAGAAAAGAGCTGGAGAAAGACCACAGAACAGAATGAGAAGTCAAGGAGAAAATGCATGTGAAGGGGAACAGTGAAGGAAAGAAAAAGCTGGAGAAAGAGGTGATGCAGAGACAGCAAGAATAATCAGTGGGAATTCAAATAACAGCATTACTTTCTCATAATTAGTAGAAAAATGTTGGCTTCTTCATGGTTTGCTATCTTATTTTGTTTAAGATAAAATTTATTTTTTGCCTGTATGATCATTTTGAAAATACCTCTTCTTCACAGAAGTAATAAAATCCTCTAATTCAAGGTACTTGTGATTGTGGAAACTTTGTAGAGATTCCTTGAATATAGAAAAATAATTAAAACATTCCCAAGAGCCAAAATAGTTAACATTAGATGCCATACTAGTAGACTTGTTGGTTGGTTGAGTTTTTTAGTTATAGTGTGGTTTTTTTTGTTCATTTTTCTTTTTCTTTTTAGGTTTTTAAAAATCTTCAGTAAAAGGTGATTTGGGAGAGGAGGGAAAAGCAAAACTCAGTTTTTTGAAAAAAATATTTTCTCCTTTTTTATTATTCTCTTGTTTAGCCAAGTTCCTTGGTAGTTTCATCTTTTAGATGAACTTACACCAACACACGTGCTTGCCCATGCACACTTGTGTGCACACACACCCCTTGTCAGCAGGAAAGGTTCACTCATGTGCATTTAAAATAATAGGATCTTTCGGAGGGAGATCTATGTAGGAGATCCTGGATAGAGTGGGAGAACAATGTGGAATAAAATTCAAAATCATTTGGGGGAAATGGCCTCTAGCTGCCCTTCAGGTCTGGAATTGAACCCACACCTGTGGCTTCCAGCTAAACAAAAGACAAGCATATGAGGTGAACATTTATACTAGGTAGATACACTCCTTAGAGAAAATAGTCATGGGAGAAAGAAGGGCTGTGTATGCACAGGGAGACAGCTCAGGGGCAGGAGTGCATGGGAGGGAAGAACACAGGGAAGAGGTAACTATGGGGAGGAAGTGGGAGAGGAGCTGTTGCATTGTGGGAAATTGCAGTCAATGTCATGAGACAAAGTGTATGTGAGCTGTTGTATGGCAAGTGTATTTTCTCTGTAAACTTTTACCCAAATCACAATTAAAAAAAAAAAGTTGGACATTTATGGAATCTAGATTTTCTGGAGCCACTGAGGCTGGATGAACCTTTGAAACTATTGCCCTGAGATAATCTTTAAACCTTTAACCAAAAGTATTCTCTGAAGTCTTTTTTTATTCAAACAGCAGTTTAGCTTAGTTAGTGAAGAATGTCTGCCTTGAGGATTGTATTCTTTTAGTAACTATCTATATGAGATAAAAGTTGACAATAGCAACTTAAAAAATTAGGTAGAAAACTCAGGGAGCCATAAGTTTATGCAAATGGTCAAGGGACAATTTGAGAAAAAAGGATGAACATAGTTGCACAGTTTGAAGATTATAATCCATGTCACTGAACTGTACATGTAGAAATTGTTGAATTGATATGTGTTCTGCTGTGCATATTCTCAATGACAAAATAATAAAATGAAAAAAAAAATAGTAGGATCTTGCTTTGTAAATAAAAGTGAAACATTTGGAGAAAATTCAGGTTTTCAGGACAAACTGGAATCACTTTTCTCTTTCTGGTAACATAAGAGGGGTTGCTATGAGTCAAATTGACTTGACGGCAGTGCGTTTGGTTTGGTTTTTAAGCCTCACAGAACAATATTCTCAAAAGGCTATTTCTATTGCAGAGAAGACAGGATTTGCTAGCTCGTTCTTGCTTCTCTCTACATCCACCACCACCACTACCACTCTGTTCCAGTGGATCCTTCTTTAGTTCTCCCATAGCAGTTAGGACTACTGATTTGTGCCATGGGGAACTGGACTTAGTATTGGGCTAAATATTGACTTCAGATTTAGAAGTAATACTTAAACATGTTTCTAAACATGAATGTACCTGTTTTCTGAATTTAAATAACCAATTAATGTGTCTTATTTTTACTCCTATCATTTTTAATGCATCAAAACTGAATAAATTTAAAGATTTTGTGATAAGTAGAATATCAGAACCTAAATTGACTTGCATCCAATTTCTGTGTTCTGAACACTTCAGTCTCTTGGGTTCTTCTATACATGTACAAGTACCCTGTACTCACAGGGTTTGTTTACTGGCTTTCTTAATAACTTTCCATTTGTTTCACAACCAGTTATTTGGAAAAGGTTAAAGATACTATATTTTAAAACTCAAAAACTATATTTTAAAACTCAGGATTTTTAAAATTCTGATTTTGTGTGCTACATAATTTTCCTGAGTGAGAAATAAAGTAATGTTTATTTATATAAAGGCACTTCTACTTTAGTGATTCTTTAGATATTAGATGATGGACAACCAAAAACTTTTTTCATTAATTGTTTTCGAAAATATACATGGTATATTTACATAGTAAAAGATACACCAATTCCACATTTTCCACATGGACAATTCACTGACACTGATTACACTCTGTGAGGTTTGCTACCATTCTCACCCTCGTTTCTGATTTGTTCCTCTGTCATTAACATAAACTCACTGCACCCTAAGTTTCCAGTCTTATCTTTCCAGTTGTTGTTGTCAATTTGACAGCAATTACACTAATCAGCTGTACAACCTACTCTTCATCAGTGTGGTTTTTCCTTCACCGTTAACTCCCCTTTTCTCCTTCCTTTCTGCCCCTGCTAACCATGAATAAACTTTGGTCTCTATACATTTCCCTTTTCTTGTCTTTTTATATAAGTGAGGTCATGCAACATTTGTACTTCTGTGATTGTCTTATTTCACTCAGTGTAATGTCTTCAAGCTCCGTCCATATTGTAGCATGTATCAAGACTTTATTTCTATTACTGGCTGAGTGGTATTCCATTGTATGTATGTACCCCATTTTGTTTATCCATTCAAACATTCGATAGATAAATGTTGATGGACTTTTAAGCTGTTCAAACAAAAACTTGTTCATCACCTGGAATTTCTGATGGGGGTACCTAGATCAATTTCCTATGAGATCAATTTAAGATTAGTAGTATGAAGATTATAATTATTAGAAGATGTATTTTGAGAAATTTTTTGGTGTTCTTTGTATTTTAAGTAATTGATGAAGGTATATACTGTTTATGAAAAGAAATCCCATATATATTGTTCAAGTGGATACTTCTGTTTTTTATATTTCAAGTAAGTAAGATTACTTTACATTTTATATACATATAAAATGTATATATATATATATATATATATATTTATTTATTTGAGTTCTCCAAGGCCAGATAAAGTAACAGTAGTCACAGATATTAAATCAAGTGTTTCTCATGTAGCTATAGAACATCTTATGTAAACTTGAAAGTGTACCATGTTTCTTAGGAGGATAGAATGTTGTATCCTCTTGAGAATTCAATTTGTCAAGCATACTGCTTTTGAAATGCTTTGGCTATATGCCATAGGGTGTTGAAAGATGCTTTATAGCTCAAATATCTTGTTCTTTAGAGGAAATAAGTGACTCTTCCCCGCCCTTGGTTTTGGTAATTGTTAAAGGGTATTTTCATTTATTTTAGCTAACAGAAGGTAGAATTTGTCAATAGTTTTTTTTATTTTTTTTAAATTTTGGTTCATAATCTGTATTTTGTCAAATACCACTTTGTTGTTATTGTTATTTGCTGTCGACTCAAACTCGACTCATAGCAACCCCTCCTTGGGTTTCCTACATGGTATCACTATGGAAGTAGATTGCCCAACCTTCCTTCCGAGGAGTGGCTGGTGGTGGGTTTGAACCACCAGTCTTCTTGTTAACAGTCAAGTGCCTTAGGCACTATGCTACCAAAGACCACTTTAGGGATCTGATAAAAATTATGAACCTTCTGTGCCAGAAAAATGCAAAAATACCCCAAGTTTGCATGCAGTTTCATGGTGTTCACCAAGCTGAAGCTTTTTCAGGGACCCTAATGAAGAAGATTTTACTATATATATTTAGAGTTCCATGTTTATAATTGTGATGAAAATCTTAATATTTTAATTTGTAAAGTTACACATTTCACTTGAGTTTTACTTTCCCACATAAATATTTGTTTGTAACATGTAGTTAAAAAATTTTAAGTGCTGGTTTAGTTATTTTATTAAAAAGGCAATTTTGCTGTATTAGGAGAGAATGCTAAATTATTGCAAACTGTACCTAGTGTAATACATACCATACCCATGAACCCAAGTTATAAAAGAAAATTCACAAAATTGTATACTCAGTACCATATTGCTAGATAAATATCCAGCCAAGAGATATGTGCTTATTACTGATTTTAGAAAAAATTAATTCTGAGAAAAGCCACAAGTAGGATACTGGCTTTTGATTATTAATTTCTTACTTCTTCTGTTTTTAATCTTACATATATCTTATATATTATCTCAGGAGCTCTAGTGGTGTAGTGCCTAAGGCATTTGACTGCTAACCAGAAGCCTGGCAGTTCAAACCCACCATCCACTCCTGTGAAGGAAGATTGGGCAATCTACTTCCATAGAGATACCTCCTGGGAAACCCTTGGAGGGGTCTCTGAGTCAGATCTGACTTGATGGCAGTGAGTTAGTTTTTATATATTATCTCAGTCATATGGATTTAATAGAATTTGTAGTAATTTTAATTAGGTTGAAGGGAGCCCTGGTGGCACATTGGTTAAAGTGCTTAGCTGCCAACCCAGAGGTGAACTGCTCAAACCTAAGAGCCACTCTGTGGGAAAAAGATGTAGCAATCTGTTTCTATAAAGATTTATAGCCTTGGATACCCTATGGGACAGTTCTATTTTGTCCTGTAAACCCACTGCCATCGAGTTGATTCCGACTCATAGTGACTCTCATTGGGTTTCCAAGGCTGTAAAACTTTTCAGAAGTAGATTGCCTCATCTTCCTCCCACAGAGCAACTGGTGGGTTTGAACCACTGACCTTCTGGTTACCAGCCAAATGCCTTGTCCACTGTGCCAACAGAGCTCCTAACTCTGTCCTATAGAGTCATTAGTTGAAATCAACTCGGGTTGTGTTTGGTTTGTTAATTATTAGGTTGACCACCAGGAAAGGTTGATATAATTATTATCATGAAGTTTTTCTTAACTTTTCTCAACAGTTCACTCATTTCCTGGGTAAATAAATAATTTGATTACGTCAGATTTACTTGCTACCTTAAATTTTTTATCTCTGAAAGAATTGAAAGGATATTTTTAAATGGCTTTAATTTTACTTGAATCTCTTAAATGATATTGGAAAAGAATGAAATAATAGTGCAGCCATCTGCTTGCTCCCCTTTGAGACAGGACTAGGTGTCCCACAGGGACTTTATTATGGCAAAGTACAGCAAGACACTAACTTGTGTTTGGTACGTAGTGTTTCATCTATAGTTTGCCCTCTCAGAACTTCAACTTTAAAAAAAAGTTTTTCAATCTAGGAATTATACATTTTCTGCTTATCTTGGTTCATGCCATCTTTAAATGCCCAAGCCCAAGAAAAGAGAAGACAGCCTGTGTGCCTGCCTGTGTGTAGCCTCTTGATTTTCTGACAAGTGTGTATCTCAGTAGTGTCTGACTTAGATAAAGGAAATGACAGAAAACCTTTGCAATCTTCAAATCTGGATGCAAGGTACCAGAGCCTTCTATTACCTTATTTGACATCTGTTATTTTGTGGCTGCCACAAGCTCCATTTCTTTGGAGGTACTTGAAAGATAGGTTCAGCCTATCTTGTAATGCTACTATACTCAAAAATAAATGTTACTTTTTTTATTTTTACTTTTAAGTATATCCATGTATTTGATACATTTTAAAATTGTTTTTAAAACTTCTGATTGACTTGCTTTTTTCTGTAGATGTAGTGCTTCTAACATGTTACAGTCATTACCATCTGTCTTGAGATTGTTAAGTAATAATCTGTAACTCAACACCCAATTTTCCAAGTTTAGTATAGAAAGGAAGTGATCAGTGTAATTCTTTGGTAAAATGAAAATTATTTCTGTGCATAGTCTTTCTACTACATTCCCAGTCATCATGGCCATGACCATCAGTCTGTTCTGATTGGTCAGTACTATGTGTATGTACCTGTTGTTAAATATTTTGATTATTACCCGGCCTATAAATACTTTTTTTCCTGGATAAAGTGATAACTCTTCCTTTCTATTATACAATCAGGTTACTAGAACATCAAGCTAAAGTTATATTCTTCCCTTGTCATATCTAATTCTATTTAATTTCAGCTTAAGTTTATTTTGTTTACTGGCTATACCTTTTTGATTTATTCTTGCAGTAAGACCTAAATAAAAGATACAGTGACATAAAGAATAAAGTTTCATGTGATGAATGTTTCTAAGAATTTAACAGATCTGGGAGCTGAAAGAAAACATAAAGATGACTCAGCCATATTAGAGACCAGGGATTAGAATCCAGTCTTCCCAGTCCAGTGCCTTTTAATTACAGTCTGTTATCAGAAATTATTCTGTCTGAACCAATTTAAGAATTTTATGCTATTGAAGCTGAAAATTTAAAGTAGGAGGAGAATAAAAAAGTAAGTCTCTGAGTCACTTTTCACTCTTGCTTTTGAAGGATGTCTCAGCGATTGGGCTGAAGACGGAATTAGGCAACCCCTATCTGTGGGTAGCGCACTTTGCAGGTATTGACTTTTGGAGTTCTGGCTTCTCTTTTTGGACATGAAGAGTTTGATTTAGTATCACTCCACAGCACTTTTCCTTTTCATTTAGAGGTATTAACTTGAACCAAGAGTACAGATTACTCAAACAACAAGAGTTGTGCCATTTTTCCATTTATCTCTGAAATATGAAATCCAAAATATTGACCAGATTTTTCATTTGTGTTATTTAAGATCACTGCTTATGCTTGATCACAAATTACTATGGAAACCAGTACTGCTGAATTTTTAATACATTTACATTTTATATCTCATGGTATGACAATGAGAAAGATAATAAAAATGAAATTCCTTTCCTGTGGTGTTGATTTTCTCCTTTCAGTTAGAACTTTCAACAGTTGGAGTGAGGCTTCATCATTAGTTCCCAGTCTTGGTTCTTGCCCTTGCCTCTCACTAGCTAGCCTCCTGTCCCAGGTGCCCTTCCTCATTTGGAAGCCGCATGCATAGGGCTGTACCAGTTTGTGTTTTACACAGTTGCTTCTTCCTGCTTGGATATTTATATTCCAGCCATCATGTGCTAGGTTGGTTCCCCGCTAAAGTCCCTTCCACTTCACCAAAAAAAAAAAACCACTGCTATTGAGTCAGATGTGACTTATAGTGACCCCTCCTTGAGTTTCCGAGGTGGTATCACTACGGAAGTAGATTGCCCAACCTCCTTCTGAGGAGTGGCTGGTAAGTTTGAACCGCCAGCCTTCTGGTTTAGCAGTCAAATGCCTCAGGCATTATGCTACCAGAGCTCCTCACAGCCTCCTAATCTCCAACTAAACTTTACTTTTTTCTCTCTCATTGTTCCCTTTCAGTGCCTCTCAACTTTGATTTACAGTTTACAAAACACTTTTATATGCACTGTAATTATTTTCAGAAGAGTCTGGTTTTGTTTGCTGCCTTAGAGTCGGCCTCTAGACTCACGGTGACCTCATGCACAAAGGGATCATTGCAATCCATAGGGTTTTTTGTTGGCTGATTTTTGGAAGTATATTGCCAGGCCTTTCTTTCTAGCTGTCTTAGTCTGGAAGTGCCACTGAAACCTGTTCAGCATCATAGCAAAACACAAGCCTCCACTGATAGAATAGGCTAGCTAGTTGGAAAAGGGTTAAAGGAAAACCTTAGGGCTTTTCTGTGATAATAAGTTGTATTTTAACACTGACTCTCTACAGACAATCCCTCTATCTTTGTTGTTCAATCTCTAAATGAATCTAAGGGTAGCACTATAGGCCGGGAAGAAACCTACCTGCTTGGACTTGCAGTGAGCAAAGCAATAGAAAACAGGGCAGGCTTCAGTCCTTAAGTCTCACCATATAGACTCCTGGGCTGACCACTTGGTGGACTAGCTCTAGTTCACCAGACCAGGAAGTCAACCAGAAGTCCACTCTTTGCTTTAATGGACACTTTGTCTCTTTCCATAGTGATACTGCCTCAGAAACCCGAGGAAGGGTTGTTATGAGTCAGATCCAACTCATCTGTGAATTTGGTTTTTGGTGACTCCTCTGATTTATGGTTGACTCAAGTAAGAGGAGTTTCAGTGACTGGATCTGTACTGACCATTTGATTCCTGTGTAATCAGATTTTCCCTCAATGGGCATTTCCTTGTTTTTCATACTTTTACATGTTTAAACTTCTGGTTTGAGTACTTGAAATATCATAGAATGCATTTTATGTTCAGTAGCCTGCTGAGGAAGTCACTGTTGTTCCTGGGGCTAGTTTGAAATGAAGAAATCCTGTCCTAGGTGGTGATCATCAGGTTAATGGCTTTTATTTTCAATCTGACTGTTGGTCTAGTTTGGGACAGCTGACAACTTCACACATGGATTTATTAAGAGAAGATGGTCCCAGAAGAGGTGTGATTTGAAGAATAGACACTAGGGACAGGAATTGAGGTGGTGGAGCTGAGCCATGTCCATTTATTCTAAGGCAGCTTGTCATTTCATATGAAGGAGCTGAGGTTCAATGGAGGTCTTGTGTTAAGAGGTCTTTGTATTTTCAATGCCAGTAGAGGTTGGTGTTGACTATCAGAAGACCCTTAAGGTTTTATCCATGATTATTGCCATATCTGAAAGCTGACTAAGTTTTGTTCTTATCATTGAAGCCTTCAAGCAGTGTAGCTTGTCTAATGTTTTTCCTTACTAGCAACTTCCTTCTCAAGCACATCAAAGAAAGTGGCATCATAATGTGTTATGGTCCACTAAAATGTCACCGTGAGTATCTTTTGGAGATCTGTCACATCAAAATGTAGAGTGATTTCAGTTAACTTTTTTAAAATCTATGGAAATATTATCTCCACAGTTCCCTAGGCATCTCCACTGGGAAATGTTGCATGCTGATAGACAGCCTATCTATCTCCTCATGTCATTATGTGATTTGTTTCTTGATCATTTTAGGAACTTAGAGAAATACACAATAAGCAGCAGCTCCAGAAACAAAAGTCCATAGAGGCTGAACGCCTGAAACAGAAAGAACAAGAGCGAAAGATCCTAGAATTAGAAAAACAAAAAGAGGAAGCCCAAAGGTGAGTCTTCTGAGTGGATTGTGAACCCATCTGAAAGGAACTTGAGCATTCACTGTTCTGACTGCACCAGAAAGAGCCTTCAGTCTTTAATGGTGTGGTATGGTGATGGTGGTAATGGTGATGTGTGTGTGTATGTTCACACATGAGTCTGTGCCTGCCTACATACATGTGTACAAGCACACATGCAGGGACAAGTGTGTGTATATAAATCTTCACACATATAAGTACCCCTAAGGTTTTTGGTTAGTTCCCAGAGCTCTCTTGAGCTACTACTGTGTAGAAAAGTGGAATTATACAAGGAAATTGGGACACTTGGTATGCTCATTTGCATGCCAATGACCAAAATACGTTTCCAGTTCACAGCCTTTTAATACCAGCGGCGGTCAGAGTGCTGGGTTTGAATCAAAGCTCCTGAGCCAGCACTCCACGGCTCTTCAGTAGGACTGACAGTGGGCCACTCTGGATTCTTCCTTTTTTTAAGCACAAATTAAACTCAAATACAAAAGGAGATTTGCCGCTACTTAGGTTACAGACACATTTTTGTTTGTTTCTGTTTGAATGTTTGTGTTTGTGTGTGTGTGTTTTAACTTTCTGTAGTAAATCACAGCAGTTTATGTTAACTTTTGGAGGTGTCTGATTTTGTTCTTGAATATTTGCTTTTAAAGTTTCAGTTAATTTTATACTCTGAGAAGCAAAAGTGACCAGATGTCTCAATGATAAAATCTGGTCATTGAAATTAGACAAAAAAGGTAGAGAAGTAAGATAACGTTAAGCAAGTTCATTGACTTACTAGGCTGAGCTTAGTAAACTGCCTAGATTTATGCATATTTTATTAGAACATGCATGTAATATGTGTGTGTGTTTGTAACTATTATATATAGTAATCTGGTTTTTTAAAAGAAAAACTGTTTGTTTTAATGCCAGTGGGTACAAGTTGACTGGGTTCCAAACAAATTGAGAGGACTATTTTATGCATTTCTTGGGGATGGACTAAGGATTATTTCTCTGTATGTGTTGATTAACTCTTAATTCTGTCCTTCTCAAAGTTTATAAAACGCTTTCATTATTTACATTACACTGCACTGAAATTTCACATTCCTACAGAGAAGAAATAAATATAACCCATCATAATACAGAAGGGTTAAATTTTAAGCTTAAAATAATATAGATAGCACACAAAATTCAATTTCAGAAATTGTGCCATATACCTTATAAATGGTGACCTTTTCAGGTAGAAGATTTTAAGCAATTTTTATTTTGGTTTGGTTGTCATGAATAACAACATCCATACCAAAAATGATCAGTAAAATATTAAGATTTAAGTTTTTAAACTGGTTCATTCCAGTTCTACCCCCAACTGAGAATTTGCCTTTCCACCCCAGATGTACTGAATTGGAGTCTACATTTTAACAGGATCTCCAGGTGATTCTTATGTACACATCTATCCACTGTTACCAGCATATGTTACCTCTGTCCAGTAAGGTAACAGCATTCTGCCTTCAACAAGTACATGGAGTACAGAGAATCCTGGTAAACTTGCACGGCTTTGGCCAGGGCCTGGGGTTCCATCTCCATTGCTCTGCCCTGATATGTGGCTCCCCTCTCCACTGTCATTTTCCTTGGCCACCAGGTGGTATTGTACCCAGAAAGCCACCAGGCAGGCATAGTACACAGGTGCTGGAACAGAAACAGAATATGTACATTAAATGTGGTATGTGTGTACATAAAAATGCCTGGAGATCTGTAAGAATGACCTGAGAATCTTGTTAGCATATAGATTCTGATTCAGTATATCTGAGGTGGAAATGCAAATTTTCAGTAGGGAGTCAAGACAGAATGAACTGGTTCAAAGCCTGGTTAAAATAAATCTGTGACACTAAATTTTCATATTCATACAGAGTAGATATTAATTAATTTTTTGAAAATGGAGAATAAAAGTTTTGTCTATGTTATGTTTCTATAGCAATTTCCTAAGTCCAAAGATGCCTTTTGTGCATAGGCAGTGTCAAAGAGTGTGGTGGTTCAGAATGTGGACTCTACACAGAGTGCCTGCAAGCAGTTAGGGCTGTGTAAGCTTGGATGTGTCATTTAATATCTCTACCTCAATTTTCTCATCTGTGAAATGGAGATAATGACAGGACCTACCTATCTGTGGTAAAGGCTAAAGAACTTAATATAGGTAAAGGGCTTAGATGTGTACCTGCTGTGGCAAGAAGTGTGATCACTAAAAATGTTTCTTGATTTTGTAAAATATTATGAAATGAGAGGAAAATCACTCCCAGTCTTTTCCTGTGGGCTTCATGTTGAGGCCATCATAATTTTCAAGGCCTAGATTTCATTGCAATTAAGTATATGTTAACTTCTTTACCCACTGCCACTGAGTCACTTCTGACTCATGACTACCCTATAGGACAGAGTAGAACTGTCCTAGAGAGTTTCTAAGACTGTAAATATTTACAGAAGCAGATGGCCTAATCTTTCTCCCATGGAGCAGCTAGTGGGTTCCAACCACTGACTTTTCCATTTGCAGCTGAGCACTTAACCACCATGCCACTAGGGCTCCTGTCAACTACTTTGAAAAACAAAAATAAAGCAGTTTAATTTAGTCGAATATATAGAATCTATTGTTTGGTGATGAATGATGACTTTCTGAAAGGTTCAAAATAATCTGCTGCTTTTAATTTCAGGTTTTGGGAGGTCCGTATGTACATGTAAATGTGGTGTACCTTTCGCCAGGGTAGAATTTTGTAATGATCTCATGGATCATGGACTTATTTAAGCAATATTCTCTGTGCACTGTTGGGCATACTTTATCTTCACAGATGTTACGTTCTTGTGTGCTTTATGAGTTCTTTAATTTTTTTTTTTTTTCTGTCAAACACCAGTTTTAAAATTGAGAAGTATTTTTGTTATTTTTATAACTGTTTTATAAAATGCATCAGAAATTTTCTCTCTCTTTTTCTAAATCGTGTGTCTTTGTCTCTGTCTGTTTTGGAACCCCAAAAGCTTTTGTTTCATCCAGTCAGATTGCTCCATCTGAATGAAGTACAATGGTCCCTTAATGTTGAGTATCCCATTGACTGGATGAATGTCTTTTTTTGTGAAAAGAGACAAAGTTGTGTTAAATTAAAGTTTCTTTGTTGCTGTAATCAAGCATTTGTGTTGGCAGACGAGCTCAGGAAAGGGATAAGCAGTGGCTGGAGCATGTGCAGCAGGAGGACGAGCACCAGCGGCCGAGAAAACTCCACGATGAAGAGAGACTAAAAAGGGAAGAGAGTGTCAAAAAGAAGGACAGCGAGGAAAAAGGCAAGCAAGAGGCACAAGACAAGCTGAGTCGGCTGTTCCATCAACATCAGGAACCAGCTAAGCCAGCTGGCCAAGCACCCTGGTCCATTGCAGGTAAGGCAGGCCCGAAACAGTTTTAGAAAATAGATAACCTTCTCTCCCATAACCTCTTACGAAATTTCCATGTCTAATCAGACTTCATCTTGGCTAATCGATGGAGATGAGAAGATCAGTTTCTGTTTTTAGTAGTGCACTGATCTGTTCAAAGCTGTTCATTCTCTAGCACCATTAACCAACCAGATGTCATCGAGTAGCTTCTGACTCATGGTGACCCTGTGTGTGTTAGAGTAGAATTACACTCCGTAGGGGAGCTCTGGTAGCATAGTGCCTAGGGCACTTGACTGCTAACCAGAAAGCTGATGGTTCAAACCCACCAGCCACTCCTCAGAAGGAGGGTTGTACAATCTATTTCCATAGTGATACCACCTCGGAAACCCAAGGAGAGGTCGCTATGAGTCAGGGTCCAACTCGAGGGCACATCCAACTCGAGGGCACATAACAGCAACAACGACAGGGTTTTCAATGGTTATGCCCTTTCAGAAGTAAGCTGCCAGACTTTTCTTCCAAGGTACCTCTGAGTGGATTCTAGCTACCAACCTTTCTGTTAGTACTCAAGCACTTAACTGTTTGTACCACCCAGGGACTCCACTAGTACCATTAACCAAAAAAAAAAAAAAAAAAAAAAACTCACTGCCATCGAGTCGTTTCTGACTCATAGTGACCCCCATTGGGTTTCCGAGGCTGTAAATCTTTATGGAAGTAGATGGCCCCTGTCTTCCTTTCATGGAGCAGCTGGCAGGTATGAAAGTGCTGACCTTCCAGTTACTAGTCAAGTACCGAATCCACTATGCCACCAAAACTCTTACAAAGTATCTGTTTAATTCTTTCACCACCTGTATCATGCTGGCATCCAAAAATCTTTTAAGGAGTTTAAAAAAATGGCATGAATTTTCATTATTGTGCCTCATTCACACACCTTTATACCAAAGGGAGGGCATGACCTTTCTTGCAAAAAGTACCTTCTGCTTCTCCAGTTTGTTATTTTCTCCAGGAATTGTTAAGCTATTTCAGTAGCAAGAAGTGGCACTTTTCCCCCTTGCCTATACTTATGTGGCATTCAGTCTGCACTGCATTTAAACTGTCTTTTTACCTTTTGAAAAGAGTGGACTTTTTTGCCCTTGGACTGTAATTCACCTCTTTTAAAAAACAGATGAATAAAAGGCATCTAATTTGAAATAGCTAGAAAAAGTTTTCTTTTACATAATATTGGATGGAAGCTGTAGTGTATGTTTAAAATATTTATGTGGCAATATAATACTATACAGCTTTAAAATAATACTCATCTGAAGAAAATATTTTCTTCTCTGTATGGTAAATTATATTGATTTTATTTGTTTTGTCAACAGTGTGCTTCTAAAAAGTACCATGGTATAGATACAGAAAGGAAAGGAACACACACATTTAAACTATTCCATAAAGATTTGTGCAGTGCCAGTCTACATGGTGTCTGGATTGGAGTAAGGGTACAGAGTTGGATCAGGCACCATTCTGTCTTGAAATGCATACAGCTTAGTGGCAAAGGCTGGGGAGTCGTTAGATTCACACAGTAACAGCCTTAGCTGTAGGAGGGTAGATATATTTCTTGATATATTTTTTGAACTGAAGGCCATTTCACCATTACATAATCTTAGGCAATTAGTTTAAATGCCTTTTGCTTCTTCCTGGCATAAAATGAGGATTATTTTTCCCTTTGCAGTCAATGGGAAACTTTGCATATCATATACTTGAAGACTTCATGGAGGTAATGCCTCCCCCTCTTTGCTTTTCAGAGACTGTAAATGTATGTTAAAATAGTTGTAGCTCTTGGGTGAAAAAGTTCATGGAGCTGTTATTGGTTATTGTTAACCAGAATCCAAAATGTCCTCTGCTTGCTTGTGTTTTCAAAAATTTTATTTCATTTAAGATCCAAATTCATTTTATCTTGGGTCCTTAGGCTCATTTTTTTCCTAAGAAACACAGAGGAATACTTACTTTACCAGGGATTATTGTTAATTACCACTCTTGGTGAAATTAACACTTACTTCATTTCTGTGGCTTTTTAGTGGAAAGTTGTGCTGTCTTTGCCCCTTTCCAAATGAGTTTCCTCCTGGACTGATTCAGATTTTGAGTCATTTCCTAACTGCTGGACTAGGTGAGAGGAGGGGTATTGATGCTTTACAGATGTTGCACAGCCCTGGTCTGTTCAGAGTAAAGGGATCTGTAGACAGCCTAGTTCACACAGCCATCCTATGATGTTTGTCCAGGAGAATCTTCTCATGACCTCTCTACTGGGCTTGAGTGCTGACATCAGATTTGGCTCTCTCTTGACATCCTGTAAGTGTTTCAGAAACTCCTTGAATGGGCAGAAATAGTTCAGGTGTGAAGGTAGGAAGCAGAGGAGACTGTGGTTTTTGACTTGTTGTCATGCATTTCTGTTCCATGTAACATTTTATTTTTCACTTCCCCCTTTTCTGTGAACAGAAAAAGGCCCACTTATGATTTCTGCCCAGGAAAATGTGAAAGTGGTATATTACCGAGCATTATACCCCTTTGAATCCAGAAGTCATGATGAAATCACTATCCAGCCAGGAGACATAGTCATGGTAAGAAAGACTCCAGTGAAAATATGATTTCTCTTGGTGATTATCATCTATCCTTTCTTTGTACTTTATTTGACAGTTTTTTGCAAGTATGAAATCCAAAAGTCTGGCATCAGGATTATTGTACATAGGCTTAGTCTTCTTCTTTTTCTATTAGTATAAAAGATGACATTTTAAAAACTTATCCTAACATCATTTTAAAATAGTGATACTAAAGAAAATGTGTTTTATCACAGCCGTAGCTTCGTTTTTTAAAAATTTATAAATGTTTGATAATTTGAGTTGAGGTTAATACTTACACACTTTAAGTAGTCTCTAAGAAATAGTTTTAATTGTAAAATACTCTATCATTCTCACAATTGCAATGATAACTTTTCTATCTTTGGATCAAAGTATCTTTTTTACCTTGTAATTGTATGAACTTTGAACTATGTGAAAAGTAATCAATTAAATACAGTAAAATTGCGTTCCTCTAGCATATATTATAAACAGACAAAAACAGTTCAAAATTTTGTTTTGTAATTTTTTAAAATTCTAATAATAATTAAATATAATCTAATGAATGTGATTGAAACTGTAGTAACCAGTTTAAGAATAAAGCAATGTGGTTGATCTAGATTATTTTCTGAAAACAAACAATAGCTCCTTGATGTGGTTATTCATTTAAGAATAAGATTCTTAGATGTGGTCAGACTTTTTATTGATAACTAGCTTTTTAAATGTTTTAAGATGGGAACCATCCAGAATTTTATAAGAACTAATAAAAATTGAGACAAGCATGTTTCTCACACTAGGACTGTGTGTCTTGTACGCATGCACCCATGTTGAATATACATATTGTATCTCTGTGTGGAGACCATGTGCTCTGTAATGGGCAAAAATATATACAAGGAGCAAACACTGTGTTTGATATACAGAAAAATCAATCTCTTCTCCCCTTGTTTTCTGATATCTTCTTTCTCTTTAATTACCATAGATTGGAAATAAGGGAGATAAGCCCAAAAGTCCAAAATCTTTAAAAGTCAAAAATCACCTTAAAAAAATGAAAACTCTCTTCAAAGATATTCCACACCTGTACTCAGCATACAGCTATTGAATACATGAAGTGTGCTGGGTCAAGCTCACTATTCTTTACAGAAAGAATTGTGGACTTTTTGTAAGTTTGGACTCACGCCTCTGTCCACAAAGCCTGACAGTGGGAGTTTGTAAGCTTTCATCCTTCTTTGTCATCTCTCAGTTCTTACTCTGTTTTCTTATGCTCTGAATCTACTTTACTCACCTAAAAGAGAAAAAAAGAAAAAAGAAAAAAAAAACACACTGCCATCGAGTTTCCAAGGCGGTAAATCTTTACAGAAGTAGATTGCCCCATCATCCTTCCACGGAGTGGCTGGCGGGTTTGAACCGTCAACCTTCTGGTTAGCAGTTAAATGCCTTAGGCATTGTGCCACCAGAATTCTTGCACTTTACTCATACAACCTCATCTTTGAAATATTGTGTCTCATAAAGCAAATTAATAGTAAAATATAAAAATACTTAGAATAACAGAACCTAGAAACTGAAAATACAGTATGACTTTAGGTAGGGTCTCATTACAAAGTTGTTTTTTACATTGGGGGGGGGGGGGAGTCCTGATTTTTGAAACTGGATTTTGTTATAACACAAGGTGCAGAAAAGTAAGGCTGTCTTCTTTATAAGGAAATGTTTACAATAAGGAAATATTACGGATATCTATATGTTAATGAGAAATTGTTGCTCTTTTTCAAGGGAACATATTTGGGCCTGCTTCTGTAATCCTAATCCAGTTGATCTTTCTTCCAACTGGGTAGTTTAACCACCCGCTTGCTTAGATTAATAGAGTTTAGATATATTTGTAAGAATAAAACATTTCATTAAACATATATTTTGCCTTGCTTTCAAATCTTTGCTTTCCTGGTGGAGGTTAAAGGGGAATGGGTAAGTGCTATGTAACTGTCAGGAAGTCTGCATCTTATTTAATGTTTTGTTCTTTTAGTTCACTTTAATTCTGTGTAAGTACACATCTTTGGGTGTTGTCGTGGCAGTGGAAATATGTTTGAGTTTGTGTAGTAGGTTGTGCAAAAAAAAGAAAGGTATAAACACTCTGAGTTTGTGTATCTGGTTTGTATTTGCTGGATTCCAATTTTAATACTAACTGGAGATTCTGCATTTATCAAGTTACTAGATCAAGTCTCCATCTCAGGCCATGGACAAAAATAAGTTCCAAGTAGATTAATCTTAAAAGATAAAATTCTAAAAATGTGGTTGATCTGGATTATTAGATTGTTAGAAGAGTGTTAGAATAATTTTGTGGCTAAGAAAAGCCTTTTGAAGCCACGAAAGAAAAAAAGACTTGAAAGACAAAGATGGACAGAGTTGACAGTATAAAAAATTAGAATTTCTATTTTGCAAAATATGAAAGGTTAATATCCATGCTACATGCAGAGCTCAGCAATTATCAAAAAGAGCCACAAACCTTGGAAAAGTTGGTGGAGGGTATGAAGAGACAGTTACAGATGAAGAAAAGTAAATGAGTGTATAAACTATGTGAAAAGATGCTTATCTTTCTTGGTGGTCAGGAAAATGCAAATTAAACAAGGTAACATTTTTCTTCATCTGCCAAATGAGCAAGTTTAGAAGTTTAATAATAACCAGTTTTGTCAAGAGTATAAGAAAATGGAGGGACATAAAAATGTCAGCAAATTGGATAAATTGGTTAAACTATTTGAAAGGCAGTTTGGCAATACCTGTTAAATTAAAACTTCCATTCCTCTTGACCCAGAAATTTTACTTTTTCTTCTCCCTTCCCATATGCTGTTTTTTGGTATATATACAGATATATGTGGACGTAGATATTCTGCAGTATTGTTGGTAAAACCAGAAAAGGAAATAACTCAAATGTGTATCAGTAAAAACCAAAACCTCATGCTGTCTAGTCAGTCCCAACACATAGCGACCCCTCCTTGAGTTTCCAAGGCGGTATCTCTACAGAAGTAGATTGCCCAATCTTCCTTCTGTGGAGTGGCTGGTGGGTTAGCAGTCAAATGTTTTAGGCACTATGCCACCAGAGCTCCTATAAAAGGTGTTAAATAAATTGATATGGTTAAACCATAAATATAATGAGATAATAAAAATTGTATAGATTTACATATACAAGTAAGCTGCCCAGTGAAACAGCAGAAACAATATGTAGAGTGTAATTGCATTTTTGTTTAAAACTATGTGTGAGTGTGTGTGCATAGTTAACAGTATTAAAATATATACATAAAACCGATAATAGTGTTATCACTGGGCAGTAAAGAAAAAGCTTTTGTATTTGATTTTTATATACTTCTATATTATTTTTATATTTACAAATGTATTAAATTTGTATCTTTCAAAAAATACTGGAAAAAAAAATTGATTTCCCAGAAAAGTATAGCAGAGAATGTTACCAAGACTGGAATGGTGTTAACTTTATCTCAGATATCCCAAATACATAACGAAATGTGGAATGTACTATTAGGTGTAATTTATTGTTTTGCTGAAGGAACAACAGCATCTTCTTTTTGTACAAAATATAACGTGACACTCCAAATGCCATTCAGTGGTATTTGTGAGGATAGGAATCAAGGCAAAAAATGGAAATTGACATACAACTAGCAACGGTTTTCTTTTATTCTTTCATGATGTTCACAGTTAAGAAACATGAGCTTGAGAATCATGTAATAGAACATTACTGGCAATCTCTCGGTTGAACCATCAAGGGTTCCCTTTAACTTTTGTGGGCACAGTGATCATCAGATTGTCAGATTTCTCAAACGTCTTTGAAAAATGCTAATGATACGTGTTAGATTTCACAAGTCTAAAAAAAATTCCTTTTTTAATGTAGGAGATCTTGAAGAGGAGCTTTGAAGAAAGATTTTGATTAAACTTGATTATTAGCCCACATTTCACCAAAAATATTTTTCCATAGTTCAAGAAAATTTGATGTACCTAGCCCTGTTCTAAATGTTGATGATACCAAAATAAGATGATGTCTGTCATGTTGTTGTTCTTGAGGGGTGCCATTGAGTTGTTTCTGACTCATGGCAACCCCCTGTGAATATACTGCCCTGTATGGTTTTCTTGGCTTTGATCTTTACAGAAGCAGCTTGCCAGGCTCCTGTGGAGCCTCTGGGTGGGGTTGAACCACTGGTCATTTGGTTAGCAGCTGAGTGCTTACCCATCTGCACCACTACGGCTTCCATGTCTGTCATTCATATGTTTAAAATCTTTCCAGAAAAATGGGAAGAGATGCATAAAACAAGTACGTGATGAAGTTCTCCCTGAATGCTCGCTATATATAACTGCTAGGAATTTAAGAGGAAAGGTATCACTGTGAAGTGATATGTTCAGAAAAGACTTCTTAGTTGAGTTTGACCTTGAGAGCTAAGGCTTAGAAACTTTGGAAATATATGGCCTCTGGAGGTCTCTATACTTGAATGGAATAAATCAAATTTGACATCCATAATGTATTGGAAGGTATTTGAAATTGAAAGACCTCTGCTAACTGCTGTTTCGTTGAGATTTATTCTCAGAACACAGGCTGAAAGTCACCTTCAGACATCATCTAACTCGTGGTTCCAAAATGCTGGTCTCAGAATTACTTAGTAAGCTTTTTAAAAGAGAGAGAGAGAGAAATTCAGGGCTCACCTCCAGAGGTGCTAGTAACTTTTAATCCATACACAGTATTCAAAATCCAGTGCAGATGGTTCTGTTAGGCAATGAGTTTCAGGAACCACTAATCCAATCTCTTATTCCTGTCAGAGCTAATCCTAAATCATTTCTGGAAAATATCCTCTTTTTGTCAATTTCTAAGGAATAAGAAGGAACTTAATTACTATTTACTATTAACCAGTCAATTCATTCTGGAAATTTTTATTTTCTAACTTAGTATTAGTCTTGTAACAATTTGAACTCATTTTCCCCCCTTCTTCTGTTGGTGGAAAAACACTCTTAATATTCCCGTCTAGGAGTGTTAGGGAAAACTTTACATCTTGAGCTAGCAAAAACATGAAACATGTTCTGCTATCTGCAGTTCTCCTTAACAAATCCAGGCAGTGACTACCAACTGGTCCAAGTTGGTACATGGTTGAAACCTGTTTGCCATCCATGTTATTTGTCATGGTGTGAGAAAAGATGGAATTTGTTTCCCTTCTTTATGACAGGGTCAGAGGTTTTAGAAATGCTAATACTACCTAGCAAAGATGGCAGATGTTAAACATGCAAACATTGAGAAAAGAGACATTTATAAGCGAACGTTGAGAAAAGAGGCATTTTTAAGTGATTTATTGGTTATTATTGGGCTTTTGCTAAATGGACTTGAGCCTGATAGTGGCTCTCTGCATTTGATCATTGCATCAATACCTTACGAGGTGCAGAGTATCATTACTAACTAATTAATTAATTATAGTTGCTAACATACTGTGGACTAGCTCTGTAACATGCTGACAGATATATAAGAAATATCTGGGCTTAGTGCTTCCCAGTTTGCTGATGCTCCAGTAGAATGAGCTCAAATGTTTTGGGGTGGTGCTGTGGGCCTGGTTAAATGAAATGGCATTGCATTAAGACAGTATTGTTAATATTAAACTCCTCCTGACATATAGCAGGAAATGAATTTACGTCGTGTTAAAGTCTACACTATAGTCAGCCACTTATATAAAGTTTGCCTAACTTTTCTGGGTCTATCATAATCTCATGTATTTTTACACAATTGGACTGATATTTTGGATAAAGTTTTCCAAATCCAGGAATAAATATTTTTTTCATTTTCATATGTTGATCTTTGTTCTTTTTCTAAGTGGTTAATATAATTTAGATTTTAAGAGTGGATTTTTATTGTATCCTTTGAATCTTAAATTTTAATTGCCTGCTAAAATGAATAGATTCCTATAAAAATAAATCAAACTGAGATCATTATTTGGCCACAGTTGACTAGTGAATTTCCATGCTTAAAAGTGAGATATTCAGATTATGCATCAATATTCCCCAAAAGGAAGAAAAAGATATTTAAAAAAAAAAAAGATACTGAGCTCACTATTGCCCTTTAGGATGGGAGAAAGAAACTCTTGCTTACAGAGAGAAGAGACAGATGTGGTACCTTCGCCCCATCCTAAATATACAACCACTCCAGTGGTGTGACTCCTTTCTGTCCTGTCTGGGTGTTGGCCCCATAGGGTGGGGCATTTCTGCAGGGTTTCAGATCCTGTTCAAGATGGTAGCCAAGTCTTGTTAACCAGACAAGACACTGTGTTTAAAGGGAATGACAGTAAACTGTAGAATATAAACAGCTGGAAATCAGGAAGGCCCATCTTGGACAGACTAGTAGGAGCCCCAAACAGGCAGTGGTCAGGGATTGAACTTCAGCCCTTAGAGTATTATTGGCAAGAAAGCAAACCTGCAGGCACGAGGATACTAGGCATGTACCTAGAGCAGGGAACTCCCAGTATAAATTGCTACGTAAACAAGAGTAAAAGTAGACCAGGATTTCAGAACAGGACCAAAGCCCAGATGACAGAACTGCAGTACAAAGTCAGCTGGACAGCAGGAGAGATGGCTTTTAAAAATCTATAATTAAATACTTCTTGTGTACTTGGCAATGTTCTAAATATAACTAATCCTCACAACATCCGTAATACAATAGGTACTCTGATTATCTCCATTTTACAGATGAGGGAAGTGAGGCATCAAGAGATTAAACTTGCCCAAAGTCATGTCAACCAGTCTTAATAAATTGTAGAATGAGTATTTAAATCGAAGCAGTCTCACTGCAGAGCCCAACTCCATCATTATACCTTGTAGTCCCAAGGCCCCATTATTGTGTGCTTGGCTCAAGTTCCTAACTCACTCCTGCCTGGTGTCACCCTTGGTCCTAGAATAGAATCAAGGGTGGTGGAACTTGACTGTTAAAACTTCTTGAGGTGTCAGGGAGGCTCTGGCATGACCTAGCCTAGAAACAGCTGTTTCCACTACTGAGCAGCTGCAAAGTTCCAGTATGTCACAACATCACCAATAAATATAAATGAGGAAGGAAAGACATATAGCCATTTGATTTTAGCATAAAATAAGATCCAAGTGGGGAAAAAGAGAAATCATGTTAAATCCTTATCTAGAGAAACAGTTGGGGCTGCCCCGAAAAAGCAAAGTAAGAACAAAACAGTGTGGGAGATTTGAATGAAAAGTGGCTAATGTGTTCACATCTGAAAGTAGTGTTAACAAGAATAACAGAACTGTAAAGCCAAAAATAGAACCTTTGGAAATATAAGTCTACTTTGTCTAAGGGAGTTCCTTTTTTATTGTTTGAAGAATACTCAGCTTTAAAAATTACTTTTATCCTTAGAAGTAAAGGTTTCCTAAGAATTTGAACCAACAAGCAGATGTCCCCTGCTTACTGAATATTTTGTAAATAGCATGTACTATTAACTAGTAAGCTATGAATTTTACTTTCTCCATCCTTCACAAATTTTTAAAAATCCAAATAAGCTAATAAAGACTATGCCCTTTAGGATATATACATTTGTTGTTGTTATTTGCCATCGAGTCGGCCCCGACTCACAGCAATCCCTTCTTGGGTTTCTGAGGCAGTATCACTACGGAAGTAGGATTGCCCAACCTTCCTTCCGAGGAGTGGCTGGTGGGTTTGAACCACCAGCCTTCTGGTTAGCAGTCAAGTGCCTTAGTCACTATGCTACCAAAGCTCCCATTAGGATATATACATAGGATTGGGATTACTGGATCATCTGATACTTCTATTTCTGCCTTTTGAAGGAAACATCATACCATTTTCCACAGTGGCTGTGCCATTTTAGTCCTACCAGCAATGTATAAGAGTTCCAGTCTCCCCACAACCTTGCCAACATGTTATTGTTGGGGTGAGATGGTATTTCATTGTAGTTTTGATTTGCATCTCTCTCTGGTGGCGTAGTGCCTGAGGTATTTGACTGCTAACCAGAAGGCTGGCGGTTCAAACCCACCAGCCACTCCTCGGAAGGAAGATTGGACAATCTACTTTAGTGATAGTGCCTTGGAAACCCAAGGAGGGGTCTCTGTGAGCTGGATCCAACTTGATGGCTATGAGTAGTGGCTAATGATTGTGATTATTTCTTTATATGTCTGTTAGCTACCTGAATGTCTTCTTTGGTGAAGTGTCTGTTCATGTCTTCTGCTCAATTTTTAAATTAGATTTTTTTGTTTGTGTTTTTGTAGTTGAGGTATTGAGCTTTTCTATAAATTTTGGATATGTCATAGCCAAAAAGGTTTATCCAGTCTGTAGGTTCTCTTTTGACTCTTTTGGAGAAGTCTTTTAAATGTAGAACCAACAAATGAAATTCACAAAAAAAAACCAGACTTACTGGTCTGACAGGGAATGGAAGAACCCCCTAGCCTATGGCCCTAAGACACCCTTCTCTCCTGGAACTGAAGCCACCCCTGGAGACCACCTTTTAGCCAAATAAGTCAGATCCATAAAATAAACAACCTGAGAGGAACAAGATCAAAAGGATAACTTTGCGCAAAGCAATGATGAAAAAGCAAGAAAGGGTTGAAAATTCAGAGGAAAGGAAATGGGGGAATCCAGGGTGTAAAGGGGGAGAGTGCTGACATATTGTGGGGAATGCAGCCAATGTCATGAAACACTTTATG
Source organism: Orycteropus afer afer (assembly GCF_000298275.1). Lineage (NCBI taxonomy): Eukaryota > Metazoa > Chordata > Mammalia > Tubulidentata > Orycteropodidae > Orycteropus > Orycteropus afer. The sequence continues at coordinate 4,851,226 of NW_006921665.1, read as the reverse complement.
TACAAACTATTGAATGGGAAACTAATATGCTCTGTAAAATTTCACCTAAAGCACAATAAGATGTTAAAAAAAAAATATGTCCTATTACTCTACACAACACTGAGTACAGACAGACCTTTGGTTTCTTTAATAGTTTTTTTCCCCTGTTTAAAAAAAAAAAAAAAAAAAACTGGGTATTTGAATGGATTAGAAAACTGGTATTTTGCCTTTTTTTTTCTTCTTTTCCTATATCACTGTTACATAAACCCTTAACTACTCTTTTTTGTGATTTCTAAACAGGAACATTAATATCCAGTGAAGTGTTCAATGCCTTATCTCCTTAGACAAAGTAGGAAGGGGTGAGAATGAGATAGATCTCTGACATACATTATCTGAACTTCCAGTAGTGAAAATAATTTTCTAATATGAATATAATTGGGCTTCAAATTTGTTCCCTTTTGCTTGTAAAATAGGGGTAACTTATAAAGATAAATAAAATAAGTTTGGCTATTTTGAATGATCCTTTTAAGTCAGAATTAAAATAAAATGCAAACATTAAAAGCATTTGGTTTAATAAATAATCCTTGAAAAACTTAAATAGCAGAATCCTATATTCTCATGTGTACTTTTGTGAGTATTAAAGTTAAATTCATGTCAAAGAAAACTGCAGGATCTTAATAATAATTGATTGTTGCTGTGTATAATCACTTAATGTTCTCATCAAGAATCTGTGGTGTTTTTAAATGGCTAAACACAGCAGTCTACTTTATTTCTCATGGAAACCATCCAAGTCTATGTGTTTTAACTTCCTTGTCCCTATGCTAAATAAATGCTACTTAGATGGTAGAGTATTTTAGATTACTAAATTTATATTGATTGCATTCTTTGCTTTCAACTTTAAATAATAAATCCAAGTTAATTTTTTTTTAAATAATTATATGACTTCTTGAGTGATGAAGTCCATCAGATCACTTTCCAATTCAAAATAGCTCTGAAAATTTAAACTATGTGCCTTAGGACTTCAGGCATTTTATCTTAACTGACCTTACTAGAAAAAGAAAACACTAAAAAGGTATAAAAAATAAGAACTGAATTGTAGTGTTTGGTTTTTTTTTCTAAGTTAATGTTTAGAGACCATTTTCCCAGACACTTAGACTAAGAATCACATGGAGAAATTGCTATGTAGTTGGCCAATATAAAAGGGCCAGAGGCTTTGTTCTGGAAGATATTAGGTATTTGGGGTTGATTTACTTTTATTTACATTAAACCTGGTGACTTTCCTGCAGGTGGATGAAAGCCAAACTGGAGAACCTGGATGGCTTGGAGGAGAATTAAAAGGAAAGACAGGATGGTTCCCTGCAAACTATGCAGAGAAAATTCCAGAAAATGAGGTTCCTGCCCCAGTCAAACCAGTGACTGATCCATCGTCCACTCCTGCACCTAAACTTGCTTTGCGAGAAACTCCTGCTCCCTTGGCAGTGCCCCCTTCAGAGCCCTCCACAACCCCCAACAACTGGGCTGACTTCAGCTCCACGTACGTGTAACCACACAATTTCTTACTGTTTTTGATATCCCAAGTACGTGTAACCTTGCAATTTCTTTTTGTTTTTGAAATCCCAATTTAGTAATTTTTTTCATTGGGTGTTGTGTTGTGCTGCTAAATGAAGGAGCTGATCGTTTTCATTACTGCTTTCTCTGACTGGTCTACCGGCAAATTGTGGATTACAGTCCCTGAACTGGATTTAATTGTGTCATTGCCTGAAAAATGACTTAACACAGTATAGAATAAAGCCTATTATCTTGTTTAGCTAGATAATTTGTCTGTATCTTTCATTCTTATGGAAGAAATGAAGAAATAGAGTTTCCTTAATAATCTATTTTGACAGCCATGTCAGTCAGCAAATGTTCAGAGTCATTTCCTGCATGTAAATAGCACCTTTTTTTTTTTTTTTTTTTTGCTGGGTTTTAGAAATTGAAGTCAATCATGTGGATTTGAATGAGATAGGAAGCTGTTTCCTTTATAGCTTTTTACTGTCACTGATCATCCACAGATGTAGGTTGTGTGCTCTTGGCCACTGTTGATTTTGTGTCCTTGGATATCAGGAAGTGGCACTAAAGAGCAGTATGTGAGCAGAGCTTTGCCATGATAGCTGAGTGTCCACCTTGAGAGCTGCTGTCCACACTTCTGATTACAGGGCCATGATTTATATGTTCAGTTGTCTAAAAACATTTTATACCAGCATGCCAGTGAAAGTGATTTAAATAAGCATTTTAACTTTTTTTTTTTTTTTCAATTCTCATCACCTTTCAGAGAAACAAATTAAAGGCAAGGAGTCAAGATGTAGTGCAGAAGAAAGATCAAATGGAACCAATAGAGGGAAGAAAGGAGACTGATGGCAAAGGCAGGAAGAAGTGGAGGGAAGGTTGTAAGGAATAGCAAGCTTTTCAGAATTGTAATTTCACAGGAAAGGTTGAAGGTGCTAAAAGGTTGAAGGTCCTTATCTAATCTCTGCTTTAACAAAATAGCCATTTATTGTGACTACCAAGTTGCAACTCTTCCTGTATCTCTTGATCTTGATTTAAAAGGTTTAACTTTTTAAACCAGAGTTTGGGCTAAAATAGAAGACAAATACCATGTTTTCCAGGATTTGGTTTTGCAATGGACCAAATCAGGCAATTCCCTTCCATGATGAATATGCAATGTGCCACTCTCCTGTGTATATTATAGGCATCCTATTTCTACACCAAAAATCAGGATGTGTGATATTTTCAGATTAGTTATATGTCTTATAACCCCTTGCCATCAAGTCAATTCCAACTCATGGTGACCCCATGTGTTACAAAGTAGAACTACTCAGAATTTTCTTGGCTGTAATCTTTACAGAAACAGATTGCTAGTCCTTTCTTCTCTGGGGCCACTGGGTGGGTTTGAACCTCCAGTCTTTAGGTTAGCAGACAATCAAAAATAGCTTGTACCACCCAGACGCCTAGGTCTTCTCAAAATGTAAAAAGTAAATTTTGCATTTAGATCTGTACTCATGCAGACTTTTTCCTTTAAAATGATAAAATCACAACATTAGAGCTTGCCCCTGACATCCAAGACAGCTGGTTGCTCTAAGGACACCATTCATAGTTACTATGGTGGCCAGGTATATGATGGGTTCTTTTTTATTTTTTTTTTATGATTTGGGTGAAGATTTACAGGGCAAATTCACTTTCCGTACAGTAGTTCACATACACATTGTCTCATGACATTGACCGCAATTTACCACAATACAACAGCTCCCCTCCCACTTCCTCCCGATAATTACCTCTTCCCTGTATCCATCCCTCCATGCCCTCCTGCCCCCTGAGCTGTCTCCCTGTGCATAAGCAGCCCTTCTTTCTCCCATGATTATTCTCTCCAAGGAGTGTATCTACCTCAGGTAAA
>NW_006921665.1:4798165-4846586 GCF_000298275.1 Orycteropus afer afer | reverse complement strand
CTGTTCTTGTCATGGCTCTCACTTCTTTAGGATATATACCTAGTAAAGGAATGGTTGGGTCAAATGGTATTTCTAATTCCAACTTTTGAAGGAATTGCCATACTGCTTTCCACAGTGGTTGCACCATTTTACAGTCCCACCAGCAGTATGTGAGAGTCCCAATCTCCCCACATCCTCACCAGCATTTGTTATTTTCTCTCTTGTTGAACTTTCCTACTAGTGCTGGAGCAAGATGGTATCTTATTGGTGGTTTGATTTGCTTCTCTCTAATAGCTAATGATTATGAGCATTTCTTCATATGTTTCTTGGCTGCTCGGATATCATGCTTGGTGAAGTATCTATTCATGTCTTCTGCCTATTTTTTAATTGAATTGTTTGTCTTTTTGTTATTGAGGTATTGGAGTTTTCTATAAATTCTAGAGATAACTCCCTTGTCAGATATGTTATTAACAAATATTTTTTCCCAATCTGTAGGTTCTCTTTTGACTCTTTTGGAGAAGTCTTTGGAAGCACATAAAAATTTAATTTTTAGAAGGTCCCAATCATCTGGTTTCTCTTCTGCTATTTGTGCATTTTGAGTTATGGTTGATAGTCTATTTATGCCATATATTAGGGCCCCTAAATTTGCCCCTAGTTTTTCCTTGAGGAACTCTATAGTTTTAGGTTTCACATTTAAGTCTTTTATCCATCTGGAGTTTGTTTTTGTGTATGGTATGAGGTACAGATCTTATTTCATTTTTCTGCAAATGGATCTCTGGTTTTGCCTATGATGGGTTCTTCATGTAGGATCAGTGGGACAGGGAGATGCTGTTCAGAAGCTCCAGCTGCCAAGCCCATATGTGTTCATATGTGGCATGTCACTTCTTTTCTTCATTTAGTTACTGCTATCAGAACTGATGATAATGATTCTGAAGGGATATTTATCTAGTGCTTTAGAGTTACAAAGTACCGTGAAACCTGTGAGAACCTAACTCGACAGGAGTGCTTTATTTTTCTGGGTCTTGCAGGTTTTCTGATTTTGACAAGGTGCATTCTTACCACTTCTTTATTGCTTGTTTCAGTGGAAAATAATTGAGTTTTCCTTCTCTGACAGGTTTCCACCTTACACAGGTTCTGGCTTTCACATGTTTTACTATATTGCTCTATCCATTGTTTCATGTGACCTTTACAACTAACCAATGGTGGCAGAGTGTTGTTCTTATTTGATCAGTGAGGAAATCAAGACTCAAAGTATGCAGTTTGTCAGAAGTTTATCACTAATGGTGAAGCTCAGACTCATACCTCTGCTCTTTCCCTTCTTCTTTAATTTAAAAAGCCACATAAATGTAATGGGTTGATGTTATGTGGGCTCATAGAATGTGGTGGATGAGAAACTGCTTCATTAGGAAGTCCTACTGTTTATGGTGGTGTGTTTTTCTTTCTAGGTGGCCCACCAACACAAGTGAGAAACCAGAAACAGATAACTGGGACGCATGGGCAGCCCAGCCCTCACTCACTGTTCCAAGCGCCGGTCAGTTAAGGCAGAGATCAGCTTTTACTCCAGCCACAGCCACAGGCTCCTCTCCATCTCCTGTGTTAGGCCAGGTAAAAGCAGTCAATGGGAGTGTAAAGGACTTTCTATATGTATCGGAAATTCAGCGAATGTTTGTTGATGGTGGCATTTAGAAGTAAGCCTTGTCATATGTATCTGGGTCCACTGACAGTGTGGAATCCAGTTTGCATTTTCTCCAGTAGTTTTTTTTTAAGACACCAGGAATATGTTGCCCATAGTGAGAGTGCATAAGAAGGGTAGTCATCTGCCTGGCTGACCAGGGAAGCTTCTTCACTGCAGAAATGACATGTGAGCTGCATCTTGAATAAAGGGTAAGATTGTATTTAAAAATGAGAGGGCTGACTTATGAGACAGAAAATGCTATGGGAAAAGGCTTTAAAAGTAGAAGATCCTTGAGTATGTTTAGGGAAAATCATCCTTGGTCATCCATTTGTCCAAACCATTGAGTATTTATCAGAGAAGATAGATTGCCTGTAGATTATGAGAAGCTCTTAAATGCCCTGGTAAGAATCAGTAATTTCTGAAAGGATAAAGTTGGCAATTCTGAACATTTCTGTTTGTTTAATACAATGAAGATAAAAGAGTAAAATAATTTCTGTAAATAATCCAGTCAAATAGGACAAAACCAAGGGGCTGGGGAGTGATAGGATTGAGTGCAGCCCTGTGCAGAGCCATCTGGAGGTGTGCCGGAAGGTTGGGGGGAGGACCGTCTGGGCAGTGGAGCCAGTCGGGAGGTTGTTGCTGTCTTCCAGGTGAGAGTGAGGGAGGCCTGAGCTCAGCTTAGTTTACATTTTCTGACTCAGGAAAGAGAGCCATGTGAGAGAAACTACAGAGGAGAATGAAAATTGTGGAGTCACAATGCCTATGGTAGCAAAAGGGAAAGAATGAGGCCTGGGATCGAGATAAAGGAGGGAACAAAGAGAAGCTGATTTTTAGGTAGAGATAGGAGTTGGGTTTTAGATGTGTCAAGTTTAAGGTGAAAGTACGACGTCCAGCTAGTTCTGTCTGGCAAGCAGTTGGAACTTAGATGTGGAGGGTGAGAGAGAAAAAGAAAGATGAGGGTTATATAGTGGAGTCGACACCACAGAGAAAATAACCAGATCTAAGGAAATGCATGAGCTTTTCAAAGGAGAGAGAATATAGGAGAAAATAATAGAAAATACTCTGGTGGTGTAGTGCCTAAGGCATTTTGACTGCTAACCAGAAGGTTGGTGGTTCAAACCCACCAGCCACTCTGCAGAAGGAAGATAGAGCAATCTACTTCCGTCAGGATTTACCACCTTGGGAACTCAGTGGCGGTTTCTCTGAGTTGGATTCTACTTGGTGCCAATGAGTTATGTGTATTCTGTGACCTGGAAGAAGTGGACACACTAAACAGGGAGGTATTACTTCCCTTTGCATCCATGCTGTCACTTAACAGGTGTTAGATGCTCAGTCGATGGTGACTGAGTGATGAGGAGGAGGGGGCATCTCCAGGAGGTGTTCTCAGTAAAGGTTGTGGTCAGGGCCAAGAAGAGACTTTGCAATGTGATGAGTAGAACATGTTTGTGAGCTGGGAAAAAGTAGATAAAGCCACATTGTAAAGAGTAAAGCAGAAATGACTGGTGAGAAACTGGGAAGTTTTGAGAAGGAGCAGGGCAGAGTGAGGGGCACTGGATCAATAGGAGCCAGCTGTGTAGGAAAATGGGAAGTCTCCGTGGAGCAAGTATCAGAATATAATTGGTTTAAGGTGAAAACGATATTAAAAGCACAGAAAAGAAGATAGAGTTATTTTTCTTCTGGTAGAGAAATGGTGAAGAGTGGTTGGAGAAAGAAGGTCAGACTGTGCTGTTAGGCATCATTCTGAGGAAGAAGAAGGGCCCAGAGGGCCTGTGGAGCATAGGGGGGATTCAGGAGGATGTAAACTAGGAATTCAGCAACAGAGAATTAAGAAGTGCCTGGGTGAATTTAGCTGGAGTCTACGATTGGTGATTGCCCATTGCTTTGGCTTTCTCTGGCATGCTTCATAGTTTGGGACTAGGAATAAAATAGTAATGTAAACTACTGCTGAGGGCCACGGGGGTTCAGTGGTGGAATTCTCACATTCCACACAGGAGACCTGGGGGTAGTTACCAGCCAGTGAATCTCAAGTGCAGCCGTCACTCACCTGTCAGTGGAGGCTCAAGTGTTGCTGTGATGCTAAACAGGTTTCAGTGAAGCCTCTAGACTAAGATGGACTAGGAAGGCTTGGTGATCTGCTTCCAAAAATCAGCCAGTGAAAACTGTGGATCATTATGGTCTGATCCCATCATACATGAAGTCACCATGAGTTGGGGCCCAACTCAATGACAGCTAACAACAACAAGAAGCTACTACTATTAAAACTATTGGAGCAGAATTGTACATAGATACAAAACTTTCTTAACAACGATTTGAAGAAAGTATCTGTAAGATGTAGAAACTGAGGCTAAGAGAGAGTTGCCCACTGTCACATAAGAAAGTGACAGACCTGGGATTTCAGCCTAGGTTGGAGTTGTTAGGTCATATCCTAACAATCACATGAAAATGTTGACAAGGTGGCTGAGGTTTCTCAGGGTGAGAGATTCTGAAATACCAATGAAGGCACAGCTGAAATGGCTGGTCTGGGATCCATTCTTGGTAGAGACGTGAAAGTGGTTAAGAGAATTCAATAGTTCACTAGGGCTTTGGAATCAGTGGCCTTGTGGGAATGAGGTTCACTGTGAGGGTAAAAGACTTAGAGACCTGAGGGGTGTGTGAAATGCAGAGAAAATTCTGTGAGATATGAAGGAATGTACAGCTAAGATGGCAGGAAATGGAGACGCTGTTGATTTGAGAAGATGAGAAGCCGTAAGACTGAGATTTAAAGGTTGTCAATGTGGATGCAGAAACTATGTAACCTGTTGTAAATTCTCCATTTATCCAACATAGTTTAATATCAATATAAAATAACTTCCAAAGGCTCAAGTAGAAATTGATTTTGAATTTTGAAAGAATTATTTTTAGGCATTATCCTTTTTTGTTCCTTTCCATTTATGTATATATCTGAAAGTTGATGTTATTTCAGTTTTTAGTAGTGGTTTAAGATACTGTGATGGTTTTATGCAACAGTTGTTTTAAAATAAAAGATAATAAATGCCTCCCCCTGCCTTTCCAGCCTCAGCTCCTCCTACACCCCTCCACGACACTAGGCCATACGCACCCCCGGACTGTGCTCCTCTTCTTGGACCTCTTGCAGTGTGCCACCTCGAGGCGTTTGCTTATGCTGTGTCCTCGGCCTGCAGTGCCCTGCATCCGAAGCCCTAGCTATCAAAACCCTTCTCAACCTTCAAAGCCCAACTCAAACACTGCCTCCTCTGTGAGATTTTCCATGCTGCTCCCAGGCAGAATTCACCCCTCCTTCCTCTCTGTTTCCCTAGTGAATAGGTGGAACCTCTTTTTAGCATATATAGTTCGGCCAAGTGGTATGTGTAGTTGTTTTTATGTCTTTCTTCCCCATTAATTGTGAGTTCCTTGCTAATAATATCCTCCTGTCCATTTTTATAGTGCTTTATAGAGACCCTGGGTTGTGCAAACAGTTAACACACTGAGCCACTAACCAAAGGTTGGAGGTTTGAATCCACACAGAATTGCCTGGGAAGAAAGGCCTGGTGATCTACTTCCAAAAAAATCAGCCATTGGAAACCCTGTGGAGCACAGTTCTGTTCTGACACACACGGGGTCACCATGAGTCAGATTCAGCTCAACAGCAGCTAGTTTTTGTGGTTAACAAAGTGCTTTAACTGAAATTATTTTTGGGAGATGAGACGGTGTATTGTACTCACCTTTGTAACCCCATAGTGCCTTGGCTTATAGATGTACAATAAATGATGATTGAACTGTATAAAATCCCAGGATGAATGTTTTCTGTCCTCTCCTTACAATGAATGTATGTGAGTCAAATGTCTGTTTCTCTAAAAAAGGAACTAAAGCAAGCACAGTCCAATGTAGGGCCTATTTCCTTGTGTCTCCCTAAGCTATGCTGTCAGTTAATTATCTTGTGAGATTTCATCAGATTTCTGCTTCAGTATTAATCTTTCACTGAAAACCCAAGTCAGATTGGAAATGAGGAAAATAGAATCAAAATAGAGTGTTCTAAGTAGCCAGACATTGGCTTTGTGAATGGGCTGGCAGGTTTTCATCTCATTTTGGAAATGAACAATTATTGAGAAATCAACGAAGCATGTAGCACGTATGCTGCACCAAATGGTCATTGGTGATGTGTGTGCTCACATGTGCTGACTGGAGAGATGTGAGTCAGTGTTCCCATCTGTCTTCATTTATAACAAACCATAATATAATGAGAACTCCTTTATGTTATTTTACACAAGGGTGAAAAGGTGGAAGGGCTACAGGCACAAGCCCTGTATCCTTGGAGAGCCAAAAAAGACAACCATTTAAATTTTAACAAGAATGATGTCATCACTGTCCTGGAACAGCAAGACATGTGGTGGTTTGGAGAAGTCCAAGGTCAGAAGGGTTGGTTCCCCAAGTCATACGTGAAACTCATTTCAGGGCCCATAAGGAAATCTACAAGGTATTTTTGTGTTTTTCTGCTTCTGTCTGACAAAATGTGTACATACTAGGCGCTAAATTGTTGTTTGCGCTAGTTAAGATTCACAGATACGAGTTGCAGGATCCTTCTGTCTTCTACAAAATCTTTTGTCTTTTAACTGCAAAAGTTAGAGCCCGTGTTGACAAGAAGGAAGCTTCCTACAGATAGATAAGTGGTCATTTTTTCTTCCCTTGTGGAAGCCTGTAAACCCTGTTTTCCACTAAGTTAGGCAAGAGAGAATTGTACTCTGAGACCTGGAACATTCTTGTGACTGTCTTTCTGCTTAGTACTTAATCCTGTACCAGATGCATATGAGTACTTAGAAGCAAGCCTAAAGCATGTGGGGAAATAATTGGAAGAATTAATTATCGTTTTCATTAGGGTCTTATTGTAGCACGGAACCTTAACAAGGCTGTTGTTTAATTATTCCAACTAAACAGATGTTCAAAAAAAAAAAATGAACTTTGAGAAGATAAAAATACAAGAATACTCAGTGAGCACATATCAGTTGTGCTTTGAAAATAGATCCTTCCATAGGCCATGTGTCCAGCATAGGAAAGTACTGAAAAACAAGAACATGAGCTGAGAATGCCTGATGGTGGTGGTGATAATACACCTTGTTGTGTGTCTTTAACTTGGCAAAGTGCAGTTATATCAGCTGTAGATGGTTCAAAATGTTGTAGATTATTTTTAAAGTTAAGCAGTTTTAAAAGAGAAAAACTATTGTCATTTTTACTATTTTTCTTTTAAGATAAAAATTGTGAAATAGGATTTTCTTCCCCTCTTTCAGCATGGATTCCGGTTCTTCGGAAAGTCCTGCAAGTCTAAAGAGAGTAGCTTCCCCAGCAGCCAAACCGGCTGTTTCAGGAGAAGGTGAGAACCTGAGTCAAAGTATGTTCTGTAGAAAGGTCAAGAAAATTATGTAATACAGACAGTTAAGGTTTGAAGTGAGATTGGATTTCATTTTAAAACAGACTGTGTTAATTAACGTTCAGTGGGGTATAAACTTTGAAGTAAAATGAAAGTTTAGACCCTTACAAAGTCAAAGTACTGTGTGAAGACTTTCAAATATTGTCAGATATATTGACCATCAATTTTCTAATGAATGATGAATTTTCTAATTGTATATGATTATGAGCCCTTTGACTTTTGAAAGTGTCCCATCAAATTCAATGAGGATACAACTTTCTGGGTATCTCTATATCTAAAGTTTGTTCATTGCTGTCTCTAGTGTAGTCTTATCTGATTTCAAATAATTACTCTGTTTTAAAACCACATCGACACAGTCCAGTAAAGCTCTCACGTAATATCCACGCCATCTATGTAACCCCAAATGCAATAGAAGCTTAGTTTCTATATTTCATGTAAAAACCAAACCAAATGATATAGGCCTAAATAATTCATTTTCAGTGTTTATTATACATATAATTGTATTATTTCCAGGTCTCTACTTTGTGATATGATCATAAGTATTATTTAAATACCTGGTATATAGTAGGGAGCCCTAGTAGCACAGTGAGTAAGTGCTCAGCCGTTGACCAAAAGATTGGCAATTCAAATCAAACCAGCCCACTCATTGGGGGAAAGATGAGGCAGTCTGCTTCCATAAAGATTTACAGCCTTGGAAACCCTAAGGGGCAATGCTACTATGTCATACAGAGTTATTATGAGTTGAAAATGACTCAATGGCAGGTTTTGTTTTTTTTTTCCCAATCAAAAAAATTTTAAAATGAACAAAATCTATATAACCCAGGCTATAGTGATAACAATCCCATATCTTTTTGATATTCAATACAGTTGTTTATCATAGTACTTATTGAAGAGTACTACCTGAGTTAAAAGGAAGATTGGCCATCTACTTCCATAGTGATGCTGCCTCAGAAACCCAAGGAGGGGTCTCTATGAGTCAGATCCGACTCGACGGCAGTGAATTTGGTTTTTTGGTTTTACCTGAGTTAGAAGGAGCTCTAGTGGCATAATGCCTAAGGCATTTGCCTGCTAACCAGAAGGTTGGCAGTTCAAACCCACCAGCCATGGAAGGAAGATGGAACAATCTACTTCTGTAAAGTTTTACCACCTCAGAAACCCAATGGGGGTTGCTGTGAGTTGGAATCTACTCAATGACAGTGAGTTAGGCAAGCTTTCCAGGCAGAAGTCTGAACACTTTCATAGCTAACAGATGTCATCGTTGTTATGTGCCGTCGAGTCAGACCTGACTCATAGCGACCCCTCCTTGGGTTTCCGAGGCAGTATCACTACGGAAGTGGATTGCCCCGTCTTCCTTCTGAGGAGTGGCTGGTGGGTTTGAACCGCCAGCCTTCTGGTTAGCAGTCAAGTGCCTTAGGCACTACGCTACCAGAGCTCCCAAACAGGTGTCATCAATAACCAATTATAGTGTAACTTTTCGTGAATTATTTGAATAAATTACTTGAAGATGTAATATTTTATTTAGCTTGCTATAATGACACTGTTGCAGTCCCTGGAAAGTCTACCATATTAAAAATAGAATGATAAAAATAATTATTTCAGCAGAGACAACAAGGACTAAGCCTTAACAGTATTTCAGACAATAACAAAGTAACTTTTTCAAGAGCTGTAAGTACAAAACCTCATTATCACTGAACACAAATCCAGCATTTCATTACATCCAGTTTTTATGATTACCACCAAAACAATCACTGACATTCTTTGTATACATTCTCATCATTTTTGCACATTTTTACCCACTGTTAAGGCAGAAAGCTGCTTAATCACAGCATGTGCAGTCAATACTCTATAAGGAAATTGTCACATCTCTTCTTCAAAATTGAGTGTGTTCTATCCAATTAAAGTGTCATTAGAGGGCCAGCCTTTGTATCCCAACTCTAACTTTGTATTCCAAGTAGTCCTGCGATTTTGGTCATGCCTTAGCTTCTTCATCTGTAAAGTGTGCATAATGACTGATTGAGGTCGGAAATTAGCACAAGGATTATGAGATAATAGTGCAAAGCTTTTAGAACAAAGCTTAGTAAATGTCAGCTACTTTTATTTCCCTTTTGCATAGTTCCCTGGCTTACTGATAGAGCCATTTAGAGAGGTGAGCATTCTCATCACATGGCATGGATGTTGATTTGTTTTGAAAAATGTACTACGGCCTTGACTTTTTGAGACCTCATAAATAGTTTACAGATGAACTACACACATACTTAAAGTTGGGAGGACAGAGTAAAATCTAATCTTAGTTGATACTTATTACATCCATTTTGAACGATGTTGGTAAAGAAACATTAGGAAAATCTGCTGGCATTATGGAGGGGTGATGGAGGACGTAGGTATTTGAAATTCTGAGAAAAGGTATACATATTAATGAACCATTTGTTAATATTATACCTTAAAAGTGATCAAATTTAAAGTGAACTATAAACCAGATTAAATAGATTGTCAGTCTGGGTAGCTCTTAAAATCTTGGTTTGGGAAGGGCCTACACCCTCTGTGAAAGTTTTTATGAATAGTGTGTAACAGATGGGAGTCCCACTGCATGCCCATCATCACGTCTCCCTATTTTTAATCTGAAGGCAGCCTCACAGACGCCTGTGTGCAGTGCAGGGTAAAGAGGCCCTCGGAGACCTTACCTATCTCCTTTTGTGTTTTCTGCTGCAATGTCAAGTTCAGCCAGAGTTCATTTTCTGAAGTCTCTTAAGCATTTTCAAAGTTACTTCAAAATGTGAATTTGTTTTTAAGAAAGTAACTTTCAAATGTGAGAATAACTGGGCAAAGTATGGTTGCCAACGATCCTATCTTATATGGCCAAATAAGAGATCTACAATCAAGAGCAGTAACAAGGAGCAGAATGAAAGGGACAGGTCAGAATATTGAGAAATCAGCAAAATGAGTATATTAAGGAGAAAAGAATGTCCCTATTAAAGCTGCCAACATTTGATTTCCTTGTGTGGGAAATCATTTTCCCAGTTTCCACTGTGGAGATACGGCTTACCAGTGCCAGAAGGCTGAAGACCCAGAGTCTTGTGTTTCCCTAGAATATTTAGAAGACCTGTGTCTGGTGTGAGGTCCAGCATTTTCCACAAGCAGTGGCTGCTGGCTCGAAACATGTCCAGGTCAGCACTGCTGATGTTGAAGAAGGCCCTTTGGGAGCCTGTCAGGGGCTGCCCCACAACAGAAAACTCTTTCCTTAGCAAGAACTTTAGGGATGTGTGTGTGTGTGTTTTAGTTTTCATTGTTGGCTACTGCAGAGGCTTGCTCTCATAGTTAGCCAAAGGAGTCTTCTACGCTAAATTTCATTAACTTTACAGTCTGCATTTAAGGAATGCCATCTGAATTTTTAGAGAGAAACATACATCATCCATAATAGAAATGAAAGTTTAGGGTAAATGGTTTTTCTGTTGCTTTTGAAACATACAAAAGCTTAGGTTAGGATAAGATGGAGAAAGAGTGGAAGCTAAGAAACTTGTGTTCATCTTTTTGTAGTTCTGTGCCTAGCATAGTGTATAGAATAGTGTCTAATGATCTTTCTGAGAGTGACTTTTTTCTAAACCTTAGTAAAATTAGCTAAGAGGAGTACAAAGTTCTACTGTAATGAAAAAGAAAAATTTCTTCTGGGATGCACATCCCTTAAACTCAGGGCACTAAATAAATTCTTATCCTTTAAACTAAATTAGAGAAATAACAACATGTAAGAAACTGCACCTTGTCCTTTTTCAACTTGTCAAAAAAGCTTGGTTATTTTCTACGGTTGAGTAGACATCATCAGTCCACTCTACTTGTTCATGTACTTGAATGATAATGCCCATTTTTAACTGAACAGGATATGTTTTCCACTTTATGTCCTAAGTTTCCTGCCATCTCTGTATAAGGCACAATAGGACATAAATTTTCATTCAGGCAGTTGAATAATAAAAAATGTGTTTTAGTTTCTAATTTTATGTGAAAGAAATATTGACAAATTTTCTAAAATTGTGACTTGATACCCTCAAAACTGAATTACAGCTATTTGAGTGTATACCGGGCGCCTGCATGTGAATGCATCTAGCCCAGTGCTCAGCCCAAAGTAGGGACTCAGTAAATGTTAGTTAAAATTAAACAAATGCCGTTTTCGCTTTAAAAGAAATCATGACATTAAATCATAGATCATCCTTGTACCCACCGTTGGTAGACATGCGCTTGGTTTTTCATTCTTGTGGGTCGGTCTTTGTACAAATTGTCTCCCTGTCTGCAGTGACTGAGCTTTTATATGCAGTTGGGGAATTTGGAGCCCAGGATTTTCTGTGTAAAAAAACTGTGTTTTATCTGTGACTAGCCTTTTTCTTGAATGGCTCATAGTCTAACTTTCTTATTCATAAACTTGCTTTTGCATAGCTGTCTGGGATTTCTTTAAACAATCAAGCTCTCTCCGTATCTCAATATTTCTCCCCACCAGAATTTATTGCCATGTACACTTACGAGAGTTCTGAGCAAGGAGATTTAACCTTTCAGCAAGGGGATGTGATTTTGGTTACCAAGAAAGATGGTGACTGGTGGACAGGAACAGTGGGCGACAAGTCCGGAGTCTTCCCTTCTAACTATGTGAGGCTTAAAGATTCAGAGGTAAACCCACATTAACTGTTTCCTCTCCCTTTCTGTTCAGTGACTCCCTTTGTGGGGGAGTCACAGTGTTTGACAATGAAACACTTGGTTGGATTTTACTTAAGTTCTGGAACATGACAGAAATGCAGTGTGATCTGTAATTGTTTGAATTTGTCATTTGGTGCTGCAGGGTAGGCCTTGGCCTCCCACAAACCAAAGAACTTATGGTGCTAAGTGGAAGCTGTAATGCTCAGTAATAATTTCTGTTCTTGCATGTAACTGACTTTTAATTTGGAATAAACTTTACTGATGAGGTCTTCATGGTCATTGATTAAGGATGTCTCAGGAATGATACACAGCACTGTTTTGCCTTTCTAAATTGAAGTGTTCTAGTGATAGTGGCCCCGAAATATTGGGCAGTAGAGAGCGCCTTTAATTTCTGTATTTGTCCACATGGTAAGAAGACACAATATATGTTAATGTGTTTGGCTAAGCTTTAGTATCACTACTGATCAGGGACTGAATTTATGTTATCCTTATAAATTGAAAGTAGCTCCCATTATTAAGTGGGTCCTAAGAACTTGATTGTAGAAAGTGTGGTTTATGATAGTGCAAGTTTAGTAAAATGTGGGTTAAGCCTGCCAGAGTATGGGAGCCCTTCGTATAATAATAGCTGGTTTCAAGTTAGGCTTCCAGGGGATAAATGTAGCAGTTTAACAGGTGCATTGCACATAAAGAAACAGGGATTGAGTTTTTTTTCATGTAGGCAGTCATTTCACTGTTTTCTTTCTCTCCTCAGACCTCATAGGCATTGAGAGAAGAGTCTGGTAAAGAACCTAAAGAGGCTGCTTTGTCAGGTTTAAGTGCATATACAAAGCTGTCTCTCCTTTAAATGCCAGTGGAGGGGTATAAAGGAGCCTCGTGGGGCAGCAGCTAAGCTCTTGGCTGCTAATGGAAAGGTCGTCAGTTGGAACCCATCCAGCCACTCCACGGGAGAAAGACTTGATGATCTGCTCCCGTAAAGGTTATAGCCTAGGAAATCCTCTGGGGCAGTTCTGCTTTATCACAAGGGTCGCTGTGAGTTGGAATTGACTCAAAGGCACCTAACAGCAATGACAGGAGGGTATATTTTAGGTATTCTGCAGACCCTAGTACTGGTCACTGCTTTGGGGGCCAAGCCTGGACCTGGCACCATGCTGTAGTAAAGCCTTCTGCCCTGCTCTGAAATTCTCAGGAATGGTTTTTATTTTTGTTCTTTTGGGGAGTGTTGTGTTGTTTTGATTTTCTTTTTCCCCCTTCCTCATGTTGTGGTCTTAAGAGCAGAGAGCTGAAATACCTCTTGAAGGATTTGCATAAGATGACTACCCTTGGGGAATTTGGCAGAAATGAAGAAGAAAGTTCTCCCTATAAGACAGCAGGCATATTGTACTCCATGCTTGGAGAGAGACAATTAAACCCTTTACCAGGCCAGCATGTTGGATCCAATAAGAATCAGGCAGATGATATTTCAGGGAAGCAGAGGGAAAAACATGAAGGCCTAACCTTGATGGTTTTTACTGCCTTCATGAAAGTGACCTTACTTTTTACATCAGTTAAAACACAAAAGCCTTACTTGTATTATGCTTTATCAGTTATAGTTTTCTATAAGTCAATAAGCTAGAAAAATACATTGTCATTTTTTTTCTTTTTTACTGTCATATTTTTTAAGGAAAAAAATAAAGCCAGCCTTTCATCTTCTTTAGACACAGAGTTCAGAGTACTACACTGAAAAACCAGGCCCAGCTTCAAATACAGAGAGCAGAACTGACCTATGGGTGTGGGGCGGGGTTGTGCCATCCTTGCTCCCTACTCTGGGTGAGAAGGTGGGGGCACACAGTCTGAGCAGCAGTTTTTATGGTGGCATTCTTGAGGTGTAGCCAGGACTGAATCTGTCCTGAGTATCCTACCTTATAATGCTGGTGTGGCATTTCAAAGGGACCATACTGAAGCAGCTTGAACTCTGTGGTTGTATATCACCGATGGCTTTGCTCCTTTTTATTTTAATGAAATGTAGACAGCATATCACAAGCCTGTTACTAGGAAAGTAATTATTTGGAATCTTGTTTCATTAGTATTCTTTTGATATTTATCTAATAAAAATAATGAGATTGGTATTATGAAAGTTTTTGCTAATAAAGCATCATCAGAGTGAAATTTTAAACCCAAACTTTTCCTGATAAGTGGTTATTAAATGTCAATAGCCAAAATAAAAAGACCATGAGTAGTTGTGTTCCTGGCAGATAAGTTATATATCTTTAATATTGCAGTGATTCTCATTTAGTTTATTAAGCTTTTTGTCTTGTTGTGTTTTAATTGAGATACCTCGTTTATTGCAAGATGGTGACCCAATGGTGAAAATTCATTCAGAATAAAGCAATTTGTAACAACAGATTATAGTTTGGCCCATATCCTGACACTTGTGGTCTCTGTTGGCTTACTCAGCCAGTTTAAAATTCCATGAGTATCCATGAAAGGAATTCAACCCTAAGCACTTATGGAAGACTTAATAGTTGGACAGAAATCTGGCTGCTTCAGTGGGTTACGTTTCGAGCACTGGTAGAGAAGTTTCAGTGTCTAAAAGTGTAAAAATGTAGGCAGAAAGGCCACTTCTTAGGATAGAGAGAAGTGGATGGGGTAGGCCTGGGGGAGGAGGGAAGTCTTAAGTGTACCTGTACTGGTTTAGTTCTTTACAGAATAAAGCTCTAAAGCAAATGTAGCAAAATATTAATATTTTATTGTTTAAAAATCTGAGCAGTGGGCTCCGGGGTTTCTGTTATATTCTCTGTATTTTTTAAGTGTGAAATCTTTCGTAATGGACAATTTGTTAATAAGGAACAAGTTCAGTGTTTAGGTTGTAGATGAGTAGTCTTCCTTGCATGCAGTCCTGTGTATGATGTGACCCAAGTACAGGATGCACCTGTGTCACACATAGTCACCACCTGAGCAGAGCCCCATGGATGCTACGGTGCCATGTTCTTTGTTGTTTTTCTTCTACAGAAGAGAGTAGGAGCCACATGTTTTAAGTAGTTGTTTTGTCCTGTGCTTTCCTGATACACAGCCTAATGTCAGGTGACACAGTGCTACTGGGCTTCCACAGAATGAAAATGGGGACTTAGGGGGCTCATGATGGTTTGTATCATCACTAATCATTTTTTGAATTGCATGACCAAAACTACTCAGTATGCAAATGAGACCTTTTGCTCTGTTTTAAGGGCTCTGGAACTGCTGGGAAAACAGGGAGTTTAGGAAAAAAACCTGGTAAGTTACAAACCCTGATGCTTATTTTTCAATGTTTCAATTGTAATTGATAGTCACTCACCATCTCTGTTTATTAGGGCCAGGTGCCTAAACAAAAGCAGGAAGTTGGATCCTTTCCTTGGAATCTATTAATAATGTATCCATAGCTATGAAACTAGGCTGTTGTTTCACACTTGGAGAGTGGTAATGTTAGGCAGACAGAATGTTGTTTTAGGTTGAAAAGAATTAATCCAGGCAAGATGGCAGGAAATGGCAATGCATGGAGCTGTGAGATTGCAGGGTCCACTGCTTCCTACTCACCCTTCTTGTGAGGCTTGGGAACTCTTTTTTCATTTCCTGACAACACAGCAAGTCCCAGGACACACAGTAGAGGAGAAGAGATATTACAGAATGAAGCTCTAGGCCAGATCCAGTTAATTTAGAAGCCATTGGGTGGTTTTCCTCAGGTGCATGTTGAAGGTATGAAATTATCGTCATCCCTCTGGATTCAAAGTATTGTTGTTTATTTGAACAAAATCACATGTTCTGTAAATAGGAGCATGAAAGAAGAAAGAAGCAGATGTGAAATAATATGGTTGTCTGGCTCGCCTTTCTCTTCTAGGTCATTTGAGCTTTTTTGCTGCTATGTCCTTAGGAAATTACAGGTTGAAAGAGTCCCTCTGCTGAAAGACTGGGTCTAGTGCTCAGCTCCAGAGGGGGCTTCCCTGTCAAGCAGAAGTGGGTTTGCAGGTTGTGTTAGGATTTTAGTCAGACTCCAGATAATCTGGGTCAAATCTGTTTTAACTGTAAGTGTTCTTCTATGTTTAGGACTATAATTCCGAGGGGCCCAGATATTTCACATATAGAGCCCAGATCAGCTAACCTTTGCACTGAAAACCAGTGAGCTGCTCAAGGACACAAAAGACAGAAAAGAATCTTGTGGTAGATTGCTGGCCGCATATACCAGGTCCTCTGTGGAGCCAAGAACATCTGAAGCCAAATAGAACACTAATTTGGGCTTCTTCATACTAAAAACTCTTGGAATCTGGAACTGTTCCTTGGCATATTAATGTAGAATACTTCCTCCCAGCACTGATTTCCCTGCTTAAAGCATGCAGAGCCAAGGTATATGTAACCTGGGCTCTCTCTTGCTTCCAAGTTCTCAAAGCATTAGACAGAGCCAGGCTTGCACCATGACAGCTTGTTGTTCCTGTCATGGTGGCTAATCCCCTCTTGTAGAACAGAATAACGGGAGTTTGTCTATGTGCCTCCATCTTACTTACTCCCTAGAGTTGGTGGAAAAGTAAGAAATGCTATCAGAGTCTGGGGTCTCTCTCCCTCCTTCATTCCTTTCCCTTCCTTCCTTCCTTTCTTCCAAGAGCTATTATTGAGGATGGGATGTAGAGGAATAGAACAGTTTATTCTATATTGCTTCTAGAACCTAAGAATGTAGTCATTGCAGATATGACTCCTCAACATCCTGTGCCAATAGAAATGTATGTTGCAGAACCTGGTCTGTGATACTACTGGAGTTTGTCCCAGGAGATCTTAACATTCAAGAAAAGTAAAGAACTATTTATGTTTCTTCTATGTTGATTTTTTTTTTTTTTTTTTCATAAAATGTCCCTTCTTAACTCCAGGGTCCTCCTTGATTTGAAGTAACAAGAAATAAACTTGCATTGATATGATTCATGCCCTGTATTCAGGGATCACTCTCAAAATATGAGCTCCAAAGAAAACGAGTGTGCTGGGGGGGCGGGGAGAGAGCCTAAGGCAACAACTTACATATCAACTGATGGTTTCAGAAAGAAATACAGTTTTTCTTTCTGCTGTACTTGGCAGATGGGAGAGCTTCCCTTGAGTTTCTTCAACTTCATTTATTCAGTCATTGAATGCTACTGTGTGCAAAACTCTGTGTTGAGGGTGGGGTCAGGGGTGGAGATGAATGGGGCCTTTGGCATCATCCAAAGAGTTCATGATAATTGTGAGAGCATGAATTGGCAGAAGGTGCTGGAAGTGGGGTGGGGAGTAGGCATCCATGGAAGGAAGTTGGTAAGTAACTTCTGACAGGTGATGATGATGTGCTACAGTGGGACCCTAGACAGAACAAAAAGGTCACCCTTGAATGCTGCATTTGCATTGTGACACATAGAATGGGGTGGTAATACAGTGAGGCTTATTCATATAGTAGGAAACTAGCCCAAGACATTAGTTTTGATTATGTTAATTTGTGAAGCTGGGAGGGAGCTCTGCCTTCTGAGAATTCCCTTCTCACGACGATAATGCTGTATCACAATGTTTGGTCTTGTTTTTCAGAAATTGCTCAAGTTATTGCCTCATACACTGCTACCGGCCCCGAGCAGCTTACCCTGGCCCCTGGTCAACTGATTTTGATCCGAAAAAAGAATCCAGGTGGATGGTGGGAAGGAGAACTACAAGTTAGTTTCTTTTCCATTTGTTTATAGTTCTCCGTTCAGATTTCAATATGCAAAATGTCAAACAGACACTATTTCATCAGAAACTACAAATAATCCCTCACTTCCTAACACTTGGTTTGGATAGCGAAAGACACCACATTATCTGAATCTGTGTCATGCCTTGGCTAGGGATTCACCTGAAAATTTATCCAAATCTATTTGATTCCTGAGTTCAACCAGTGAATGTTGGAATAGTGAGGATGCCTGTAACAAGGGACACCTGAGTCATCTTTCAGTGTTGTGGCACTGTGAGTGGAGTGCTGGATCAGTGGCATGGTATGATAGTACAATACCCAGTTTCTTTGCGTTCAAAGTCACATCTGCCCATCACAATATTTTTAATTCCCCTGTAATCATATATAGGTTGTCCTATCTAGGTTATCAGCTCCTTGGAGTCAGGGACCTTGTTTTTTAGTCCTCACACTTCCTAGCCTTTCTCAAAGAGAGTTTAGAATAGTTTCTGCAATTCACAATAAAGTGAGTAATTTGCCATGGCTGGGAAAGCTATTGCTTTTACTAGAGTGGCTTTCTCACTGTGGATGCACAAATGAAGGAATTACCAGTGAGCTCTCGTGTCATGCCCTTGTACAACTGCAGAGGTGGAGGACATAGTGGGGTCATTGTGAGCACATGAACACAGACTAGATAGATAAACATGTGGGAACTAGTAGTTGAATAGCTCCAAGTGTTGGTGGGTTCCCTTTTGTCCTCAAGCCAAGGGCATGCAGTCTGTCAGACCACAAGTAATATGAAGCTTGATCTGTTCTTAGAGTAACCCAGAATTTACCAGTTGCCATTGAGTGAGTGACCCCTGTGCATGTCAGAGAATAGTACTATGCACCATGGGGTTTCAGTGGCTGTCATCTTCCAGAGGTGGATCATCAGGTCTGTCTTCTCAGGAGCCTCTCAGTGGACCCAAACCACCAACCTTTCAGTTAGCAGCCAAGCATGTTTGCACCACTCTGCTTGATAAATTGACTAGGGGTGGGGGACAGAAGTAAGGCAATGGGAGTTTTCTTTTCTCTTAGTTATGTTTCCTTGTTTTGGAATGGGTAGTAACAGAGTCACATGGTTTAAAATCCTGTAAAGAAGAGTGCAGATGTAGGTGTGAATCTTGGCTTTCCACTAACTGACCTGTGATCTTGAGGCTGTCACTTAACTTTTCTGACCTCATTGTCTTCATATGGAAAATGGGAATAATAATAATAATAATCACCCTTCTGGAATTGTGTGGATAAATATATATAAAGTGATTAGCTCAAAGCCTGCCTCATAGAAAACACTCAATAAGTGTTAACAGCTATTATTGTTGTTGTGTGCTGTTGAGTCAGCTCTGACTCATTGTGACCCCATGTACAACAGAATGAAATTATTTAGGACTAGTGCTAGTAGTATTAGTCCTAAAATCCATAAATAATGTTGGCATTAGCCATAACCTATACACTCCCTGAATTAACAGCAGAGTGCTAATGTTACATGAGCAGGGGTTTTCTATCCTGGATACACTGCCTGTGTCCTGAATTTGTGATCAACATGACTCAGCTGATGCAAAATCATTCCAGGATTTGCTGATCCATCTGCCACAATGTGAATTTCAGCTGTGGTAGCTTGTTTTTGAAATTTAGTAATCCATGGACTCTAATGCTAATGCCATTTGGTTTTCAGTTACATGTAAACTTTGTATAAGTGCTGTTACTAAACAAACTATCATGAAAGAATGTGAACCATTTTTAAAATTCTGATAAAATTATTTTCTTATTAGGCTCGTGGGAAAAAGCGCCAGATAGGCTGGTTCCCAGCTAACTATGTAAAACTTTTAAGCCCTGGAACAAGCAAAATTACTCCAACAGAGCCACCAAAGTCCATGGCATTACCTGCAGGTAAGGTGTCTATAGTCTCTGATTGGAAAATGGTGTGCATGTCACTTTAGTCTTTCCACTTGATTTTCTCATGAAGCATCTTCGATTGGTGTTCACATCTGCTTTATGCATTTCTTGTCATTGCTGGAACTCACACCCAGTTACTGTGATATAGAATATGTTTTTCAAAAGGACCAAATATCTAAGTAGCTTTACTGTGCTGGGTACAACAGAGCCCTTGTTGAGACTCTCTTCCTAAAGGAGTCATGAATGCTAGGACATTCAAGCCTGATTTTTCTCTTGATTTCCTTCCAGCTATTTACATTGAGATTTGGGCTAGGGGGTGAGGGAACAGAAGGACAATCCTAAAAATAAATGACGAGGGTCTAAATAGGTCAGGAGATTGGGCTGGAGGCCATTGGGGGTCTGCTGGTGGTAATGTCATGTTCACTGAAGACTAAAATAACTCCCTGCGACATTCACTGTGAACAGAGGAGCTTCGGTTAACAAGTAGGATGTTGTACACACTTTCCTCCAAGGATGGAAAAGAACAGAGAGCACCACAGTCGAGCTGCTTGGCTGTTTTCTGATTGAGGAGACTGAATGAAATGCTTCTGTAAAAATGGAGGGAGGTGAGGTTAGAGGAGCAGAATTCTGCTTTAGGGCTTTAAGCCACCAAGTCTTGGGTGGCATTTGTAAGAAATGTTTGTTCCAGTACATCTTGTGGTTAAATGTCTGTGCTGTACAACCCCAGTGAAAAAAAAGATGAAAACTTGGCAGCCTTTGTAAGAAATGAAAAGATTGGCCAACTTTGTTGAGTGATTCCCCGACCCAGCTGAGCCTCTGTGCTTGAGCCATGCATGGCCTCATGTGGGCAGAGGGCTGGGGTGCTGCTAGATCTCTCCTCCTGTGTGTGTGTGTGTGTGTGTGTGTGTGTGTGTGTGGAGGGGGGTAGTGGTACACTGCCACCCAGAATAATTTGTTGTAATGATTGGATGAGTTGGAGAATTTGGTAAACCTAAACCTAGGTATAGCTTGGTTAAGAAAAATTCATTGGGGATTGCAGTCTAATGTATAGACTTAACCTGAAATACAAACATACAGGGAATGAGAATATTTTAACCTACGGGAGCAGTGGTGGTTCAGTGATAGAATTCTCACCATCTGTTAGTCAGTGGAGGCTTGTGTGTTGCTATGATGCTGAACAAGTTTCAGTGGAGTTTTCAGACTAAGAGTAAAACTAAGCCAGGAAAGGCCTGGCAATCTGCTTCCAAAAAATCATCACAAGGGTACCTGCAACCAACGAAGGACCAGGCAGAGTTTCATTCTGTTAGGGTGGGGTCAGGGCCAACTCAAAGGCCACTAATGACAATAGGTTTGAGAGAAAATGAGCAAATGTTGTTCTTGAGTCTGGCCATTTCTTATTTTAATACACAAAAATACAGTGGAATTCTTTCAAAACACTGATTCCTAGTTTTCACGATTCAGATTTTTTGGAGGTCAGTTGATTATCACCTCCTTCTGCCTTAAAAAAGAAAAAAAAAAATTTAAAGTCCGAATGATACACAGCTGTCCTACTCAGCAGGAAATGAAGGCAAACGTTGGTCCAATCCTTCAGAGTCAGCATTATGAAGGAGTTCCACTGTGCTCAAATAGAAATGAGTCTATGAAAGCATTCAAATTATCATTTTAAATTTTCTGCTGACAAGTAAACATGAAAAAGAGGAAGATGTTATAAAAACTAAAGACTGTGGAAATATTGCTGATGTCTTGGTTTTGAATCCTTCATCTTCCTCTGTTGTCTATACCATAAAAATTCCATTAGAGCACCTCTGCTTAATTTTATCCTGTTCTAAAAGAGCAAAATGATACCCAAAATATCTCTTGGCCCAAGTTACCCATTCCACGTGCTGCAGTGGACGCACAGCTGCTCACCCAGCCTATCTCCTGCAGTGTGCCAGGTGATTGGGATGTACGACTACACAGCGCAGAATGACGACGAACTGGCCTTCAACAAGGGCCAGATCATCAATGTCCTCAACAAGGAGGACCCTGATTGGTGGAAAGGAGAAGTTAATGGACAAGTGGGGCTTTTCCCATCCAATTACGTGAAGATGACCACAGACATGGACCCCAGCCAGCAATGTAAGTGCTCGGCGGCTCTGCCACCGCCCCTCTCTGGTGTCTTTCGGCAAAACATGCAGCATTGCTCTGATTCTGCGAGCTTTGTTTGCAGAACTTAAAGCTAGACATTGCTGCATTCACAACAGTCTCTTTGAAGACCTTCTGTAATGCAAGACTTTATCCTGTGGGGTTATTTATTTATTTTTCATTCCTTCTGTAGCATGCCCTCTCCCTCCCTCTCCCCCCTTTTTCCTTTTTTCTTTTTTTTAAAATCATTTTGGCACCATGCTGTTTACATGCCTGACTCATTTTCCTAGCTTGAATTTTGCTCATTGTTTTGTTTTGCTTATGTGTTGTTTTCCTCCTTTTTCTAGGAATCATATGTTGTCCATCCCCCACTCAGGCTTGAAAGTCCTCAAAGAGACCCACTATCCCATATCACTGCCCAGAGGGATGATGGGAGATGCAGCCTTGATCATGTGACTTCCAGCATGATCATCTACTGCCTTCTGAGTAGAAGAACTCACTGCAGAGCAGTTTACCTCATTTTACCTTAGTTGCATGTGATCGCAATGTTTGAGTTATTACTTGCAGAGATAGAAGCAAAAATTACAAAAATACACAGGGTAGTGGGTCCTTTTGTGGCTTTCCTTGTGACTCAAATTGATTTCCCCCCACCTTTGCACAGGTGCTTTCAATAGTTTGGAAATTCTTTTTAAATATATATTTTAGCCTTTTAATAAAAAAAATCATTTCTTTGCTATTTTGGTTTTGCAAAAAGACCCACTATCAAGGAATGCTGCATGTGCTATTAAAAATATGTTCCAAATGTCCATAAATCTGAGACTATGTAATTTTTCATTTTGTCCAGTGTTACCAACTAAATTGTGTAGTTTGCCCCCCAGAAGTACAGAGGAGTTCAGTATATCTGTTTTAAAGATGTGTAGAATGAGCCCATTAAACAGAAGGTATTTTGTGCTTGTTTGTGTGTATCAGCTGTAATTTGGTGAGCATGTAATACATCCTGTACATAAGAAATTAGTTCTCTCCATGGCAAAAGCTATTACCCTTGTATGATGCTCTAATCATTAATTTTATTTTGCACAGTGACCTTGTAGCCACATGAGAAAGCACCTGTGCTTATGTTTGGTCTCAGATTTATCTGGTTGAGTTGGTGTTTTCTGTTTTGGGTTTTTAATTTCGTGTGTTTTCATACCATGAATCAGTAGACAACAACATGGAGGTTGTTAAGATCAATATACTGGCAATCTCTTTTGTAGTCTCTGTTACATGACTTTTTATTCCAAGTACTTTTCATGGAATGACATATTTTGGACAAGTAATTTTCTTGACAAGAAAGAATGTATAGAAATCTCCCTGCAATTAATTTCCAATGTTTACATTTTTTAACTAGACTGTGGAATTTCTACAGATTAATATTAAATGGAGCTCATGGTCCGTTTGTGTGTTAGACGTGCTATAGCTGAAGCCATGTTTGTCTTTTAAACACTAGTTTCAAGCTCTCAATAAAAAATGCCTGTTGCTGACAGCACAGAATATGAGGGATGGGGGTGGGATGGAGGGGACCCTCAAGCACAACCTAGCTGTTCTACTAATGATGCCTTCTTAACATGTAGCCACCTTCTGTTTGCACACTGCTCTCTCCTGAGTCTGTGCTAGCAGTGCTGTAGAGGTCCTGCTCCATTTCCGTGGTGCAAAGAGTAAGGACAACCCCTCCTTATTCCATTGCGCTTCAGTGTTTTAATGAATATGAATGTAAAATATATAAATATCTAAACCTGCGGCTTTAACAACTGTAATACAACCTTTTGAATTAGTTACGTGTGTAGATAATTAAATTCTTCATATAAAAGTTAGACGGAAATGTCTCTGTGTTCTTGATGTTGGAACCTGACTGTGGTGATGGGGTCCCAAACAGATAGGTGTCAGCAGGTGGCCTGCTGCCACATGTCATTTTTTACGTGTGTTCTTTGAAATACAGACTTATTCTCACCAAGTCATATTTGAACGACCTCCCTCTCCCCTTGCTAAACACCCCTCCCTGATCAGTATGTAAATGATTGCTCCTTATAATACTGGCTTTGAAGAATAGAACAACCTCCCACTTAACAGTTAACTATCTCATTAGACTCTCAGTATATGTTGTTGATATGTTGGAACAAGTGTGTGATTTGGCTCTGGGAACAAAACATTTGTCCAAAAGATATATCATGTTGACATCCAAAAATAAGTGGATGAAGACAGAAACTTTATCACATCTTCCTACAGTGGATCAGGATCCGCTTTTGCCTCACACACTCCAGTTTGGTTGCCTTTGCAGAAATAAGCCACTGTACATTGATGGAACTCTTTGCCATGATGACAGTGTGCTTGTTTACACCATCATCAGTTTCACTTACTGGTCCTCCCCTGACTTTCAGTTAAAAAAACAATTTCATTCATCAATTCAGTAAGTAGTTTGGGGGAAGACATCGACTATATGTAGGATACTCTGCTGGACTCTGGGAAGAATGTGGTACTCAGTAGAGACAGGGGTCCCTGTCCTCTTGGGGTTCATATTCTAATGGAAGAAACCAAATAGAAAAGGAAACTACTGTGGTACATGTAATATATGTGGTGTGTGTGATCAGTTCTGTGCTAGGGGGTGCACTGATGAAGGCACTGCTGAGTACAGACACCCAGAGCAGATGGGATGGGGAGATTGTTGGGAAAGGGTCACAGAATTCTTCCAGGAGGAAGTGACTTTTAACCTGAGAACTGAAGGATAAGTAGGAGCCAGGTGAAAAGGGGAAGTTGTTGTTAGGTGCCATCAAGTTGGTTTTGACTCATAGCAATCCTGTATACAACAGAACAAAACACTGCCCTGTCCTGCGCCAGCCTCAAAGTCATTACCAGGCTTGAGTCCACTGTCGCAGCCACGGTGTCATTCCATCTGATTGAGGGTCTTCCCCTTTTCCACTTTACCCAGCATGATGTCCTTCTCCAGGGACTTGTCCCTTCTGACAACATGACTAGTGTTTGAGAGATGCCTTCTGGCCATTCTTGCTGCCCAGGAGCATTCAGCTACACATCCTCCAAGACAGATTTGTTCTTTCTTCTAGCAGTCCATAGTACATTCAATATTCTTAACCAGCACACCACAATGCAAACGCATCAATTCTTCTGCTGTCTTCTTTATTCACTGTCCAGTGCTCACATGCATATAAGGCTATTGAAAATACCATGGTTTGGGTCAAGTGCACCTTAGTCTTCAAAGTGACATTTTTGCTCCTTAACACTTTAAAGAGGTCTTTTGCAGCAGAATTGCCCAATGCAATATGTCATTTGATTTCTTGACTGCTGCTTCCATAGATGTTGATTGTGGATCCAAACAAAATGAAATCCTTAACAACTTCTATCTTTTCTCCATTTATCATGAAGAGAGGTGGATATTCTAGATGCAGAGGCCCTGAGGTAGGAGGAGAGGAGCTCCCTATCACTATCCCCCAACCCCCTGCCACTCCCATTGTGGGACAGAGATGAAGACAGCAAACCCCACCTTTTCCTGAGAGCCTCTTCACCTGTGTAATTCAGCATTTCTTCTCCAGCCTTGAGCTTGGCTGGAAGGAAAGGATAAGATTGTCAAGGTGGGTAATACTCTGCAGTACTCTGGAACACTCTACATAATGCCCTCTCTGTAGATCATCCTTTGTAGGCCTTCTCCTGCATTTTTGAAGCTGACATGAATTGTTCCCCAGAATACTGCTCTTTTCCCTCACAAATCATCCCATATTATGTGTGGTTGTACAGTCTCCATCTAACCCAGTGCTTTTCAACTGGGGCAGTTTGCTGCCCCACCACCACTATCGGGGGATGCTGGCAATGTCTGGCAACATTTTTTGATGGTCACAGCTTGGAGGTGGTGCTCACATCTAGTGGATAGAAGCTGAGGATGCTGCTGAGTATCCCACAATGCACAGGACGGTCCCACACAATAAAAAATTACCAGACCCAAAATGTCACTAGTGCTGAGGTTAAGAAACTCTTGTCTTGCCCACTGGCCACCTTGGTTAGTGTTGACCTGGTTACTCATGACCAAACATGGCTCTGTTGGTGGCAATAGGGGTTGCTATGGGGATAACTACTAAGTAAATTTAATCATTTGATAAACTCACATCATATACCTGAAGCACAAAAAGTGTCCCGGAACCTTGGTTTTAGATTTTAAATTTGTCCTTAATATACTTGATTATTCCCCTTACTGTTTGAATTTTGCTGCTGGATTAAGCTATACTAATCATATTCTCCAAGAACCTGATTAGTGAAAAGTTGAATAAAAGGGAGAGAAAGCTTTTTACTTCTAATTAAATTTATGAAATGATACTGCCTCCTTCAGCCCCAGAATTCAAAGGTGTCAGGTTTTTTGAGCTCTTTGTTAAAAACAACTGGTCATTAAATCATTTAATTTTATGTTGGTGTTGATTTGTCTGTGCGAGTGTATTTACAATGGAACTTTGAATATGGTTTTGCTCCAGTAGCACGATAAGAATACAAAGAAAATCACCTTTATCTTGCAGAGTCATGAATTGCCTTCCCAGGGCCACTGTCTCTGCGCTGCAGAAGCAGGGCCTAGAGACCTGAAGGGATAGGGTGTTTGCCAGGGGCTCCCCAAGCGACCTACACTCCAGCTGCCTCTGCATGAAATGTTGTCTGTGAGAAACTGATCTAAAGAAAGGCTTCATTCCTTTGTGGAAGTTACAACATATTAGACCATTACATGTATGGTGGGAACATGTCTGCCCAGTGTCTGGAACAGAATCCAGGCCCAAGCATCTCTGTTGGAAGCATAGCAAGTCCAGATTAGAATATCTGCACCTTTGTTACCATTAAAAAGAAAAAAACACTAGTAACTAGCTCAGGAAAACCTTTAAAGAGTAGGTTTAACCATATGAAATTGCCAATTGTTGATTATTTATAGAAATGGCAATTACATATAGTTCACCTAATATGCATAGTAGATGAGGTGCTCGAAAGTGCATGTTGAATGAGTGAATCAAACAAATTAGTGAATATGAAGAAAACACCATAGTCTCAGTTCTCAGCATGCATTACATCTACCTCAGAGAGAAAACTGAGAAGACTCTCCAGTTTCTTTTTCCTTTACATTTGAGCTTCCCCTAAGCAGTGATATCCTTGAAAGGGGCCGCTCCCGGTGTCTTACTCATTTAGTCTGAGAAGGAGGCCGGGGACCAGGGAAGTGAAGGGGCTCCCCATCGCCTGGGGCCAAGTATCCACTCCTACAAGGGTAGAACAGTTGAGGACTGGACATAACAAGTCACAATTGGTCCTGCTTTCTGGCAAATTGAAAAGTCATTTCTAGAAGTAAGCAAATATTATTTTGTTCATCTAACAAAATTATAAATTAATCCTCTTTCTTTTCAGTTCCAAAAATACCCAAGAGACTTTGTAGAGAAATTATGAAGAACAACAACAGTCCTAAAAATGCATGGAAAAAGTGTCCCTTACCAAAACACCAAAAACCAAAACCACTGCCTTGGAGTCAATTCTCACTCAATAGCGACCCTGTAGGACAGAGTAGAACTGTCCCCAGAGGGTTTCTAAGACTGTAAATCTTACAGAGACTGTAAATCTTACAGAAGCAGACTGCTACATCTTTTTCTCCTGCAGAGTGGCTGGTGGGTTTGCTGACCTTTTGGTTAGCAGCCGAGCATTTTAACCACTGTGCCACCAGGGCTCCCACCCTTTTCCAAAGTATGATATTTTGAATCTGGTAGGATGGAGAACTATAAGGTCAAAGGATACAGTAGCCTCTGAATATTTTTTCTCAGCCACAGTTTTGTTGGGCCCCTCTTTAGAAAACTCCACTTAAGAAAAACCAGACTTCCAGAATGTTTCTTGGTATGTAGTTTACTCCATTTCAGAGAGTTCCATGGCATCTCAGGAAGGTTTGTTCTTTACATCAAAAACTCCCAAGGCATTCTTAAATGATATGACTTGATTCACAAAAATTTAAGACTGTTAAAAAAAAAAAAAAACTCTGGTGGTGTAGTGCCTAAGGCGTTTGACTGATCACTAGAAGGCTGGCAGTTCAAACCCACCAGCCACTCCTCAGAAGGAAGATTGGGCAATCTATTTCGGTAGAGATGCTGCCATAGAAATCCAAGGAGGGGTTGCTATGAGTCGAATCGACTTGACAGCAGTGAGTTTGGTTTAGTGTAAAAAAAATGAGAATCAGCTATAAAATTCTTGTGTCAGTGTAACTTTCTGTTAAGCATACTTCCTTTTAGATACTACCATGTTACTACTTTATGATATCAACAGAGTGTGTGTGTGTGTGTGTGTGTGTCAGAGAAAAAGATGTGCAACGAGAGAGGCAGAGAGATAAAGAGGCAGGGAGAGAGAAAAAGAAAGTAGAAAAGAAAGGCAGAGAGCCAGAGAGAGTGATTCACAGGTAAATGCCTATATAGAGTTGCTATGAGTTGGAATTGACTTGTTGGCAATGGGTTTAACATGCCTATGTCTGTAGCTTGGTAACAATGCTTTGAATGGTGAGGTCAGGGTGTAGGCAGAAAGCAGATAAATACCACCCCATAAAAGATTCTGGTGAAGGCTGACAGCTGGTGTTTCCACATCTGCCTGGCACATAGTTTCAGAGTGATGTTGCAAGCCTCAAAAGAGGAAATATCCATTTCTTTGACTCAGCCCATCATAACTGAAAAAGTTGGGCAGATCCTTCTCTTGATGTAGTTGCTTCTAACTCTAAGCCAGGTGGGGGTAAGGCACTTTATTTAATCTGCTGCTTTTTCATGAAGGAAAGTGTTGCATTCAGGGAAAGTATTAAACAACTGATCCCTCTGTTTTCCCCTTAAATGTCCTGTGCTGTCCCTTCACTTATCTGGATCCCTGTCACCATGCAGCCATGCACTCTGATCCAATCCACTTAGTTGTGTTCCCAGTCCCACCAGGAAGAAGGAAACAGGCTGATATGGATGGGGATGGAAAGATGCAGAGATGCTCCCCACAGATTATTAGTTGAATTGAGATCCTACATGGCACTGGGCACATTGAGGACACTGAGGATCCAGGAAGATGAAGTGACTTTGCCAAGGTCAATTCTTCAACCTTTTGGCTACTCCTCTTTTCAGTGGGACCATTTGAGAAGAGCAGCCCTGCCATCTCAGAGATCCCCTGGGTGGTACAAAGGGCTAATGTACTACTCGGCTGCTAACTGAAAGGTTGGAGGTTTGAGTCCACCCAGAAGTGCCTTAGAAGAAAGGCCTGGTGATCTACCTCCAAAAAATTAGCCATTGAAAACCCTGTGGAGCATAGTTCTACTCTGACCCATGGGGTCACCATGAGTCAATGTCAAAGGGAACTGATTCACTGATCCATCCCAGAGTCTCAGAACTAGCTACCCACTTCCAAATAATCCTTTGAAGAGATGGGGGATTGGGTTCCTCTTTCCTTATGTGGTTCCTCACTTTTGGGATGGCCATGGGAGTTTGTAGCTATTAGGAAGGACTCCTTTGCTGCATACTTTGAATGCACATGCCAAAGATCGAGCTGGCCTGCCATAACTTTCATTCTTTGTCCCCCTGTCCATGGACCAATTTTCCAGAGATGCAGCCTTGCCAGAGATGCCCTTGTTCTGTGCCCACACAAGGACATGTGCTGCTATAGCTTTTCAATGCTCATTCCTGGCCTCTGCCAGAAAAACATGGCACCCATATATTCTAATATTGAGCTTCTCTACGAGTTCAGTTTAGTATTTCACTCCATTTCTAAGAAAATTTAGAGACGTTTTATTTTCCTGTAGGCCACCTGCCCATCCAAAAACCCAAATTCACTGCCATCGAGTCAGTTCTGATTCTTAGCACCCCCCATTGGGTTTCCAAGGCAATAAATCTTTACAGAAGTAGATTGACCCATCTTCCTTCCATGGAGAAGCTGGTGGGTTTGAACTGCTAACCTTCTAGTTAGCAGTCAAATGCCTCAGGCACTGTGCCACCAGAGCTAGGAAGATATTTATTCAGGGGTACAGGGGTCAATATAATTGTATCCTGGACCCTTATGGAAACTAAGAAACAATACAGTATGGTGATTCAGAGCATGGGTTCAAATTCCCAGCTCAGCCACTTACTAGCTGTGTGATCTTGGGCAAGATACTTCATTTCTTTGTGCTTCAGTTTCCTCATATATATAAAAAAGGAGATGATGATAACAATGCCTTGCAGATAGTAAGCAGCAATAGACACTAGCTTTGTTGTTTTTGGAGACAAAAGGCATTTATGCCACAATGAATTCTATCCAGTGGCTTCCTGCTTTCTTTGCATTAAACCAGACAGCAGGTGAACTGTGTGCCTTTTAAGGGCTATCAGAAGATGTGTGTTTATAGATTAAGGACAAGTTCCCTTAAAGCTTATAGATACCTCATTTCAAGATTTACCCTACTCGCTTGTGGACAAACCATGGTCCCCTTTTCCCATAAACAGAAAGCCCACTCATCAAAACAAGCAGCTCTTAAAAACATCTTCCCTGTGCTCACTGCATAGGCTGTAGCCCTCTTTGGACTTGAGTCCACATTCCAATCTGCAGACTCCTGGTGGGTGTGGAGAAGCTGCCCCCGAGTTTCACACGGCTGATGGTGGGGGGTACCCACAGGGAAAACTGAATGTGCGAGGCTTTTAAAGGTCACCTCTATGGACGGTGTTGGCAGGCCCATGTGGTGTGCCACAATAAACCTGTCACAAATGCCTTGAGTCACTGGGTCTTTTCTTTCTCAGTTCTGCATTCTGTGGCCTTGTGTTCTCTTGCCAGCAAAGAATGGGACGGTCGGCCCTCAACATGCCAGCAGCTGTTTTTTTTAAGCAATCATGCAGTTTGGACAAGGAACATGTGCTGCAAGGGGGGCCCCATGGTGCCATCTCCAGAGCAGCTGCCTCAAGTCCAGTGAGAGACTCTGGGAGGTTAATTCTCTCCCTGCCCCTCTGCGTACACCAGGAGACGCCGCTTAGGACCAGAGCTTTGGGAAGCTGCCACTGTGTTTGCCAGCCCTCCAGCCAAGCCTGAGCCCTGCAATCTGCCTAGCAGAGGAGGCCAAGCCAGGATGCCCCTTTCCTCTCTGGGGTGTTACCTTGGAGTCCTGAGGCCCCACGGGAAAAAAGCCTTCAGATACTGCCCTCCACTGACGTGATATCCAGTTGAACCCTCATCCCATCTCGTCTCAAGGGCAGGAGTACATCTGTCAGTTCTCTTTCGTTCTCTGTGTCTCTTTCTCTCTCTCTCTCTCTATTCTGGACATTGCCTGTGAGGCAAAGAGGCACCCAGCCTACCCAAGCCAGCAGCCTTTATCCTAAGAATATCAGCTGAGGGCTGTGGAATTGCACTGGCGATTGGGCTGAGCTCAGCGCAACAAAAGCAGACAGGAGGCCGGCTCTTGTGGAGCTTGTAGGAGAGTGGGGAGACAATCAGCAAACAAATAAAAAAATCATTTCTACCAAGGATGAATGAGATGGGACAGAACGTAACTAAGGGCCAAGGTGATGGCACATGGATGGCCTGGGAAGGCCTTTCTGAAGAAGTGACATGAAGTAGAGACCTAGATGCAGGGGAGGAGATGGCATGCAAAGATGAAGGGGAAGAGCATTTTAAGCTGAAGGAACAGCACGTGCAAATGCTGTTTGGATGGCAGTGGTCTTCTAGCTGGTCTCTCTGCAAGTGTGCTCATCTTTCAGCCTTGTCTCCATACTGCAGCCAGAGAACCATATCAAAACTACAAAAAAACTGGCCAAGGCCCTACTACCACTAATAGTTGTTGTCGAGTTCATCTCAACTCATGGCAATCCATGTGTGTCACAGTAGAACTGTGCCGCATGGAGTTTTCAATGGTTGATTTTTTGGAAGTGGATTGCCAGGCCTTTCTTCCAAGGCACATATGGGTGTGGACTTGAACTGCTAACCTTTTGGCTAGCAGCCAAGTGCATTAACTATTTGTACCACCCAGAGACTCTGATTAATCCTCTGCCTCTGCTTATAAACATCCTGTGGGGTCCCGGTCCTGGTGGGATAAAGACCCAAATCCACCTGGTCTGCAAGGCCCTGCCTGATCAGCTTCTTTATTCTCCGACCCACCTGACAGCCCTCTTTCTTCTCTCTCCTCATTAATGTTTATTTGGCCTAATTTTGTAACACAGCTTAGTCATCACTTCCTCAAGGAAGCCTTCCTGAGCTTCTGACAGAACCATCAACTAGGTGGCTGCTATCATCAAGCACCCAAAATATTGCAGGTAAAGGGATGAATGGGGCTCCAGCTTGTAGGAGGGGATGCTGGCTGGTGGTGAGGTAAAGGCCTGGGTGAGGATGGTTCCAGAGCTGGTCTCCTGGGTCTGGTCCAGAGTTCTTTCTTATTCTTCCTGATGCCTTTTGAGTCACTGTCACACACTTTCACAAAAGTCCAGGCTTCTGTTCACCAACAGCTTTCCAACTGGCCCTCTTAAAAACCATCTCCATTGACCTCCAAACCCCTTGATGAAAAGGTCCACTTTCATCATCTCCAGGCCCAAACACACACCCGCCCCACTGTGGCATTCCTGGGCCCAATGTCAGGAAAGCAGTGAGGGGTGTGCAGAGAGCTGGACACAGAGCCTTTCCCGTCTCACTAATGGTGTAACTCAATCTCCCACACCCTCTGCCGTAGAACAGATGATCATATGTCTTCCTCCCTGGGCTGTTGTGTGCCTGCATGTCCTATCTGGGAGTGGTCCAAGAGCTTAGGCGCATAGACACCCCCCTCCCTCCATCATCCAGCCCCACCCTACCTGTACAGTGTTGTCCAACTCAGAACTTTTCCTCTAGTCCCCACAGCCTCCTTACTACCTTTCAAGGATTCTGGTGTTTAGTTTAAGTCATTGATGTGCCCCAGCTGGAAATGTCCTCACCCCATCTTCCCCACCTCTCTGGTCATGCTCACCGTCACCACCTGCTTTCTCTGCCATCCTCTCCAGTGCCATTCACGGGCCATGACTCAACTCTTTTCAAAACTCCTATCCGTATTTCATCCATAAAAGTGTCTGCAGAGAGACTGATACATAGATAGGCAGCTACTCTCCCTAATTATACTGTGAGCTCCTTGGGAACAAGGCCCATTCCTCACTGTTATACCCCCATTAAGCCTGCATAGTAACAGCACTAATGAATAGTGATTGGAGCTCACCGTGTATAGCTTATATATTGTGGGAAGCCATTTTTCCTTCTAGGCTATAAACTGGCCGGCAGGGTCTACGTAGCACACTGGCACATCCCCCATGCTGTCTTGCTTACTCGTTGCTCCTTACAATGTTTCAGTCTCCAGTTGTTCCACAGGCTCAGTCCTTCCCCACAACTGGATTGTGAGGGAGAGGATCCATCACAGTGTTCATTCTCCCTCTGGACGTGGCCTGGAACCCAGCACAAGATCTGTGCTTGGGGCACCATTGTTTGAAAATAAAATTCACATTCAAAGGTCCCTGAAACAGGAAATGAGCTTATTAATCAAAGGAATTACTTGTCTTAATTCTTTTTTTATTTATATTTTTAAAAATGTATATAACAAAACATTGGCCAATTCAATAATCTTTATATGTATCATTCAGTGACATTGATTATATACATCATGCTGTGCAGCTATTATCACTATCCTTTTACAAACTAATCCACTATTATTGCACAGAAACTCAGTGTCCCCTAAGTGATGACTCCACTTTCCCCCTGCTTCCCATCCCCAGTAGGTAAAAGCTAATAAGCTTTTACCTCTATGCATATGCCCATTCTAGAGATTTCATATAAGCAGAAACATACAATATTTGCCCTTTTGTATCTGACTTACTTCACTTAGCAGCATGTTATCAAGATTCATCCATATTGTAGCATGTATCAGGACTTCATTTCTCTTTATGGTTGAGTAATATTCCATCGTATGAATAGACCACATTTTGTTTATCTGTTCACCTGTTGATGGGCATATAGGTTGTTTTCCACCTTTTGGCTATTATGAATATGCTGCAGTGAACATTGGTATTGTTGTAATTCTTATAACTATCTTCAGTACTATCTATGTATTTATTTGGTTTTCTGTGTCTCCCCACCCTCACTAGACTATGAGGTCTTTGAAAGCAGAAACCTGGGCAGATCTATGCAGCTGCTAAAAATGAGTGGAAATGTCACTGCTCAGGTTGTCTCATATTCCAAGAGGGTCATTTTGCCAAGTTAGAAGAGACTCCAGGGGATCAGGCTATTCTCAGAGGCATATGAAGAAAGTTCAGTTGGATGAGAAGTAAACCTGCCTCTCTAGGCTGCCTGGAGTTGATCTGAGCAGTGGAGCTGGTCAGCCAAGGGTCATTTGCAGAAAAGACTTGGCTGCCTTGGCCTACCCTGGCCCTACCAGCCCCTGATAACCCCAGGCTCCAAGAGCAAGCAGGTGCTCTCAGCCAGGTCTTACAGTAATTTACCAGGACAGAAATGGATATTGAGCAACCTAGGCTCACCCTTTGAAAAGCTAAGGGGTTTCCTGTGATTCTCCATTTCCCAAGACATCATGACCACAGGTTTTATTCTTGATAGAGAAAGAAAGTCCCTGTATGTCTCTGGACACCACTGTTCCATCCATAAAACAAGGAAGTTGAGTGGAGTGACCTTTCAAGCCCAGGAGTTAAGAGTTAGGTGGCAGTAGTTTGGCTTCTTTGTGGCTGCGGGGTGGGGGGTGAAGAGCAACCTGGAACTGGACATCTGGAACTGGGCTCTGGGCTGTAGGATGCTTTAGATGGACGCATCTGATAGTTTCAGTCACCAGGCCCCTTGAATAAGTTATCTTGGCCTGGATTTAGCTCAGCACTTTAGGCAAGTTTCATGGTACATATGCCTGGACAATCTAGTTTCAAATTTTCTCTCCCTTTGCACACAGTAGCCCACACCAAGCATCTTGATTTTCAGGAAGTCTTCCCACAATCGAGTGGTCCTGACTCTTGTGGGTTTTTGGTTTTTTTTTTAATTGTGGTAAATATATATGTAACAAAACATTTGCTTTTTCAACATTCTTTACATATATAATTCAGTGACATTAATTACATTCGTTGTGCTGTATAATTGTCAGCACTATCCATTTCCAAACTTTTGCATCACCATTAGCAGAAGCTCACTGTCCCCTAAGCAATGACTCCTTCATTCCCCTTCCTCTGGCTGCCCTTGGTAACCACTAATAAACTTTGGTCTCTAAATACTTGCCTATTCTAGATATTTCATATAAGTGGGATCATAAGGTATTTGTCCTTTTATGTCTGACTTATTTCCCTCAGGGAGCTCTGGTGGTGTAGTGCCTAAGGCATTTGATTGCTAACCAGAAGGTTGGTGGTTCAAACCCACCAGCCACTCCTTGGAAGGAAGGTTGGGCAATCTACTTCTGTAGAGATACCACCTTGGAAGTCCAAGGAGGGGTCGCTATGAGTTGGATTGACTCAATAGAATGAGTTTGATTTTTGATTTTTTTATTTCATTCAGCATAATGTTTCCAGAGTTCATCCATGTCATAGCATGTAGCGGGATATCATTCCTCTTTATGGCTGAGTAATACTCCGTCTTATGTGTGTACCACATTTTGTTTATCCATTCGTCTGGGGATAGACTTTTAGGTTTTCCCCCTGTTGGCTATTATGAATAGTGCTGTAATGAACATGGTATACAAGTATCTGTGTGTGTTCTTGCTTTTGATTCTTTTAGGTCTATACCAAGAATGGAACTTCTGGATCATAGGGTATAGTGAGCCTTACTCTTGGGTGCACATGGAGACCACCTGGGGAGCTCTTCAAACTATAGGCACCTGGGTCCCACCCTAGAGAGTTGGTTTAACTGGTCTGGAGCGCAGCAGGAACATTGGGCGTTTTAAGTGCTCCTTAGGTGATTCCATGTGCAGCCAAACTTGACCCACACACATCTGCCTCAGCAACCTTCCTGAACTACAGTCAAAAACTTCCCTAGCTCACTAACCAAAGGCTGAAATCACTCACTCAGCCTTTAGAGCCTTCTCTACCGGACTGCCCTCCCTTCCCAACAAGGCCAGAAAGCAGAGTGGTGTAGAGCACAAATTCAAGGCTTGGGTTCCTTCTATCATTGATTAGCTGAGACTTTGGCAAGTTACTTAACTTCTCTGTGCCTCACTTTCCTCATCTGTTCAATGGGGGATGATAACAGTGGGTACCTCATAGGATTAATTGTGAAGAATCAGTTTATATATGTAAGTGCTTGGAACTGAGCCAGCACACAGTGCCAGCTCTCTGTTGACTGTTACCCCAGCTCTGCTTCCGCACCACTCCCCATGCCCTCGATATTCCCCTAGTGAAGCCCGACTCACATTCTTCCCCATCTACAAAATATGCCCAGATCCATCTTGTCAAAACTATATTCCCTCATGTTGTTGTTGTTGTTATATGCCGTCGAGTCGGCCCTGACTCATAGCGACCCCTTCTTGGGTTTCCGAGGCAGTATCACTATGGAAGTAGGATTGCCCAACCTTCCTTCCAAGGAGTGGCTGGTGGGTTTGAACCGCCAGCCTTCTGGTTAGCAGTCAAGTGCTTAGGCACTATGCTACCAGAGCTCCTTCATATTCCCCCTAAAAAAAAAAAAAGAAAGTATTTGGATGGCTATTATAATACCTAAATCCTTTTTTTGGCGGGGGCGGGGAGTGGTGGTAACTGGACAAGCTGATTTAAAAAAAAAAAAATTGTGATTTGGGTGAAAGTTTACAGATTAAATTCATTTTCCATACAGCATTTCATGTACATTTTGTTTCATGACATTGACTGCAATTCCCCACAGTATAACAGCTCTCTTCCCACTTCCTCCCTGTAGTTTCCTCTTCCCTGTATAACATCTCAATCTGCTTTGTGTACCTGAAGGGTGTATTTACAGCAGCTATTAAGGACTCCTAAAATACAGCAGGATAGCTCCTATCAAAAGCATGCAACAAGCCGGAGCAAAAACAAGGGTGGTGACATAAATGATGCCAGGAATGAGCTAAAAATGCATACCATAAGGGCATGTAACATCATGTTAGGAATTCCAGCATCAGTTATAAAGCTATGAATGGCATGCCTTTTCACTTACTTTTTAAAAATTTTCTAACTCTTATGGAAACTTAAAAGATGATGTATCCCTGAGAATAATTTGATTTTCATCACTTCTCAACAGACATTAAACTGCCTGGCACCCATGTAGGCTAGATTCCCCGTCTTGGGAGAAAATTAAGCTCTGGAAGCTGTGCTGACACTGGAAGCTTCTGGGCAACAACTGAGTGGAGCTGAGTGGAAGCCCCAAGATGGACCCAGCTAGTAGTGTCCCCAGGACATGGGATGCCTGAGCTCAGCTGGACATAGGCAGAGGGGTCTTTGGTGCCATTGGGTGGTGTTTACCCACCTCTACCACAGGCCTGGATGTCATGCTTGGTAAGGTGGAGGGTCGATGAAAGAGGGGAACGCCTACAAGATGGATTGACATGGTGACTGTGACAATGGGCTCAAGTATAGCAAGGATCATGGAATTGGCGCAGGATCGGGCAGTTTTTGATTCTGCTGTGCATAGGGCCACTATGAGTTGGAGACGACTCAATGGCACCTAACAACAACAACAACAACCACAGGCATTGATGCTGCCTAGCTGCTCTATAACCCCAAACCCCAAGCCCGTTGCTGTCAAATTGATTCTGACTCATGGAGACCCCATGTGTGTCAGAGTAGAACTGGACTCCACAGGGTTTTCAATGGCTTGTGATCTTTCAGAAAGAGATCAACAGGCCTTTCTTCTACATCACCACTGGGTGGATTAGAACTGCCAACCTTTCAGTTAGAAGCCAAGGGCAGACTGTGCCAGGCTTCTCTATACCCCCATAAAAATTGAGTCTTAAGGGTTTGCAACTCTGAGATCTCAAAGACTGATAACAAACAGATGTGGTTCGGCAAGGATCAGTCTGGATGGAATGCCAGGACCTCCAATAGAACACAGGCTCCTGAAGGACAGGGACTAGGCCTGTCCCAGTCACCCCTGAGGCCCAGTGCTTAGTGATGAGTACTTCATTGCTTAAAGGGATTTCAGGTACCTGCTGAAGGGTGGAGGGGGAGAGAGAGTTCTTTCACCAGAGGACCTTCTTTCATAATGGTTACACCTATTGTGGGCTTCCCCTGCTTTTCCTACATGAGAGACACCCCCACGTGCACCACTCTGCCCAGAATGTTGAGGGGAGTGCACTTAGGTCACTTTCCCCAGGAGAGTTCAATTTGGCCTTGGGGCAGTGGGCACACCTATAGGAGAGATTAGGGCCATGAGACCCCATTTCCAACATTTACACCAACTCTAAATTCAGGAGAAGCCTTCAGTATAGACAGTTCCAAGAGCTCAGTTAACATATATCCTGCTGACCCAAGGTCAAAGCCAATAGATTTGGGCTGAATGTCCCCAGAAACACTGGTATATTCTTTCCCTTAAAGATGGAAAATCATTCACCAAGCTTCCATATTGCTGGATGGTACAAGCTGTTACCCTTGGTCCCTCCACAGTTTCTGTGCTCTTGATTTCAGCATCGGGATCTCCATAATCTGCTCCCCTCCTACATCCCACCTGTTGTGGATTAAATTGTGCCCCCCTTGAAGTCTGTTGAAATCCTAACACTTGTACCTATAAATATGACCTTATTTGGAAATAAAGTTTTTGAAGATGTCATCAGTTAACACAAGATCATATTGGAGTAGGGTGCATCCAAACCACTTGTGTCTTTATAAAAGAGGAAAAGAGACACAGAGACACGGAGAGAGAGGAGGGACAGCCACAAGACAGCAGAGGCAGATACAGCTACAAGCCAAAGAACGCCAAGGATTGCTGGGAGCCACCAGAAGCTAGGAGACAGGCTTAGAACAATTTCTCTCTCAGAGCCCTCAGAAGGAATCAAGATGGCTGTACCCTGATTTGGACTTCTACCCTCCACAACTCTGAGATAATAAATTTCTGTTATAAGCTACACACTAGGTAGTACTTTGTTTTGGTAGCCTAGGAAACCAATATACCACCTTACCTTCTGTATTGGTTACCTATTGCCACTCTGACAAGAATATACCACAAATGGAATGGCTTGAACAAACAGAAGTTTATTCTCTCACAGTTTAGAGGCTGTAAGTCCAAGCTCAAAGTGCCAGGCTCTAGGCCTGGGTGAAAGCCCCTCAGCCTTGGGCTTTAGCTCTGTCTCCAGCTCCCAGCCTACTGGAGCTAGAGGCATTTTTTCACTCAGACAGCTGCTGGCTGCTGAGGCTGACAAGCCCAAGGTTGACAAGTAAAAAGGCACAGTCCCAATGTTACCAAACCACACAGCAGGCCATTAATTCAAGTTCTTTGAAAGCCCCAAGGTCAGCAGAGCATGGCAGGCTGCTGAACGATATGGCTACATGCAGGGTCCAAGCATGCCATAAGCTAGAGACCATTCCCAAAGCTGTTTCTTATACACGGGAAGCAGACCACATACCCAAAGCAGCTACTCAGCTGCTCCAATAGATTCCACCATGGAGTTGATTACCAATCTCACCATGGGGAATAACTACATTCAGCTGCCCAGCCACTCAACCAGGCCCAGCCAAGTTGACACACAAACTTAACCACCACACCTTCTCAGCATCTGTGCATTTAACTTGCACCCTGGGCATAATGGTCCATCTTCCTTGGCCATATGAACTTCTTCATGGAACCCTGTTCCCCTCAGGATGAAGAGTACCTACTTCTCTGAATTCCTTCAGTTCCTATATTGGTATAACTTGCTTAGCCTATTATTTAATGCTTGGTATTTCTACTTTTCATGTTGAGTCTCCTCTAAGGTTGTGAGTTTCCTTCAGGACAAGAATAGTATCTTGCTTATTCTCAGTCTCTTGGACTTCATAGAAACTTAATAAATATTTATTGACCAACTTGTTGTATATTTTGGCTCTTTTATAACAGAAACAAGACCTGTTTATTTGCTTTGCTCAGTGGCCAGCTTGCTATGGGGTTTAGTTTGGTTTTAAAAATTATGCTCCTCACTGGGAAGGAAGCTGAATGTTTGGGAATGTGGAGAGAGGTGATATTCACATTTTACCCTAAATACTTCTGTAGCCTTTGAAATCTTCTATTTAATAAGCAAATGTTCATGCATTACTTTTGTAATAAAACTTTTTATTTAAATTATGCTGTTTTTATGAATAACAGTTGGGTGGGGGAGGCAAGACTTTTTTCCTGTAAGGTTTTCCCATACTTTTTTTTCCAGCATACCACACTCAAAGCCTTCCAAATGAGCATCGTAGCTCTCTGCACTTGGTAAATGTGTCTAACTACACAAAATTATAAGGAATGGCACATAGATGAGGAATTTTATGTGGGCTGTAATGGGGGATCATTTTTAACTGCCTGGCGTCATTTGCAATATTATTTCAGCTGTGGGAGAGAATTTTAGTTCATTATAAAAATCTCTACATCACACTGAGATGCCCATGGAAAACTATTCACTGTATTTCATCCTCTTGTTTTTCACTGGGAAGGGAAGTCAGCAAACCATGTTTATCCTGGTACCCAAAGGAGAGAAGGACCACAGCCCTCCACCCCTAAGGAAAATGCTTTCATTAAGATGTCTTTCCCATTTAGCCCACACTGAATAATGGATTTTTTAAGCTCTCTTGTTTTTCTAAATATTAATGTTTCAAAGAATGATACTTTTGAGTTCAAAGTGCCTATTTCAAGTCTTTAATGGTTCTTTGGTCTGGCATTCACTAGTGAGAATTTAAA
The DNA here is from genome assembly GCF_000298275.1 of Orycteropus afer afer. Lineage (NCBI taxonomy): Eukaryota > Metazoa > Chordata > Mammalia > Tubulidentata > Orycteropodidae > Orycteropus > Orycteropus afer. The sequence continues at coordinate 4,806,308 of NW_006921665.1, read as the reverse complement.
AACAGCATCCCATGGGTCAGTTTTGTGGCTAAAAAAATGACTTCAAGCCAACCTCATTGGTACATAATGCAGAGATGAGTTTCCCACAAAATCTTGGCTTTCCATTGTGTGCTAGGTCTTGGGGAGGCTATCTTAGCCCATCCTCCATCTCCAGTCAGGCTGGTGGTAGACCTGCACAGGGAAGAATTCATTGAGGAAGGCAGCTCAGATTTCCACAGCACCTGCACCCTGGACCAGCTCAGCTCTTTCAGATCTGACTTGTACGCTGACCCGAAGATTGGAGCTGCCTGGTATAGGAGTCTTGCAGCCTCTTCATGTACCCCCTCCAGGGGGATCAGACCTCTATTTCATCCTGAACTTGCCTGGGCTTTTAGAATTCTTGGACCAGTAGCCCAGATCTGCCCTGGACCTTCTGCTGTAGCTCTGGCTCTGAACTTCTTCAAAATGGCACCATGAAAACTTGCAGACATCGAAGTATTTGTGAAACCCCAAGGAAGCAAGTTCTTGTCATCTTTCCTCACAGAACCTCAGTCATTTTAAATGACTTTTCTGGTCACTTGCACCATCCTTGCTGCCTAGTGGACCTCTTATCTAGTTGTCAGTTTTTAGGAATGTCAGAGCTATTGTGAGTGTCAGTGGGGGTGTTACTGGTATTTGAGGTGGGCAATTCTCTGTCCTGTACATTGTAAGTTCTTTAGCAGTCCTGGCTCAGTCCACTAAATTCTAGTATCATCTCCAATCATTATGATAGTCAAGAATTCACTTGGTGGTGGTGGTGGTGGGGTAAGTACCATTTTCAGCCTGGGAGGGTAGTACCATCCTCAACCTGAAGTAGTGTAATACCACCTTTAGCCTTGATAGAAGTACCACTCATCCTGGAGGAAGCAGTACCCACCCGCCTCAGCCTAAGGAGGATGCAATACCACATTCATCCTGAGGGCGCAGCACCATTCTCAGTCTGGGGGGTGGCTGAGTCCCACCGGACCCCAAGATTCTTAGCTGTAAGCTCTAGAGGGCAAGCATCTCTCCTTTTTTGGTCTTGAATCCTCAGTGCCCAGCACAGTGAGTGCCAGACTTGTGATAGGACATCAATAAATATTTGTTGAAATAATAAATGGGATCTATGAATAGGCTTAAAGAGGGCCTGTGAATCCTTTAATACTGTGTGCAAAATACATGTGTGTATTGTGTGTGTATACACATGTTTTCTGAGGTAAACATGTATTCCATGTATCCATCAAATTCTCCAAATAATTGTGTCCTAAAGGGACATTGGGAAGACTGATCCAATCCAAGTCCATTTTGTCTGCCCAACATGAGGTGAATTTGCGAATGACAACTCAGTACCAATGTTCTCATGCCTGCGTAGAAAGAAACATCTTGAGAAATCCTGAGACTCTGCTTCTGTGGATGTGCATTCAAGCCTCTAAACTGATAGGGCTGCATCCTGCCATTTAATGAGAAATGGCCTTAGTTCTAAGCCCTTGAATTCACTCACAGGAAAGTTTGGTAAAAATAGGGCAGGTTAAGTTTTCCTTCCAAACCAAGTGTTTCCTGGGTGGCGTTCCCAATTAAAGCCATCAGGATTGGTGACATTAATCAGCTTATCATTAGCTTGAGTGCACAGCTGCTCAGTTGAGGCTGGCTGAATTGCACAAGTAAGCAAGCGTGATGTGGTTCCTCTTTCATGGTGCATTGTTGATGCAGCTGTTGTAATAATAGATAATCAGTGTCCCAAGGTGGGAATAGCTGGATTACACCATTGGCACTCCAGACCTGTAGAAGCTCATACTCACCAGTGTGGCCCTGTGGAACTAGAGCCTGACCACACTGTAGTGGCTCTGAGCAAAGTCTAGTGTGGATGCCATCACTGCTGTTTCCTGGCATCTCTTTGACCATATTGGGACCTTCCTGTGGTTGGAGTCCTGTCCCAGCAAAAGAAGCTACAGCATCCAGAAAGAGCAATTAGCCAGGGGAGGGGAAGAAACTGTGGAGCTAAAGTTAACCTCTAGAGTAGTGAAACTTTTGCCAAGAAGTCTGTTATATCATTTACCCCACAGTCCCTTAGTGTCACAAACTGTTAAGTGCTCAAATGTTAGTCAAAATGTTGGTGGTTTGAACCCACTCCCAGGCACCTCGGAAGACAGGCCTGGCAATCTACTTCTGAAAGGTCACATCCTTGAAACCCCTTTGGAGCAGTTCTCTTCTGCATATACAAAGTCACCATGATTCAGAACTCAGTGGCAACTAGCAGCAACAACAAGGATCATTCTATTTGCAGAAGCTTCCGGTACATAGACTAGATCAGTCATAAGCACAGATAACTCCATGAAAATCCCTGATAGCCCAGTGCAAGCTCCTCAAACTTTGTTGTTGTTAGCTGTGGTTAAGTTGCCCCTGGCTCATGGTGACTCCATGCACAAAAGAATGAAATACTGTCTGACCTGTGCCTTCCCCACGATCACTTGCAGATCAGACTGTTATGATCCATAGGATTTTTACTGGCTGATTTTTGGAAGTGGATTGCCAGGATTTCTTCCTAGTCTGTCTTAGCTAGAAGCTCCACTGAAACCTGTTGATCGTCATAGGAACACATAAGCCTCCACTGGTTGTAACTGTGTACAAGGTGCATTGACTGAGAGTCAAACTCAGGTGTACTGCTGAAAGGCAAGAATTCTATCACTGAACCACCCACCAATGCCCCCTTCTCAAACTCCAGTGTGCTTAAAAATCAGCTGGAGAGCTCGTTAAATCACAGATTCTGTAGCTTCCACTCCAGATAATCTATTCAACAGGGGCCTGAGAATTTACGTTTCTAACAAGCTCCCAAGTGATGCTGATTCTGATGCTACTGGTTTGGGGAAACACTTTGACAATTGCTGGTCCACGGCAGAGATTTTCACACTGTGCTCCACTGAGTCTCCTCATGGGGAGAAGACGGGATGACAAAGCAAGTGCACGGGACTCAGCACCACCAGCTATGCCTACACCCAGGGAAGCTCCCAATTTACCTGTTTTATAGATCTGGCTTCTGTGACTTAAAAAACAAAAAATCCATGATGAAAAGAAGTGGGGAGACCACTGGCCTAGAAGAAGTTGTTACATCATGTTCCTGCATCATGAGGAAGACTGTGCCAACAACCCACTGGCTTTCAAACACTCCCAGTAAATAAAACACAAAATAACAAGTGAAATGAGCAGAGTCAAGGGCAGGCACCACCTCCTGTGCCTGTAACATCTCAGGTCAGCATCAGAGAGCGCGGTTCTCTGGGATGGCCAAGGATCCTGGCACCTGCAGCCAAGGAGGTGGTCGTGTACCAGGTGGTCTGCAGGTGGAGAATGTTCTCTATCTCTTTGTAGTCTTGCTTCTCTGATTCACAGGCAGTGCGTCTTGGTCAGGAGAGTTTTCTCATCACAGTTGGGATGTGCCCTGGTTCCCATTCCTATCAGGAGCCTCAGCATAGGCACCTCATCCTACAAAAACTAGCCTCAGGAAATTCTCACGGAATTCAGAATTTCTGGAGCCATAGAGGTAGATGAGTGCCCAAACCCATTGCTCTGAGATAATATTTAAACCTTAAACCAAAAATATCCCGAGTCTTCTTTAAGCCAGACACTAGTTCAGCTTAATTAACAAAGAATGTCTGCCTTGAGCACTGTGCTCTTTTAAAGAACTATCTGTGGGATCACACTGACAACAGCAACTCAAAAGGTTAGGTGGGGAGCTTACAGGGCAGTGAGTTCATGTTAATGGAGGAGGAAAAATTTGGGAAAGGAGGGTGAAAATGGTTGCACAACTTGAAGAATGTAAACAATGTCACTGAATTGTACATGCAGAAACTGCTGACTTGGTTTATGTTTTGCTATGTATATTTTCAACAACAACTAAACAAACCAAACCCATTGCCGTTGAGTTGATTCCGACTCAGAGTGACCCCATAGGGCAGAGTAGAACTGCCTCATAGAGTCTCCAAGACTGTAATCTTTATGGAAGCAGACTGCTGTATCTTCGTCCTGCAGAGTGGCTGGTGGGTTAAAACCACCAGCCTTTCAGTTAGCAGCCAACCACTTAACCACTGTGCCACCGGGGCTCCTCCAACCAGAACATAACAAAAAATAAATAAGTTATTAAAAAATTAAATCAACCTCAGGATAACTGTGGTAGCTATGTTTGTGTGTCAGCTTGTCTGGGCCTGGTTGAGTGGCTGGGAAGCTGGTGGTAGTTATTCCCCATGATGAGACTGGCAATCAACTCCATGGTGGGATCTACCACAAGCAGCTGAGTAGCTGGCTTTGGGATGTGGTCTGCTTCCTGTATTTAAGGAGAAGCTTTGGGAATGGGCTCTAGCCTATGGCACACTTGGACCCTGCATGTAGCCATGTTGTTGCTCAGCAGCCTGCCATGCTCTGCCGACCTTGGGACTTACAATGGACTTAAGTTAATGGCCTGCCATGTGGTTTGGTAACATCGGGACTGTTCCTTTTGACTTGTCAACCTTGGGGCTTCTCAGCCTCAGCAGCCAGCAGCTGTCTGAGTGAAGAAATGCCTCAGGCTCCAGTGGGCTGGGAGCAGGAGGCAGAGCTGGACCCCAAGGTTGAGGGGCTTAAACCCAGCCCCTAGAGCCTGGCACTTTGAGCTTGGACTTAAAGCCTCCAAATTTTAAGAATAAACTCCTGTTTGTTAAGGCCATCCCATTTGTGGTATATTTCTTGTCAGAGTGGTACTAGGTAACCAGAACAATAACCAACAATAGTGGTATAGATTCTGGTCTTGGAGTCAGACTCTCTGGGTTCAACTTGGCTTCACCACTACCTAGCTGAGAGAATTTAAGTGAATCAACCTCTTGCTAGCCTCAGTTTCCTTGTCTGTAAAACGTGGACAACTGTATCATCCAGATGAACATTCATTAAATGCAACCATCTGTGTAAAGCATCCTACCTAGCATGGTATGAACCCTCAGGAAATGTTGTCCAGTTGTTATTAAGTCTTCTCTCATAACATCACTTTAGCACTTTTCACGAAGCAGGAATGTGCCGTCCAACTGGAGTGAGGCCACAGGGTCCAGCAGCCATGAAGCCTGGGGGGATATTCAGTGTGAATCTGTACGAGCTTTCTCAGACTTGGACTAAATTGTCCCCAATGGTTGTGTTTTCCAGGGTGTTCAGACTTACATCTCTTGGATATGTTGACCCCAACTGAAAGAAAACGACAAGGATACATCCACGAACTCATTGTCACAGAGGAGAACTATGTCAATGATCTGCAGCTGGTCACTGAGGTAAAGGGAGCTGTGGGTGACAGTGAGGGGCACTGGCAATGGATGGGGAAAGGAATGGGAGTCCTCTGCAGAGGAATTCTGTGTCTTATTCTGAGCCGGAGAAACTTGCTGGGTGTTAAATTGCATAGATTCTTACCCAAGAGAAGATGGTTCACTTCTCATCCTTGGCCAACTCTGAGTTATATCAACAGAGCGTAAGAGGTCATTCATGCCAAGGAGGAAATGAGCCCCTGAGGAGTTTCATTAAAGGAGATGTGTAGGAGTGTGAATTGGAAGCACAGGTTCTATTCAGAGAAGTTACAGCTCAGCCACCAATAACTTGATGCCATGGAGTAAGTCACATCATCTTCCATGCCCTCAATGTTGGTGTCTGAAAATGGCTACCATGAAGCTGAAATTTCATTATTCCTAGGGCTTTATGTTACCCCTGAGAAAAATGTTTCTCAGAATGGTGATGTTTCCTCTCAGGTATCCATGATCCCTCTGACCTGTTTGATGCCTCATCCTGTCTGTCCTCCAAGGTAGCGATTGAAGGGCCTCAACCACCCTGAATAGCAGGACAATGAGATGCAGGGTTGAGCACCCCTATTTCTCAGGAGGCCTTCTGTCCACATGGGAAGTCACCATATTGGGAAACAAGAGTGTGCAAAGCCAGACTGTAGGGTTACCCTACAACTTGAAATGTACTGTAATAGCTTGGACCATCCTCTCCCCGCCCCCAAAAAAAGTAGTTGTGAAACCATGCCTTATGATATTCTTAACAACCAGGAAAGACACAGGCTGGGCTCTCCACTGTTGGATGGGTATGGGATGATTGGTTGGTGGCCCACAAGGCCACCATTCACACATAGCATTGATGCAAATTAGAAAAAGATGCCCTTTTCTCAAGACATTTGACAGTCATGAAATATACAGTCTAGGATGTCCAGGCTATGAGTGTCACCCACCTTGAATATAGCATCTTTGTGCAGTATACAAAAAGCATAACAACACATTGTGGCCCTAATATATGCCAGGTCCATCATCAGCTCTCAAGGATCAGCCTTAGCCTGGTCAAGATTTGTTTCAAAGGTCCCCATCCCTAAAGAACCTTATGGAAAAGTCCTGCCTCTGGTGATAGACAGTGACCTCCTTGGGGGCAGGGGCTCATTCACATGGTATCCCACTGAGATCTATGATTTACTGCAAGTTGCATACCCACATTGGACTCTGGACGTGGTCACTGAATCCACAGAGAAGAGCTGTACTCACCTCGTGTAATGGGCTGGGTCTACCCAGGGCCCCAGCCCTAGGGGCTGCAGGCAGAGCAAGGGAGTCAGTCACCTAGGAGGCACCTGCTGGGAGTGCTGCTCCTTAGAGGACCTCACTGCAAAGGGCTCGTGGCTTGTCTGTGCTGCAGGGTCTGCAGGGAGGATGAACGGACCACCACACACTTGCACAGGCCTCCCAGCTGTGGATGGGTAGAGTTAACACCTATCGTTTAGATCATTCAGCTGGCCTCCTTGTAAAACTACTCAGACATCTTGGAGGACCCTACCCCAGGCGGAAGAGGGCCATCTGTTTCAGAATTTCTGTAAGAAGAGGGGAGCTTTCACCTTGTAGGCCTTCCAGCCAAGTTGCAGACTCCTTAGTCTTTTCCGTTGCTCTGAACAGATCAGTGTGTGTACGCGTGTGTTTGAGTTTTAAGCCAACTGTTTGCTTTCTGAACTGCTTCATTTTCTGCATCTGTAGATCTTTCAGAAACCCCTGATGGAGTCTGAGCTGCTGACAGAAAAAGAGGTTGCTATGATTTTTGTTAACTGGAAGGAGCTGATTATGTGTAATATCAAACTACTGAAGTAAGCCTTTCTTCTCTAATTACCAGCCAAGCTTTGCTTCCGTGGCGCTTACACATTAGCATCTTGTGTGGTTCGTGTGATCCCTCCCCTGCATGTTCCCTGTATTTCTTTCTGCCTCTTTTGCTCATTTCCACACACTAGCACCATAATCCTTTTTTTTTTTTTTTTTTTTGCCTGAATGCTTTCCGGAAATGCACCCCAAATTCCTTTCTGTGGACAGTTACTTGCCAAGGCATCCCTGTACCTGCTTTTAGTGTGGTTGTAGAATTTCTAGAGCTGTACCAGTTTGGATTCCCAGTGCCCGGCAGGCTCCATCCCCAGTGCAGTGCAGCCCATACCTCCCTCACAGACATGCCTTCCCATGAGCAGGTATTGGTCCACTTGAGACATCCTTGGCTCCTGCACATGGAAAATGGTGGTGGAACCTCTCCCTGTCTAAAGTCAGCTGCAGTGACCTCAGGATAACTTCTCTGAGAAGCTGGCCTGGATTAGATTGTCATGGTGGTTCCTTCCAATTCATATATGTGTGTGTATGTGTGTGTGTGTATATATATATACACACACACACATACATACATACAGGCAGTCTCTGGGTTATAAATTCTAACTTATGTACAAAGCATACTTATGAATCAACCCCTGTAAAGCCTATTATATTAAAAATTTGAGGTACATACAATGGTTTGTAATAACAAATGGGCACTACTTTGTGATGTGCATCAAAACCTTATTACTGTTATTACTGTAATATTATGTTAAAGATGTTTCAGTATATCTGGAAGTGTTTCTTTAATTTTTTAATGCATAGAAAGGTTTTTGTTAACTGGAAAGAGCTGATTATGTGTAATATCAAACTACTGAAGTAAGTTTATACTTAGTATATACTAAGACAAACATTTGATTACTTGATGTTCAATGTCAATTGTACCTAACTGTTCCAACTTACATGCAAATTAGACTTAAAGACAGACTTAGGAGAGGAACTTGGTCATAATCTGTGGTCTGCCTGTTTGTGTGTGTATAGAT
>NW_006921665.1:4794439-4797850 GCF_000298275.1 Orycteropus afer afer | reverse complement strand
CCGACACATAGCTAGGCCCCCATTATAGCATCACTTGCTAGAAAACTAGCTAAATCATGGCCTCCTGGGCACATGCAATGAACCAATTACAGTTCCCCCAGTTCTTGTGTAAGGAGGAGTCCATCACTCCCCCAGCACAGAGTGAAAGGGCCCTCCCCAGAATTCGTGTTCATTCCTAATCTCTGTGTTCATGTAATGGGAAATGGCTCATGCCTTTCTGAAATGTAGTAACTGCATTATTCTTATAAATAACTTCAAGTCCTCTCTTTCTTGGGTGTTTGGAAGTGGATAAAGGGATAGGAAAGAGGAGATGCAGAAAAGTGGACATGAGGAAAAACATGTAGGTTCTGGTCCCTATGTGAGATCAATCAATCTCTCTATCTATGTATAGATAGATATGTAGGTAGATAGATATATTTCACATAGGGACCAAACTAAAACAAACCAAACTCACTGCTGTCAAGTCGGATCTGACTCATAGTGACCCCTCCTTGGGTTTCCAAGGCAGTATCACTATGGAAGTAGATTGCTCCATCTGCCTTCCGAGGAGTGGCTGGTGGGCTTGAACCACCAGACTTCTTCCCTGGGCCTAAGTGTCCTCATCTGTAAAATGAGAATAATAATAGTAATACTTAACACATAGAGTTGTGATGGGGGAGGCCTTTAAATGAATGCCTGATACCCAATAAGTGCTGGGTGTGGGCCCTGGTTACCCAAGTGGTAAAGTCTGAATACCCACCCTTGCCTTGGAAAGAGGTTTCCCTGCCACCTGGGGTGAAGGGAGTTAGTTAGCACCTGAACATGCAAGTACTGAATCTAAAGTGTTGGAGACATTGGTTTTGTTTGTTTGTTTGTTTTTAATTTTCATTGTGATTTAGGTGAAAGTTTACAGAGCATATTCACTTTCCATACAGCAGCTCACATACACTTTGTCTCATGACATTGGCTGCATTTTCCCCAGTGCAACAGCTCCCATTCCACTTCCTTCCCATAGTTACCTCTTCCCTGTGTCTTTCCCTTCCATGCACTACTGCCCCCTGAGCTGTCTCCCTGTGCATACACAGCCCTTCTATTCACCCATGATTGATCTTGGAGACACTGTTTTGAAATAGAAACAAAAGTTTTCTGTTGATAACGTACCTACAAGTTAAAATCACTTTTTGTGGAAAGCTGTCCACGGTGGGGGTGGGAGATGTGTCTGGGGCTCTGAGGTGCCTCAAGCCCATCTGCAGGGTAGGCACCCCCACCTCCATCAAGGCTGGCCTCAGGAAGTCTGTGACACTGACCTCAGCTCCTCATGACTCTCCTTGTCTCCTTGTCCTCCCATGTTCAGTTCTCCTTCCTCCTCCCTAGCAGGAAAGAGAGCCTCTTTCTTGAGCACTATCAGGGCTCTACATGAAGCTCAAAGAAGTTGAATGACTTGCCTGAAGTTGCCCAGTGGGTGAGCAGAGTGCCCCAGGATGCTTTCTGTGTGATGCCCAGCATCCCACCTAGTCATGCTCCTGATGGAAAGAACATGAAGCCAGGAACCAGGCATTACAAGTTTTTGTCCAGGTTCCAGAACTTTGTAACTTGTGATCTTGAACGGATAATTTTCCAACCCTTTGTTTTAGAACCTGTAAAATTGCAGTGATTGTACTTGCTCTGTCCACAAGGCTGGGTTATTCTGAGGCACAAAGGAGCTCAGATATAAAATTTAAATGCTATCAATCACAGTACAAATGTGCATGGTCATTACCAAATGCTCTCCCATCACATTGTCCCTACTCTACTTCCCAGTTCCTCTGATAACCTGTTATTGACTAGTTTGGGCTAACTGGCTGATGTTTTAACCTTCCAGATAAATACTTGTGTTTAACAGGAACTCTCTAGAGACTGTCTTCTTTGTCCTCTTTCCTCCATTTTATAAAACTTTCAAACCTACAGAAAGATTGAAAGCTTTCAGAGTGAACACCCACATACACACTGTAGAGTCTACAATGAATATTTTGTTATATTTGCTTCGTCACATGGACAACATTTCTTAATGCTAAGGAGTATCTCCCATGATAGGGAGATTGCAGGTCCCTGGAGGCATTTTTAGATAAGGAGAATGGAAGAGAGCCCTCCCTAGAATACCACCAAGTAGGCAGCCATAGATCTGCAATTCCAACACAAAGGTCTAGCTTGAGTGTTGATATGGTGCAGAACAGATTTCAGCAGAGCTCCAGACTAAAATGAACTGGGAAGAAAAGCCTGGTGATCTACTTCTGAAATCAGCCAATGAAAACTTTATGGATCACAATGATCCGATATGCAACTGATCCTGGGAATGGTGTAGGACTAGGCAGCATTTTATTTCATTGTGCACAAGGTCACCAGGAGCTGGGGGCCAACTTGACAGCATCTAACAACAAGAAATATTTACCAAACAAACTATGACAGTTTTAAGAATAAAAGAGGGTTAGCTGGGGATGTACGGACTTCCTACTAATGAAGCTTACTAATGATGCATCTGGTTGGGCATTAGCGCCAACGGCTGGCTCTCTTCTTACTGGTGAGCCAAGAGCTGAGATGTGCTTTCAATAAGCAGGTTAGGGCAGAAAGATTTAGAACGTTTTTATATAAAGAGACGAGATGTAGGCCCTTAGGGGAAGCTGGCAAAAGTGATAGCAGAAGTGAAGTAGGGTTGTGCAAACTCAAGTGTTGGGAACTGTTATTTTTAAAATCAAGGCCCTTTCCTGCCTAATGCTGGGGGAAAAATAGAAGAAAGAAATGAAAGAGCCTCTTTAAAAAAAAAAAAAATGTTTATTTTTCTTAAAGTCTTCAACTTACCCTCTTTTTAACTTAAGGAAAATGGATGGAATTTTATTTTGCCTAAACAAAACAAAAGCTGAAAAGTCTGTCTTGGGTGTCAAAGACAAGATGGGGAGGAAGAAGAAGAAAAGGAATTTTAGGCTGAGAGTGGAGAGAAGGAGAAGTGTGGAAAAGAGAGTGTTGTAAAAGTAGGGAGAAAGGAAGGCAAAGAGAGAAGCCATAAAGAAAATGTGGGAGTGGGACAGAGAAAAACCAAGAGAAGTCAGGGGTGAAAGGGCTATTTCTGGAGGGAAGCCTCGGGAGTGGCTGAGACAACATGAAGTGTGAAGGTGGCTCTGGGGGGCCTCTGCCTTACTGTCCCAGAGTCCTTACAAACCAGGGTCTGGAATCAGACTGCTAGGGTTCAAGGCCTGCCTCTGTCACTCGTTAGCTTTGAATGTGGCTTTTGTCAGATCACTAAATTTTTGTGTGCCTCAGTTTCCTCAAAAACAAATGGGGGAAGATGGCTGACTAGGCAGAAGGATTGCACAGACCCTCTTCAACAAAGAAAAGGGAAACCAATTAACACAGAGAAGATAATCTTGGACCCCTGAGCCTTGAAGGAAAGGATGCAGA
>NW_006921665.1:4769648-4786502 GCF_000298275.1 Orycteropus afer afer | reverse complement strand
ACGCCCTGGAGAGAACAATCATGGGAGAAGGAAGGGCTGCTTATGCACAGGGAGATAGCTCAGGGTGCAGAAGAGTATGAAGGGATGGACACTGGGAAGAGGTGGCTATGGGGAGGAAGTGGGAGCGAGCTGCTGCATTGTAAATTTTGGTCAATGACATGAGACAAAGTATATGTGAACTGCTGTATGAAAAGTGAATTTGCTCTGTAGATCTTCCAGAGAACCAGACACCATTTTCTTTGCAGGGCTGTTGCAACAACCAAAGGGCTCATATACAGCTCCAGAGACATAGTAAGCCCTCAACCAACAGTCACTACAGACAGGCAGCAGAGTATGGTAAAGTAAACACATCCTTGAGTCTTCCTCACCAACTAGATTAAGGTCATTAAACTTGATAATTAAAAGCTCTGAGAGGGGTAAGATGGAGGAATAGACAGACAAGCTACACAGACCCTCTTCAACAAAGCAAAGAGAAACCAGTTGACAGAGATGCAGAAGATAATCCTGGAGCCCTGAGCATAGAAAGGAAGTATACAGAAGTGAACTAGGCACCAACTAGTGGACAAACCTGTATGAAAACAGTGAGTACAGAGATGGTTGGAGCAGTGAACTGTCAGCAACTCTGATGGGACCAACAACCTGAATATTTCCAAGTGGTATTGGGACCTAAGAATTGACCTAAAGATCAGCCCTGGTTACCAAGGGCTGCAGGGATGACTGTGGTGGTGGCATTTGATTAGGAAAGGAAATAGCAAGGAGGGAGATAATCTGAGCTGTAGATTTTCTGCTGTCTGGAGTGTGCAGCCATTTTGATTGTTTACAAGTGGCAGCCATTTTGGACAAGCGGTGGCCATTTTGGATTTTAAAGTGACAGCATTCTCATTCAGATTCCAGGGACCTAAGAATAAGCTCTGTTTGCCAAGGACAGTCGGGATATATGGGAGGCTGACAACAGGAAAGGAGACAGGTGGTGAGTGTATAAGTGCTGCCAACTAGCAAATAGAGGAGCACAGTACCCTGCTTACTTAGATAAAATCCAAAGAAAACAAAAATTGTGGGCAAGTCACTTCAACATACAATCACCAATTAGATATAAACACAAAAACGTCCTAATGCCTTGGAGACAACAAAGCACACAAAGAAGCAAGATAAAGCAGGAGAAACAAGGGAGCAGGACACAGAACTAAAACACATCCCCGAAGAAGATGCATCATTGGAACTCCCTGACAAGGAATTCAAAAGAACTATATTTATGTATCTTCAATGAATTGAGAGACAGATCAAGGAAAACACAGAGAAAATTGAGGAAAACACAGAGAAAACCCTAGAACAATTTCAAAAGACAATACAAGAACAAAATGACAAAACAAATGAAAAATTAGAAACGAAACAAAATCTACACATAGTGATCCAGAAGATTCATACTAAATTTTCAGAAATAGATAAGACATTGAATGGGCAAAGGAGTAGAATTGAATAATGAAAGACAGAATTAGTGAGATTGAAGGCAAGTATCTTAATACTTCTTTAGAAAGCGATCAGTCAGAAAAAGATCAAAACAAAATGAAGAAAGCCTAAGGTTCATGTGGGTTACCATCAAAAGAAATAACCTATGTGTAATCGGAATTCCAGAGCAAGAAGAGACAAGTAAAACCACAGAAAAAAATGGTTGAAGATTTGTTGGAAGAGAATTTTCCTGGTATTATGAAAGATGAGAATATATCCATTCAAGAAGTCCAATGAACCCCAAACAGGATAGACCCTAAAAGAAAATCACCAAGATATCATCATCAAACTCACCAAAACCAAAGACAAAGAAACAATCTTGAAAGCAGCATGGGAAAAATCAAAATTTAACCTACAAGGGGCAGCCAATAAGACTAAGCTCAGATTTCTCAGCAGAAACCATGCAGGTGAGAAGACAATGGGATGGTATACATAAAACCCTCAAGAGAGAAATCTCCAGCCAAGAATTATGTACCCAGCAAAACTGTCCCTCAAATATGATGGTGAAATTAAGACATTTCCAGATAAGCAGAAATTAAGGGAATTTGTTAAAAATAGACCAGCTTTACAAGAGATGCTAAAGGGAGTCCTTTGGACAGAGAGCCAACAACAGCAAACAATAACTGACCATTAACACACATGGTAACATAACCCAGAAACCAATGCAGCTATGGAAATATCCAAAGTAAATAAACCTACAAGATTGTAAACAGGGAACCAGAGTCATCAATTGATGAATGAAGACAACTATAAACCAAAAAGGGGGAAAAAATATGTAGTTACAGAACTTCTAAATGGTAGGGAAGTCAAGACAACAACAAGATAGAACAGACTGTTCCAAACTTGAGAAGAAAGCTATAAATCACAGGGTAACCTCAAAGAAAAATGATAAACCTTAACATCAAAATTAAAAACAGGACCATCACAAATATTTAGCAAATACTAAAACAATAGCAATGAAGGAAGTGATAACACAATTCAGAAACAAAATCCTAAGTCTTGCCTGTGCAATAGAACAGTCCACAAGAAGATGCACGTAGTACAATGAATTACCAGGAGCCAACATTGTTTTGTGGTGACCCTGTGTGTTTCAAAGTAGAACAATGCTCTATAGGGTTTTAAGTGGCTGATTTGTTTTTCAGAAGTAGGTTGCCAGGCCTTTCTTCCCAGTCACATTTGGGTGGACTCAAACCTCCAACTTTTTGGTTAGCAGCCAAGCACATTAATTTGCCTCCCACCACCACCACAGGACTCTGATTCCATCGTAGGAACTGATTTTAGGCCTGCCTCCTGATACATGAGCTCTGGTAGTGTTGTTTTGTTGTTATGTGCCGTTGAGTCGGAACCGACTCATAGCGACCCCTCCTTGGGTTTCCGAGGCAGTACCACTATGGAAGTAGATTGCCCTATCTTCTTTCCGAGGAGTGGCTGGTGGGTTTGAACCGCCAGCCTTCTGGTTAGCAGTCAAGTGCCTTAGCCACTATGCTACCAGAGCTCCCTCTGGTAGTGTAGTGACTGCTAACCAGAAGGCTAGTGGTTCAAACCCACCAGCCACTCCTTGGAAGGAAAGCTGGGCAATCTACTTCCGTAGTGATACTGCCTTGGAAACCCAAGGAGGGGTCACTATGAGTCGGGTCCAACTCGACGGCACATAACAACAACAACAACCTGGTTAAACAGGCATGGGCCTCAGAACCTAGGAAGTGGTTTAACTTTCTCAGGACAAGGATGATCTGCATGTGATCTTTCTTCTTTTTCATTATTCTTGTTTCCCTCATCCTTAAAAACAACAAAAGGTGAAAGGACTTTTATTCTCTTACTGAAAGATTGTTTTGCTCCTCAGAGGGAAGCTGATGGAATGATGGGTTTCCTTCCTGTTTCCATTCATAGCAAGTTTGGAACATGATTATTCAGGGCTCTCTTTCCCTCCAAAGCTGGTGGTGACTTCACCCTTGAGTCACATGACCTCTGGGCCTGGTAATACTCCTGCTCACACCCTGATTTCAAGCCCAGTCCTCCTAAGTCTTGTTGGTGCAGTAAAACACTCCAGAACGAGATGTGCACAGTACAGCTGAATTACTAGAGGTCAACTGTGCCTCATGTTTGGGAATATGCCACACCAGTCCTCCAATGGGAGTGTGGCCAGTGCACTGCCCTGTCCTTATTTCATAGTTCCCAACAACCTTTCCTGACGGGACCAAGCTCAGTCTTTCTCATACCCTGGGCAAAAGTAAACAAGGACAGCCACTTGAGGTGTCATCCCTCCTTGTTCCACATAATTTACTGTCCTACGTAATTTACAACACCTTGGTTTGTCCAGTCCAAGGGATTTTCTTTACCCAAAAACATAGGAGAAGAAAAATAAAGTGATCTAAAGTTTTTACTATATTCTAATATCACAGAGCCTCCTTGGAATTATATAGCTCTACCCACGGCCCTGGATGAGGCAAATGGTTAATGTGCTTAGCTGCTAACCAAAAGGCTTGTAGTTCGTGTCCACCCAGAGGCTCCTCACAAGAAAAGCCTGGAGGTCTATTTCCAAAAAATGAGCCATTGAAAACCCTATGGAGCACAGTACTATTCTGACACACATAGGGTCACCTTGAGTTGAAATTAACTCAAGGACAACTGGCTTACCCATCCCTCAAGGACTTATCCAACATGACATTAAAGCAGCCAGAGGAATTCATAGTGACATCTTCCTGGCCTTATGTTAAATTCATATACCATACCATTCTGTTTCATCATCCATCCACCCATCCATCCATCCATCCATCCATCCATCTCCCAAATATTTCTTGAGGGCTTTTTATGATCACCAGGGTAGGCAGAACAAACTCATGGCCTCCAATGCTGTGGTCCCAACCTCATAGTACATTGCAGTCTTTGCCATGTGAAAGCTCAGTTGCCCTCCTTCAAGGTGTTGGTGTTAGAGGTTGACATATCAGAGCTTGGAAAGTGAGATGCATAGTCCTTTTTATCATGGCCCTGAACACTTGTACTGCAGCTGGACCCCAAAATAATTATTTCCCATTTCGCCAATGCATCTTCTTTGCTTCCAGAATATAAATGGTTTGGGTTTATTGGCCCATTATCATGATTAGTGTATATGTAATAGTTCTTTTTAGAACTCCCAAGCTTGCTGTTAATCCAAGTTACTTTAAATGGACAGTGAAGGACACAAATAGTTCAACCAATCATTTTTCCTTGGCTTTGGTGAACATATAATATCTTAAGCTGGGTTTTTCAGAGGAGCAAAACCAGTGAAGCAGATATATATATATATATAGAGAGAGAGAGAGAGAGAGAGAGAGATTTCAAGGAAATGGCTCATGCAATTGTGGAGGCTGGCAAGTCCCAATTCCATGTGTCAGGCATCAGGCTGGAGGCTTCTCCTGACTCACATGCTGATAAACCTAGCATGTCAGACAGCAGGCTGTTGGCTCATGTCCTAAGAACCAGAGATCAGAGGATGATGAGTCAGATGCAGGATCAAGAAAGAGAGCAAGCTTTATCAAAACATCCATATATATTGGATGCAGGCCACATCCCCAAGGACACTCCCCTTTCAACTGATTGGCTGCTTATATCAGATCACAAATGGAGGATAATTACATCATATCTGCCAAACTACTGAGAATCATGGCCCAGCCGAGTTGATACATAACGTTAATCATCACTCATGGAATTATTTCTCTTTTGTCTGAAAATGAGTCTCCTTGTCCCCTGGAAATATCAACTTCCCATAGGTGGCAGTGGCCTTGGAAATAGGCTTAGTGCTTGGGGCTTCTACCACAGATACTCTGTAAAGTGAAGCATTGACACAGGGACTTAGTCTGAGTTATTAAAGAAAGGATTCCATGTTTCTCCATAGGGAAAAAAAAAAGTTTTTATGTTTACTTAATCAGCAAGAATTTTTTTAAAAGTCGTTTTTATTCCTAAGAGCCAGCACACAGCCACCATGCCCAAGAAAAATGCCCAGTGATCTCTCTCTATAGCAGTAGACTCATTTCTTTTTCTGCCCTGTGTCTTCCAAATAGACCCTGTAGTGGCCCTCTAGTTTGCACTCCCTCACACTCATTCTGTTTCTGTGCAACCTAGAAATGTGCCCACTGCTGTGAGCCAGCAGGGAAGCAGGAAGCTGATTTCTCCTGTTTCTGGTGCAGGGCGCTGAGGGTTCGCAAGAAGATGTCTGGGGAGAAAATGCCTGTGAAGATGATCGGGGACATCCTAACCGCCCAGCTGCCACACATGCAGCCATACATCCGCTTCTGCAGCTGCCAGCTCAACGGAGCAGCCTTGATCCAACAGAAGACGGACGAAGCCCCAGACTTCAAGGAGTTTGTCAAAGTAAGGAGGCCAGGCTGAGCCTGAGCAGCTGGGGAGCCGGCTGTGGGAGGCAAATCCTGCCAGCGTATTCATGCTGAAGGCCAACCAGGATTGAGGTCTTGGCTAAAGCAAAGGGGGGCTGGTGCTAGCTTGCGGGTGTGGCTGTGACCAAGGGATTGGGTTTGGAGAGGACTCATCGGCCCTGCTGCCCCTAGAAGCTTTGAAGTGTCTTCAAGGGTCTGTTTTCCACGTGTTAGTGTTTTGTTTGGAGTCCCTGGGTGGTGCAAACAGTTAATTTGCTCAGTTGAGAATTGAAAGGTTGGAGGTTTGAGTCCACCAGAAAGGACTGACAATCTACTTCTGAAGTATCAGCCATTGAAAACCCTGTGGAGCACAGCTACTCAGACACACATGGGGTTGCCATGAGTCGGAATCACCTTGATTGTTGTTAGGTGCTGTTGTGTGTCCACTCCAACTCATAGTGAACCTATATACAATTGAATGAAACACTGCCTGGTCCTGTGCCATCTTTACAATTGTTGCCCATCATCACACCCACTATTTCAATCCATCTTGTGGAGAGTCTTCCCCTCTTTTGCTGATCCTCTGCTTTACCAAGCCAAGTACAGTACTTTACTTCTCCAGGGACTGGTCCTTTCTGACAACACAACCCAAATCTGGCCATTCTGGCTTCTAAGGAGCATTCTGGCTATACTTCCTCCAAGACAGATTTGTTCATTCTTCTAGCAATCTATGGTACTGTTCTGGTTACCTAGTGCCACTCTGAGAAGAATATACCACAAACAGGATGGCCTTAACAAACAGGAGTTTATTCTTACAATTTGGAGGCTTTAAGTCCAAGTTCAAAGTGCCAGGCTCTAGGGGCTGGGTTTAAGGCCCTCAACCTTGGGGTCCAGCTCTGCTTCCTGCTCCTGGCCCACTGGAACTAGAGGCATTTCTTCACTCAGACAGCTGCTGGCTGCTGAGGCTGAGAAGCCCCAAGGTTGACAAGTAAAAAGGAACAGTCCCGATGTTACCAAACCACATGGCAGGCCATTAACTTAAGTCCATTTTAAGTCCCAGGGTTGGCAGAGCATAGCAGGCTGCTGAGCAACGACATGGCTACGTGCAGGGTCCAAGCATGCCATAGGCTAGAGACCATTCTCAAGGCTTCTCCTTATATATAGGAAGCAGACCACATCCAAAAGGCAGCTACTCAGCTGCTTGTGGTAGATCCCACCATGGAGTTGATTGCCAGTCTCAACATGGGGAATAACTACCACCCACTGCCCAGCCACTCAACCAGGCCCAGACAAGTTAACACACAAACATAACCACCACCGGTACATTCAGTATTCTTCAGCAATATCACAACTAAAATGTTTTCATTGTTCTGCAGTCTTCTTTATTCATTGTTCAGCTCTCACATACATGCGGTGATTGAAAATATCATGGCTTGGGTCAGGCACACGTTAGTCTTCAAAGTGACATCTTTGCTCTTTAACATTTTTAAGAGGTCTTTTGCAGCAGATTTGCCCAACACAATATGTCATTTGGTTTCTTGACTGCTGCTTCTATGGGTGTTGATTGTGGATCCAAGGAAAAGGAAATCCTTGACATCTTCGATCTTTTCTCCATTTATCATGATGCTGTTTATTGGTCTAGTTGTGAGGATTTTTGTTTTCTTTATGTTGAGGTGAAATCCATACTGAAGGCTTTACTCTCTGATCTTCATCAGTGAGTGCTTTAAGTTTTCTTCACTTTCAGCAAGCAAGGTTGTGTCATCTGCATATCACAGGTTGTTAATGAAACTTCCTCCAATCCTGATGGCCATGTTCTTCTTCATATAGTCCAGCTTCTTGGATTATTAGCTCAGCAGACAGATTGAATAAGTATAGTGAAAGGAAACAACTCTTACAGACACCTTTCCTGATTTTATACCTTGCAGCATCCCCTAGTTCTATTTGAATGACTGCCTCTTAGTCTATGTACAGTTTCCTCATGAGCACAGTTAAGTGTTCCAGAATTCCCATTCTTTGCAATGGTATCCATAATTTGTTATGATCCACACAGTTGAATGCCTTTGCATAGTCAATAAATCACAGCTAAACATCTTTCTGGTATTCTTTGCTTTCATCCAAGATCTGTATGACATCAGCAATGATAGCCCTTGTTCCACATTCTCTTCTGAATCTGGCTTGAATTTCTCACAATTGCCTGTCAATATACTGCTGCAACAGTTTTTAAATTATTTTCAGTAAAATTTTACTTGCATGTGATATTGTTTGATAATTTCTGCATTCTATTCATTCAGATTTCTTTGAAATGGGCATAAATATGGATCTCTTCCAGTCAATTGGCCAAGTGGCTGTCTTCCAAATTCTTGGCATAGATGACTAAGTGCTTCCAACATGGCTTCCGTTTGTTGAAACATCTCAATGGGTACTCCATCAATTCCTGAAACCTTGTATTTCACCAATTCCTTCAGTGCAGCTTAGACTTCTTCCTTCAGTACCATCAGTTCTTGATGACATGCTACCTCCTGAAATGGTTGAATGTCAATCAATTATGTTTGGTACAGTGATTCTGTGTATTCTTACCATGTTCTTTTGATACTTCCTGAATCTTTCAATATTTTCCCCATAGAATTCGTCAGTGTTGCAACTCAAGGCTTGAATTTTTCTTCAGTTCTTTCAGCTTAAGAAATGCCAAGAATATTCTTCCCTTTTGAGTTTCTAATTCCAGGTCTTTGCATATTTCATTGTAATGCTTTACTTTGTGTTCTCAAGCTGCCCTTTGAAATCTTCTATTCATCTCTTTTGTTCCATCATTTCTTCCATTCACTTTAGCTCCTCTCCATTCAAGAATAAGTTTCAGAGTCTGTTCTAACATCTATTTTATTCTATTTTTTCTTTCCTGTCATTTTAATAACCTTTTGCTTTCTTCGTGTATGATGTCCTTGATGTCATTCCACAACTTGTTCAGTGTTTGGTCATTGGTGTTTAGTGTATCAAATCTATTCTTTATGTAGTCTCTAAATTCAGTTAGGATATAATCAAGGCCATATCTTGCCTCTCATAGACTTGTTTTAGTTTTCTTCAGCTTCAACTTATCTTGCATATGAGCAGTTGATGGTCTGTACCACAGTTGGCCCCGGCCTTGTTCTGACTGATGATATTGAGCTTCTCCATTATCTCTTTCCATAGATGTAGTCTATTTGATTCCTGTGTATTCCATCTGGTGAGTTCCATGTATATACTCAACTTTTATGTTGTTAAAAAAAAAGATATTTGCTATGAATAAGTCGTTGGTCTTACAAAATTCTGTCATATGATCTCTGGTGTCATTTCTCTCACCCAGGCCATATTTTCCAACTACCAATCCTTCTTCTTTGTCTCCAACTTTTGCATTCCAATCACCAGTAATTGTCAATACATCTTGATTGCATGTTTGTTCAATTTCAGACTGCAGATGCTGGTAAAAATCTTCCATTTCCTCATCTTTGGCATTAGTGATTAATGTATAAATTTGAATAATTGTACTAACTGGTCTTCTTTGTAAGTGTGTGGATATTATCCTATCATTCACAGTGTTGTACTTTAGGATAGATCTTGAAATGTTCTTTTTAATGATGAATATGACTCCATTCCTCTTTAATTTGCCATTCCTGGCATAATAGACCATGTGATAGTCTGATTGAAAATGGCCAATGCCAGTTCATTTCAGCTCACTAATGCCTAAAATATCAATCTTTATGCATACCATTTATTTTTTGACAACTTCCAATTTTCCTAGATTCATACTCTGTACATTCTATGTTTGGATTATTAATGGATGTTTGTAGCTGCTGCTTCTCGTTTTGAGTCATGCCCCATCAGCACATGAAGGTCTAGAAAATTTTACTCCACCCACATCATTAATGTCTACTCTATTTTGAGGAAGCAGCTCTTCCTCAGTTGTATTTCAAGTGCCTTCATCATCTGGCACTATATTAGACAACATTTCCCTGCTATTTATAAAATTTTCAGTGGCCATTTTTTTTTCAGAAGTAGACTTGGCCATGTCCTTCTTCCTAGTCTGCCTTAGTCTGGTAGCTTTGCTGAAACCTGTTTACCATGGGTGACTCTACTAGTAATTGAAATATGGGTGGAATAGCTTCCAGCATGCAGGCTACCACAATATGACAAAATGATAGACAAATGGCTGTTATTAATGGTTTATTTGGATGATGTTTAAATCTTCCATCTCAGTTGCCAGGCCCAGGAGGGCTAGTGGGTCCCAAGGTTCTGTTTAATCTGAGTATTCTCAGTTCTTTACTTTATTCTGTACCCTTCTCCTGCAGAGGGAAAAGCCATGGCCCTTATGGACCCTTCATTCCTTTCCCAATTGGTTCTGTTGATGGGTTCAAGCTCTAGGCAGTCTGTAGGGGTGTGTGGAATGCCAGACTCTCTACGTTGGGCAGAACAATCTGGAGAGCCATATGTTCCCTACCCCTCACCATGTGACAATTGGAAGGTAGGCCCAGTGCTGCTGGAGGCCCTGGTACTGGGCCTGCTGCCTTGGAATTGGCCTTGAGCAGTGTGGCTCCCTGATGGCCACATTGGAATACTCAAACAGTTCCCACGTCTTCCAGAGGAAAAAAATAAGAAGAGAATAAAATGACTTTCACTAAGCAGGTGCATTTTTTTTTATGAATAAACATCAAAATAATAATAATTTTTTTAAACACCATCCCTGTGTTTGAAACTCAAGCATTTTGGGGAGATGGCATCTCACCTCCCAATAATTGTATTTATTGGATCATCATGATGAGTTCAAAGTGTGACCTCCTTTGGTCATAGCATCAGATATGCTTGCTCTCCTTTCTGCCTCACTTCCTTCACCATGATTCTAAACAGTATTTGCTAATTTAATGAATGGGGCATTCTAAGGTCATTCTAAGATGAGACATATTGCTATGAAATAGGCCTAAGGTGAAAGGAGGCTAAAGAGCAGGTGCTGGTCTGGGGTTCAGCCAAAGGCCAGGTAGTCCCTTGGCAGAGGCAGGATGAGCTTATCATCAGATGCACTTGAGCTTTAGGGAAATGCAGCCCAGATGATTGTTGTGAGGGATCCTGGAATGAGGGTGTTCAGTGTTCATGGCAGCTTCCTATTTCTCAGACATTAAACCTGACCAGAGTCTTTGAGAGATCTGTTGAAATGGTGACTTTATGTGAAAACAGAATGAAACGTTGCCTGGTCCTACACCAGCCTCATGATCATCGATGTTTTTGTGTCCATTATTGTAATCATTGTGTCAGTCCTTCTCATGGAGGGTTTCCTTTGTCTTCACTGACCTTTTGCTTTACCAAACATGACATCTTTTAGTAACTGTGCTTTCCTGATGGCATGCTGAGGTCTTGCCATCCTAACTTCTAAGGAACATTCTGATTGTATTTCTTTGGGAGCAAAGTCACCTTATATTTCCTAGAACTTGTAGACAGAACTCACTGGTTTGGGGCAGATGGACCCTTGTCCTCCAAGCAAGCTGACTGAATTGGTAAACATGGTAGAAAGAAAGAGGTAGGAAGCCCAGGGTTGCAGGGTATTACCTGAATCCCATACCACCACCTTATTCTCACTCCAACAGGAGCTCCCAGAGGCCAGACAACCCCCTGTAGATAATTGGCACTTGAGGGAACTTTTCATTATGAATATATAGTCCTTGTGAGTCTTCTTGTTCCTGGGGATGTCACAAAGGTTGTGCAGGTATCCTGAAGAAAGAGTCTCTCTAAAGCCAGAATCTCATCTCTGTAACCAAGGAACTATGTGTGCTATGGCAGATATGCTGAATCAGGAATTTGGAGAGTAGGGGTTAACCTGGGAGAATGAGTCACATCTGTGTGTCTCCTGTTCTCCATCTGGAAAGTGTCTTGTCCTGCAACAGAATAACTAGTCAGGGCCTTCCAACCCCAGTTATTGTCCAGATAAGTGAGACAGTGGGTGGGGAGTCCCAAAAGATGTTAGTGTTGATGTCACTGACTTTGAAGCTTGCTGGTTTATTAAGTCTGTGATTCTAATTTCTTATTTCAGAGGCTGGCCATGGACCCTCGATGTAAAGGAATGCCACTCTCCAGCTTTATACTGAAGCCTATGCAACGAGTGACAAGATATCCACTGATCATTAAAAACGTAAGTGTCTGAACCTTGAGAACATGATGTTGAATGAAAGAACGCAGATACAAAGGACAACTATTATCTGATTCCACTAATACGAAATATCTAGACTAGACAATGTCTAGAGAGAGAAAGTAGATGACTGGTAACCAAAAGTAGATGACTGGTAACCAGGTATTGGGAGAGGGAGTGCTGCTCTGACAAGAAGCATACCACAGCTGGGATGGCCTTAACAAACAGGAGTTTATTCTTACAATTTGGAGGCTTTAAGTCAAGTTCAAAGTGCCAGGCTCTAGGGGCTCGGTGAAAGCCCCTCAACCTTGGGGTCCAGCTCTGCCTCCTGCTCTCAGCCCACTGGAACTAGAGGCATTTCTTCACTCAGACAGCTGCCGGCTACTGAGGCTGAGAAGCCCCAAGGCTGACAAATAAAAAGGCACAGTCCCAATGTTACCAAACCACATGGCAGACCATTAACTTAAGTCCATTGTAAGTCCCCAGTTGACAGAGCATAGCAGACTGCTGAGCAATAACATGGCTACATGCAGGGTCCAAGCGTGCTGTAGGCTAGAGACCATTCCCCAAGGGTTCTGCTTATATACAGGCAGCAGCTACTCAGCTGCTCCCAGTAGATTCCACCATGGAGTTGATTACCAGTCTCATCATGGGGAATACTACATCCAGTTGCCCAGCCACTCAACCAGGCCCAGCCAAGTTGACACAAAAACATAACCACCACAGGGCGGAATGTATATTTAATGTTTAATGCATACAGAGTTTCTGTTTGGGGTGTTGAAAAGGGTTTGGAAACTGTGAGATGATTGCACAAATTGTGAATAAAATTAATGCCACTGAAATGTATACTTGAAAATGGTTAAAATGGCATATTTTATGCTATACATATTTAACCACAATTTAAAAAGAAATATAAGTACTGACTTGCCTTTTTCAAGCAGAGGAATGCTTTCTCAGTCTCACAAGGGGCTGGGATCATGGACAAGTTCCCCTGGCAACACGTCCGGTATCTGTTGTGAAGAACTCATATACCAATAGAACGTTGGAGATGTGTGCTTGGGAACTCGGGCAGAAACGCTGGCTTAGTGTGCAAACAGCTAATGATGCATTGCCTTTTGTTGTGCAGCCAAGTGGCCTCTACTTTATAGGTCAGAAAATGAGACCTTAATTCTTAATTGCTTCCCTAGTACAGCATGGTGCTCCTATGCTTTGATTTTTAGATAGAATGAAATATGATTCCTATTACATGATGTCAGAGGGCCATTGTGGGAAAGTCTATATTGATATTACATGATTTTTTTTCCTCCTGTCCCCTCATGAAAACCAATACTAAACGAAAAGAAAGAAAAAAAAAAGTTGGGTTTCAGTGTCTCCATCTGAAAAGTGACAGACCAGGAATAGACATCTTGGGTCCTATGATTATATAACCACAGGGTATGTAGCTCCTAGAAAGAGGTTTGTGATCTGGTTCCTTTTAGTGGAGAATGGTATTTAGAAAGCCAAATATGGGCAGTAGGTGTGCTCATTGCTACTGGGGTATTATTTACTTTTGGGCATCTCAGTATGTGTACTGAGCCAGGAAATATGTATGTGTCTATTAGTTTCCTGGGATTCCTGGGTGGTACAAATGGTTAACATGCTGAGTTCTTAACTAAAAAGTTAGAGATTATGTTCACCTAAGAGGTGCCTTGGAACAAAGATCTAGTGATCTAATTCTGAAAACTTAGCCACTGAAAACCCTATGGAGCACAGTTCTACTCTGACATATACCTGACACCGAATTGACTCTATAACAACTGGTAAAACTGGTAATTCATTCCCCATGGCTGCCGTAAGGAGGTACTACAGAGTGAGTGGCTTAAAACAATAGAAACTTATTGTCTCACAGAACTGGAGGCTAGTAGTTTGCATTCAGGGAGTTGGCAAGGACCCTTGCTCTCACCAAAGGCTGAAGGGGAAGATTCTTCCTTGTCCTCTCAGCTTCTGGTGGCCCCAGACATTCCTTCATTTACAACTGCAGCATAACTCTATAGTCACAGGCTGTCTTTCTATGTCTTTTCTTCTCATTTAGAAGGGCACTACTTAGATGGGAGTAGGACCCACTCTACTCCAGTATGACCTCATGTTAACTTAACTGATAGTGTCTTCAAAGGCCCTGTAAAGGTCATGGTCACAGCTCCCAAGGGTTAGGGCTTCAACATATCTTTTTGGGAAATACCATTCAATCTGTAACAATATGTATATTCATACACATACAGTCATATAAATATAAATATATGTATGCACACTTATATTTATATTTATTTCTAGATCAATCTATCTATGTATATTAAAACCTATTAGTTCACATCAATACCACCTATTCTAATCCAGTACCACAGCATTTATTCTAACCTTCCCCATTTTCAAAGATCACTGGGTAGCACAAATGGTTTGCTGTTGACTACTAACCTAAAGGTTGGCAGTTTGAACTCAACCCAGTTGTGCCAGGGAAGAAAGGCCTGGCAATACGCTTTCATAAAGATTACAGCCAAGAAGACTCTATGGAGCAGTTCTACTCTGTAACACGTGGGGTCACCATGAGTTGGAATCAACTTGACAGCAGTAAATTCCCCCTTTGCATATTTGTAATTCCTTTCTCCATTTCTCTATCAGAAAACTGTCTTTCCTTATCCTCAATATGTTTACTTATTTGCTCAAACTCCCTGTATGTAACAAATACCCCCCATAGTGTGAGCCTTCTCCTCAGTCCACCCTGACCCCACAAAAATACACTGTGGCATTTTGGCTGCATTAAAGAATTAGCTTTGAAAGAAGCTTTCAATTTATTGTTTCCTCTCTTCCAACTTGACAGCTACTATTGAACTAGCTCAATACTTCCCTTTACTGGCCCCAATGTTTAATTGCAAATTAAAGTTGGAAATAAGCTTTTTTAAATAGGTGTTCTTAATCTAGCCAAGAGGGAAAAGAAAGTAAAAGAATGAAAATGCTGAGAGGCACATATAGTAAGAAGAAAAAACCACATTATCGTTATTTGCAGAAATAGGATTGGTGCAGTGAGTTTGGTTTGGTTTGGTTTAGAGTACCCAAGAGTATAACTGGAAAACTAGTGGAACTAAGTAGAATTTAAAAAGATATGATACATATAAAAACCTGTAAAAGTACTAAGATGAAATACTGATTTGGAGAAGTGCTTAGCATGGCACCAAAGATGGAACCTTAGGATTTAGAGTTGTAACTTTGACAACTAAAGGAAAAAAAATCCTTTATTCTGAGTTATGTGCCGTGGAGTCGGACCTGACACATAGTGACCCCTCCTTGGGTTTCCGAGGCAGTATCACTACGGAAGTAGATTGCCCAACCTTCCTTCTGAGGGGTGGCTGGTGGGTTTGAACCGCCAGTCTTCTGGTTAGCAGTCAGGTGCCTTAGGCACTACGCTGTAACCTAGATATTCGTTAAGGAGAATGGTTAATAACATTGTGATAGATCTGTGCTATGGAAATATTTTAAAAGATAGTGGGAAATGTCTATGTATTAACATGGAAAGAAATACTGAAAATGTTGTTAAGTGAGGAAAAAAAAACTTCATAGAGCAATCCTACAGTATGGTCTATTTTGCATAAGAAGTGGGCAAACTCTGTGTGTGACTATTAAATCTATGTAGAGCATCTAAAGGTACTAAAGGAGTGCCCTTCAGTCTATTGGCAGTGGTTACCTCTGAGGTAGAATAAAAACCAAAAACCAAACCCACTGCCATTGAGTCGTATCTGACTCATAGCGACCCCTCCTTGGGTTTCCAAGGCAGTATCACTATAGGTATAGATTGCCCAACCTTCCTTCTGAGGAGTGGCTGGTGGGGTTGATCCGCCAGCCTTCTGGTTAGCAGTCAAATGCCTTAGGCACTACTTTTTCATATTTGTTGTACATACTTCTGTATTATTTGACTCTGCCACATCAAGAATGTATTAATATACTATATGCATAATAAGCATTTTTAATAAATAAAAAGCTTATAAAATATACTAACAAAGTTAAAAGACAAATGACAGGTATAAACTAGATAAACATTTTTGACTGTATAGAATTAAGAATTATGTACATAGCTATCTCTTTATATAAAGAGCTCTTACAACTCAAAAAGAAGACAAAGACTTCAATAGAAAAACAGGTGAAATATACAATTCAACATTTCCAAGAAGCAATTTAGAGTTGTGGTAAAGAACATGGACTCTGGAGCCAGGATGCTTGGGTTTGAATTTGTGCCTGGTTTGGCATGACCACTGTCTTCCCTTAGGCAAGTTACTTAACTTCTTTATACCTTAGTTTCCTTGTCTGTAAAACAGCAATACTAACCGTACCTACTGCATAGTGTTGTTACTGCATAGTTCTGCATAGTGAATTACCTGAGTTAATATATGTAAAGTGCCTGGCTTGTGCTAAGAACTATAGAAGTGTTAGCTTTATTTAGTATACTTATATATTAAATGTGCAAAGTGTTCAAATTCCCTAGTAATAGAGGAAACACATAAAAAAAAAAAAAAAAGAAGAAAATAACCCTGTTTTTAGTTTATCAAGTTGGCATATATTGAAAAAAAATTGTAGGTTCCAGTGTTGGCAAAGGTTTTTGTGGAATAAATAGGTAGAGCCTTTTGGAGGGCAATGTATAGATCTAACTACATGTCCTATTTATTTATTTATTTATTGTGATTTGGGTGAAGATTTACAGAGCAAATTCACTTTCCATACAGCAGTTAACATATACTTTGTCTCATGTCATTGACCACAGTTTACCACAATGCAACAGCTCCCTTCCCACTTCCTCCCCATAGTTACCTCTTCCTAGTGACCATC
>NW_006921665.1:4764544-4766153 GCF_000298275.1 Orycteropus afer afer | reverse complement strand
TCCAAAATAGTCAGGCTGCTTTTTAAACCTACAAAATGGCGGCACCCTCCGGATCGGCAAAAGTCCACAGCTCAGCCCACCTTTCTCTTCACCTTTTCCGTTTGTTCCCCAGCCACCGTGCACAGTCCTCCGTGCAGTCCCTGGCTAGCAGGGTGAATTTTGGGTTAATTCTAAGGTCCTACCACCACTCTTCGGAAGGAAGATGGGGCAATCTACTTCCATAGTGATACTGCCTCGGAAACCCAAGGAGGGGTCTCTATGAGTCGGGTCCGACTCGACGGGCACATAACAACAACAACAACATAGTATAAAGATCATTTTTATATGCACTGGGAAACCAGAAAATTTGTGTGACTTGCTTTATTATAATATTCACTTTATTGCAGTTGTCTGGAACCAAACTCACAATATCTCTGAAGTATGCCTATATAGAAGAATTCATAGCAATATTTATAACATTGAAAGGCTGGAAACAGCATTTAGTTTTGTCAGAAGGCCCAAAAATCTCACTGCAATTGAGTCAATTCCAACTCATTGTGACTCCCTCATTGGGTTTCTAAGACTGAAAATCTTATAGAAGCAGACTGCCCTATCTTTATTCTGCAGAGTGGCTGGTGGGTTCGAACCACTGACCTTTTTGGTTAGCAGCCAAATGCCTTACCCACTATGCCACCAGAGCTCCTTATCTTTATCAAGAGGGAATTGTTTAAATGAATGTGATGCACTTATAATGCATATGATTGCTTAGAAATTATGTAGCTCCTTATCTATTGACATGATATACCTACTGTTAGGTAGAAAAAAAAGTAGTGTAAAAAATGTGCAGTGTAATATGTTCCATTTTTTTAAAAAATTATATATATATTCATTTAGAAGAGTACACTAACTAATTTGCAGACATAATCTCCACATAGGGAGATTATGGGTGACTTTTAGGTTCTTTATAACTTCCTGAATTTTCTAAAATTTTTACATTGTACAATATTACTTCTACAATTACAAAAACTGATAAGCCTATTTTCATTTTGAAATGAACCAAAATAAGAGAGTTTACAGATGCCAGCTGTGTGGGTTCCCAGACTAGAGCAGTGGCCCTCAGACTTAACTGCACATTAGAATCACCTGGAGAGCTTCAAAAGGTTCTGATGCCCAAGCCCACCCCTCCAAATTATTCTGTTATGGTCTAAGATGAAGTGGGCCTCAGGGTTTTTCAGTGAGCCCCAGCAAGTCTAATGTGCAGCCAGGAATGATCCAGAGGTTGGGGTTTGTGCTTGGAATTTATTGGTGAACACCCAAGACCAAAAACACGAGTTTTTTCAATTTGGGTACCTGCTTAGGATTTATACCCAACTGATACCTTTGAGATGAGATATTATTCAGAGTAAAGTCTTTATGAATTATTTGTATGTGGACAAGGCCTGGATAAGACGTATATGAGTACCACATTTAACCTTCTCCTGTACATTTCAAAAGGAGCTCTGGTGACATAGTGCCTACGGCATTTGACTGCTACTAGAAGGTTGGTGGTTTAAATCCACCAGCTAGTCCATGGAAGGAAGACTGGGCAATCTACTTCTGTAAAGATTTACCACCTCAGAAACCAAAAGGG
>NW_006921665.1:4730232-4764444 GCF_000298275.1 Orycteropus afer afer | reverse complement strand
ATCTTTCATCATTGTCATCCGGGAGCAGAGGATGTCACTGTTTTTAAAAGTCTTTTTATAATCTGATGGTAATTGCTATCATTTATTGAGCACTTTCTAAGTGACAGGTACTTTGGCAAGTGCTTTACTTCTATTTCATCATTTAATCCTCCAAACAACCTTATAATGAAGGTGTTATTTGTATCCCCATGTTTCAATGAGGAAACAGACCCAGAGCATTTCTGTGACTCACCCAAATCATGACTGGTCAGAACAGGAATCTTAACCCAGGATTTCTGGCTCCAGAACTGGCACTCTTAACCACTAGCTTGGGATGGACTACCCAGAAAAATGCACATTTGCTTCAATGCACCCATCTGCATATGCTTCCAGAGGAGCTCAGTTGACCTCAAATGTACATGGATCCAGGGAAGAGCCATTCTCTAGGACAAGTGGAATGCCTACTATTGTTGTTTTAGCCACTGATCCCCTCAGTACCTAGGCTATATGCTAAGGATAAATAATGTGGCATTATCATTCCACCCCATAAGGATACCATGCCAGCACTTAGACCCTAATTGTTGAGTTAATGAGACATCATTCAGATCAAACATTGGAATTCCATTGTAAATTCCCTCAGGTGACTGAGCAGATGAGGTAAGCCTGTGTTCTTGTCCTTGTCTCTGAACTCAGTTTCTTCATCTGTAAAATGGAATAAAGCTTTTTTAAAGAGAAATTTTGGTTCTATGGCTATACGTACTATCTATGATCCTGTGAGTTTGCATTTGAAGTTTAGGGCCATCAACATTGTTCACCCTGGGATTTTGGCATTTTGCTGGGCAGGCCAGTCATCTTCCCCTGGGGCTATTCAGAGGCTATGGGCTGAGGCTGAGGCCTTAAGGACTGGAACATCCATTGCCCCTCTGGCAGGAGCCTTGGACTCCATCCGGGCCCATGAAGAGAAGAGGCCCACTGCAAGGCCACCTGCTGGAGCCAACGGAGTGGCCATCATGGCCCATGCTCATTGCCAAGGTGGGTGTTCAAAGCTGTGCTTGCTCAAACAGTGAACCAAACAGGAAAGGATTGTGCCCTGTCCCCACAGACCCTGGTCCATAAGACAAAGAACCCCAGGCAGACCTATACTCTAAAATGGTGGTACAACAAGGAGGCTGTTGTCTTCTATTCTCCTATGTAGATCCTGGAAAACACTCCTGAAAACCATCCTGACCACAGCCACTTGAAACATGCCCTGGAGAAGGCAGAAGAATTGTGTTCCCAGGTGAATGAAGGAGTGCGTGAGAAGGAGAACTCTGACCGGCTGGAGTGGATCCAAGCCCATGTACAGTGTGAAGGCTTGTCTGAGGTAGCTTGCTTGGGAGTGGGATTTGGGCCTCTCCTGGCTGAGCTTCAGCAGCCAGCAAGAAAGAGGACAAGAAAAATCATAAACTACCCTCTTCTTCATCCTACAATTTACTAATTCTCTCTTCAGCTGCTTCTAATCTGCTATTTAATCCATCCACTAAGTTTTTTTATTTAAATTATTTTCTGTTTCCAGCAGTTCTATTTATTTTCTCAAATCTGCTTGTTTTTTCCTTGTCTCTTAACTCTTGCTAAAATATTCATGGTTCTCACTTATTTCTTAACACATTTAAAACATATTTTTGTATATTCTGAATTTAATAATTTTAATACCTAAAGTGTTCATATTATATTGGGTCTGAATCTGCTGTCTGTTTTTCCTGCTAGGTCTCACTAAACATGCCTTGTTTCTCTGTACGTACTGTGATTTTTTTTTTTTTTTTAATTGTAAGTTCAATGTTCCTTGGAATTTTATCTGTGGGAATTGTTGAAGTCTGCAGTTGCAGTCCTCCTGAGAGGGTGGTGAGACTTAGAGACAGATCACACTACATTAAATTTAGAGGGGTTTTTGGATCATGCTGGTTGCATGAACTGAGATCATAAATTTGTGTGAGAGCTGAATGTGGTTAAAAATTCTCAGGATAATTTTTTTCTCCACTTACATCAAGGTCAGAACAGGCACACTTTCTTGATCATCCCTTTTGTGCTTGAGTGTATTTGTCATTCATCCATTGGGACCCATTTTTTTTTGTGGAAATTTCCTATCAGATCTTTTACTTTGGATGGACTCCAGGTCACATCTCTTGTCTCCTGAATCCTACAGAGCCATTAAGATGAAAACTCAAGGTGTCACAAGATTCAAAAGAGTTTCTCTGGCTAAAGCTGGCTTTGGTGTTGTTTATCTTCCAGAGTCCCCATTTTCATTTTCTTTTTGGTCTTTGTTCTTACTTTCTCTTTTTATGCCAGTTTGCTTACATTTAAAAAATAGACTTTTATGTTTTATTCATTTTTATTTTCAGTTTTTTTTTGTGAGTCATTCAGAGTATCTAGTCCATAATAATGCAGAAACAGAAGTCTCTTTCTTCTTGTCAATTACTTTTTATTTAGTCTCATTCATTTTTTCTGCCTGTTTTCTCTTTCTCCTTGCTTCTGTACACATGTGTGCATGCACACATACACATACACACACTTGCATACACACACACCATTCAGTAGGGTTTCCCAAAATGCCCAGAGATGTGTTTCCTTCATCCACCCTCCCTGTGGTTCATTCATTCTTATAAACTTCAGAGGCAGTTGCTACCTGAGGGACTTACCACCACTGATTCTTATCCCTTGCTTACCTCTCCTATCCTTCAGTGTAGGTGTGGAGTAAGCAAAGTTGTGGAAGTACCTTTGTGGAAACCAAGGTTTTGGATTTGGGCTCCTATTTAAAAATTTCCCACTGATAAGCAGTCTAGGGACATTCATTGGCTGGTTGGCTCATTTGCTCACTCACCCACTTTCATTCATTCAGTAAATATTAATTGAGCACATAACCCTGTGCCATTACTCAGTTCTGAACACTGGGGATATGAAAATAAATAAGATGTGACACCTTCTCCCAAGGAGCTTATAGTCCTGGAGGAAGCAGATGGGGTAAATCAATATTTACAACAAAATGTGGGAAGTGACAAGGCAGAGTTAGGTGCCAAGTGCTGCAGAGCAGAAAATGAGGAGGAAGGGACAGTCATGTGGGTGTTCCAGGGAAGCACCAGAGAAAGTGACACTTCATTAGGTGTTGAAGGATGGAGATATCACTCCACTGAAGAATCCAGGGGGAGGACATTGTGGGTGAAGGTCAAGCATGAGCAGGGCATTGTGAGGAATGTGCGGGAATGAGAGAAGATATGGCAGGTTGAGGCTGGGTGGAGAAGGGTATATATGTTATTCACAGGGGTGTGAACTTAATGCTGAACACACATGAACCCGAGCAGCTCCATCTTCTGGACTCTACCAGGCAGAAATGCCAACCAGGTGACATGCACTGTAGAAAGGGGACCTTCCCTGAGCCTTACATCTTGAAACAGAGAAGTCACAGTGAGGCTTGAGTCTTCATTCTAAAATGCTAAGCATAGAATAGAGTTTGTGTCACTTGATTTTTGTGGCTTATAGACCCTCTTTGTTGTCCTTCTTTATTGATTGGTTTTCCCTAGTTATTGTACACCAGTATTTTATGATTTAGGTGAAAGTTTACAGAGAAAACTGGTTTTCCATTCAGCAGTCCATACACATTTTGTTTTGTGACATTCATTGCAGCTCTCACAATGTCACAGCACTCGCACTCCCTCCTTATGTTGACCGTTTCCCTTCATCCTTCTTTCCTACCCCTTTCTGCCTTCTTAAGTTTATCCCTGAGCAAACGATGCCCTTTTGAGCTCATATGGTTGATTTCTCTAATAAATATGCACTTTCCTGGTCCACCTTATAGGCCTTTCATATAGCTGAGTTGAGCCACAGGGTGAGTTCAGTTCCTAGCATGAAGGGTGTTTAAGGGCCATAGTCTCAGGGCTTCCACCAATCTGGGTTTTCTTATGATTTTGAGTTTTGTCCCACATTTTTCTCCCACTCTATCCAGGACCTTCTATTCTGATCCCTTTCAGAGATGTCAGCAGTGGTAGCTGGGCACCATCTAGTTCTTCTGGTCTCAGGGTCATAGTGGCTTAGTCCATTAGTCCTTTGGACTAAGTGTTTCCATGTGTCTTTGATTTTCTTCACTTTTCTTTGCTCCAGACTGGGAGAGGCTAATAGTTGCACCTTAGTTGTACACCAGTTTTGTTTTTCTCTTTATGATGTTCACAATAAAGGGAAATGGATAAAATGGCTTCTGTTTTTTTCATTTACTACTATGTGTGTACTATGTATGGCCCAGATCTGGAAACACACCAGGAATGAAGTTTCAAATAAATGCTGTCTTTGTCATTCTTGTCTTAAGATTTGTTATTGTTGTTAGTTGCCATCAAGTTGGCTCTAAGTCATGATGACCTCATATAAAATAGCACAAAACATTACCCCGTCCTGTGCCATCTTCGTGATCCTTGGATGTTTGAGTCTGTTGTTGCAGCTGTTTTTGTGTCAATCCATCTCACTGAGGGTTTCCCTCATTTTGCCGACCCTCTACTTTACCATCATACATGATACCCTTTTCTAGAGATTGGTCTTTCCTGATGAAGTATCCAAAGTAAATGAGCCCAAATCTCTGCATTCTCACTTCAAAGGCACATTCTGGTTGTATTTCTTCTAAGACTGATTTAGCTGTTCTTCTGGATATGTTAAGACTATCTTCAATTCCTATATGTCCAGTGTAAACCTGGCCAACCAGGAGCTCTAAACTTTGAGTATGAATGAGTGGCATTCTATTTCCTAGTGTTGGATCCAATGACATTTGCCATCTATAGAATCATTGTCCTCAAGCGACATGAATTCTCTCCTGGCAAGTGAAAAGGGCTGGACTGATTCCAGGCTCCTTCCTATTCAGAGTGCAAGGGAGTAAAGAATATTCTTTGAAGGCTCTAGTTGGGGTGTCACCTTTAGACTTTTGGGCTCATTCAGAGCCTCTGTGGAGGTTAGAGACCTTTCTTCCCTCCTTGTACCCACAAGTGGAATGGAACGGGGGGGCCACACTTTCTTCTTGCGACCAACACGTCTCCTGTCACAGAAGTACTGCTGATTCCTTCTCTCATGTTAGAGGTAGGAGGGTGGCCACTAGCATCTCTTGAGAGACACATGTTGTGAACCCTATTACTCCTTCACAAATATTCTCCTCAGACAAGTCTGTGGCTGTCACTAGCTCTGGAGAGAGCCTTGGCCCTGAAGGCTAATGTGTGGAATGCCCCCCTGGGAAACTGAATGTGAGTAGGTGGGGACCATGAGGGATCTCTCACCTACCTAAATCATCTCACTGCCTGGCACCCCTCTTTGGCCTTCCTTTCCCTAGCATCTCCCCCTGCTGTTAAATAGGGGGCACCTTCATGGGGTCCTCTCTGCCTCAGTCTCTGCTACCCCTTTAGAACTTGTTTACATAAGATGATAAAACCTAGTGGGATATTAGAGGTGCATTCCAACCCTCAGTGCTGTCTCTAAGGTTTGATAAGTGGCAGGGAAAGATGCACCCTCTTCACATTTTCACAGTGAATAAGTTAGGGGATTTTGAATGTGCACATTCAAATACAGTGTCTGTTCTGGTTGGCTTTCAAGTGTCACTAGGCACCACTGAGGTTGCAGTCCCCCACAGGCTAGAAGCCTGGACTCTAAATGTGCACTGGAAAGTAGCACTCATCCCATGGAAGCCCAGAGAGGGAGTTGCTGCTACTAAGCAGGAACATGAAGGGCTGTTGGAGCCTATTTGGGGCCTGCTGTTTGGAGCTGGTTCATGCCATCTCCAGCCACACAGCAGAGCCTGGTTAAGGTGGGGAGAGGCCACATATTTTCCTTCCTGCTGCCAAGTTTCCCCAGTAAATAAAAGTGAGAAAGGCACCACTCATATGAAGGCCCTAGGAAACCCATAGTGAAAATCATTAGGAATTATAAACAGGACTCATATTCCCCAGAACCATACCTGGGACTGACTGCTTATTTAGCTCTGAATTTGCCATGTGCAAAGTGGTCCTTGATTTGTGCCTAAGAAGGGGCCCTGCTGGGGTCAGCCTCAGATTTTGATGGAACCCTCGCTTTCCAATGCAAAAACCAAAACACAAAAAATGACCTCCCTTCATCATGTCTTAAGGAGCTGTGGTAGCATAGTGCATAAGGCATTTGGCTACTAACCAGAAGGTCAGCAGTTAACCCACCAGCTGCTCTGTGGAAGGAAGATGGAGCAATCTACTTCTGTAAAGATTTGTAGCCTCGGAAACCCAATGGGGGTTGCTATGAGTCGGAATCGACTCAATGGCAGTGAGTTTGGTTTGACTTTTTTTTTTTTTTTTTTTCATCGTCTCTTCTTTGGGTTTTGTTTTCCTTCCTCAGCAACTTGTATTCAATTCAGTGACCAATTGCTTGGGGCCACGCAAGTTTCTGCACAGTGGGAAACTCTACAAAGCCAAGAGCAACAAGGAACTGTATGGCTTCCTCTTCAACGACTTCCTCCTGCTGACCCAAATCATAAAGCCCTTGGGGTCTTCTGGCACCGACAAGGTCTTCAGCCCCAAATCTAATCTGCAGTATAAAATGTACAAAACAGTAAGTTTGATTCTAGATTGCAATATCAGGGTTGATGTGTTTGGGGAGGAGAAAAGTTCCAAAAGGTGTCAGGGTTTTAGCAGTGGTACAAATAGTTAGGCAATCAACTACTAACCAAAAGGTGATGGTTTGGGCTTTCCCAGAAGTGCCTGGGAAGAAAGGTCTGGCAGTCTGCCTTCAAAAGGTCATAGCCAGCAACTGTCACGGTTTTTGTTTTCTGGAGGGACTATAGCAAAGAGGAAAAGCCAGAGTAACTGAAGTGGAGGACAGTCTGTATCTCACTGCAGTTCTAATAGAGTCAGAAAAGGAACGGTGCTCAATTAAACAGATAGAATGAGGATTAACTTTCATATGGCTGTGGGTCCTTCAGTTATAACTAGGGCCTGTAGGAGCTTACAGTCTAGTGCACAAATGAGGCAGGTATGGATAAACTCCATTGTAGAGAAACAAATCATCGAACAGCCCAAATCCCCCACCCAACTGCTCAAGGTAGTTTGAAACATCTGGGCCCTTCACCCTTTCCAGCAAAAGCCAATCTCAACAGTCATTTTGTGGAGAACTTCCAAGCTGCTTATTTGGGTCTCTCATACGTGCCCAGCTGTGTTTGTGTGTCTTTGTGTCACAGGTATTGTTTTTCTAAATTTGTCTGTGTGGGGGTGTTTTCTTACAGAAGAATTTTCTCTGAAGCAGCAGTTAGGTTTATTTTGGGAAAAAGAGCACTGTATTTATACAGAACCTCACTGGAAACTTTGTATAAAAATTTGTGGAGAGAATTGGATATAAAGTTGATAGAGGCTATATGCTGGTTAGGAATTATTTTCAGTCAGAATGTAACATGGGAGTAGACCGGTCAGATCTTATTCTGAAGGACTTAAAAATACATGCAAAATGGAGGGGAGATGTCATCCATAACTGTAACTTATAATATATATAATTCGATAATAATATAAAATGATCATTCTAGCATAGATTACTAGAACACACACACACACACACACATGCTCCATATAGCTACTGGAGCACATGCACATACAGTCTAATTTAGTGGAACGCACACACAGAACACAATCTAGTTGTTGGAGCACATCCACGTACACAGTCTAATTTAGTGGAATATACACAGTCTAGTTTATGGGAACACATGTCCACAAACACACACATACACACAGTCTAACTTAATTGGAATACACATATGTGCATATACACACACATGCACATACACAGTCTCTGGTAGCATAGTGGCTAAGACACTTGCCTGCTAACCAGACGGCTGGCGGTTCAAACCCACCAGCCACTCCTCGGAAGGAAGGTTGGGCAATCCTACTTCCGTAGTGATACTGCCTCGGAAACCCAAGGAGGGGTCGCTATGAGTCGGGGCCGACTCGACGGCACATAACAACAACATATACAGTTTAATATACCGGAACACATGTACACACACACACAGTCTAGTTTAGTAAAACACCCAGACATTTGGTCAAGTTATATTAATGCCTGTGCATTCTTTTTCAGCCTATTTTCCTAAATGAGGTTTTAGTAAAATTACCCACTGACCCTTCTGGAGATGAACCCATCTTCCACATTTCCCACATCGACAGAGTCTACACTCTCCGTGCGGAAAGCATAAATGAAAGGTGAGACTTGCCACCTGTCCAGCACTGGGCACCAGTGTTCCCTGTCCCTCACTTCCCTGTCCTTCCTTCCTTCATGGCTAGGACACAGATGGGACCATTAATCGACATCCCCACAGTCCCCCCAGTTGCAGTGCCATCATCTCTGCCTGGAGGTCATAATACTTTCTTCCATAGCCCCTACAAGTTTGACACGTGGCATGAATTCTTCAAAATAAAAAGAAACTGAAACGAATTTCGCTTGAGAATTTTCTTGAGAAAATTTCAGCACTCTTGGAGATAAACGGAGCATCTCAGAATATCAAGGTTTCCCAGGTGGCAGAAACCAATGGGAAAGCAATTTGAGGACTAATATGAACATCTGAACCCAATCTCCTCCCTTGGCTTAGGCGGACAGGCATTCTGGATTCTAGGTCTGTGGGTATTTCACTGCTGTTGTGTTTTCTAGATTCAGTCCTGGATCCAAATGAAATTAGTTATTTTCTGATAGGTGAATTTGGCACAAATCGGGCACAGACAAATTGGGCTAAGCAAAAAAGATGGCTAAATTTGATGTGTGCAGGCTTCTCTGAGAAGGAGGAAACTCTGCTAAAGTGCTCACCTCAGTGTGTTTCTGTTCTTTCATATAAAATTGTTTCTTATCTGGGAAAGGAGTCTCTGAGTGGTGCAAAGGGTTAATGCACTGAGCTGCTAACCAAAAGGTTGGAGGTTGAAGTCACCCAGTGGAGCCCGAAGAAAGACCTGGTAATTAGTTCACACACAAAACTCAGCCATTGAAAACCCTGTGGAGCACAGTTCTACTCTGACACACAGGGGATTGCCTTGAGTCAGAATTGACTCAACTGGTACTGATCTCTGGGAAGTGGTTTTTCTTTCTTCTTTGGGTGATTTCATAAGGAAGAGCCTTCTGTCATTATCAGGTTAGGTAAATATATAATACTTTTCACAAAAGGAGAAAGAGGAATGTGTGTTGGTATCTCCTCTCAGCCAGCATTTCTCATAGATTTTCTTCCACAGAGACATAAATGCAGCTTTTGGGTACATTTATAAAAATGTCATTCATGCCTTCCTTATTAATGGAAAGAATAATTATCAGCACCCTGTGAAATAAAATTAGACTTTCTTTCCTGAGTCTTTGTTGTTAAAACCAAATGAACAAAGAAAACGGAGTCCTGGAAACTGAAGTTGGCCAGACTAAGCCTTTATCCTGAGTTCTGTTTGGCAGCTCTCTGCCTTTTCCTTTCTAAGGACTGCCTGGGTGCAGAAAATCAAAGCTGCTTCTGAGCTCTACATAGAGACGGAGAAAAAGAAGCGAGAGAAGGCGTACCTTGGTAAGGTATTGCTTGGGCAAAGCTGGGGCAGGAGGGTCATGAGGTTGGACCCAGAATCCTTAGAGCTAGAAGCTACACATGGAGGCAGAGCTGGGATGGAAGGGGCCAGCTGGTGTGGGGTGAGAAATGGAGGGCACATTCCAGGGGCAAGGAGTTAAGAGTTTAAAGAGAGGAGGGGGATATATTTTTGAGTGGAGGCAGTTCAATAAAATGGACTGTGAGGCAAACAGGAATGCAAAAGGCCTCAAATGTTAAAATGAAGCACTTTGTATTGTCTTTCCTATCGTCATAGTCCGTTCCCAAAGGGCAACAGGTATTGGAAGGTTGATGGTGAACGTTGTTGAAGGCATTGAGTTGAAGCCCTGCCGGTCACATGGTAAGGACCCAAGAAACTCTCTCTAGCTTTTGCTGCACTCCCCCTACCCAATTTTAAATGGAATGTGCTATTTCCACAATCCAAAATTTCCTTCTGGAATTGGTTTTTCTAATACTTATTAAAAACCTAGAGGTTTTTATACTTTCTACCATTTTTTTTCCCCCATAAGCATCCAAGTGGCTGCCATTTCACAGTAGATGTGATATAAGATAAGGCTAAAGTAAGGGGTCAGGAAAGGCATAGTTTAAAAACCTGCTTACCTAATTATTTGCTCTTGGCCTAAGTGTGAGGCTGAATTGTAGGGGATTTCAAACACCTAGATTGTCCACTTTATGCCACTTATTAAACATGGCAATTGAGGAGGATGAAAGTGAAGGGGTGTGAGGGAAATAGCTGCCCACCCATGGCCATGATCCCTGCTGGGCACCGCAGAGGAGCCCGTCTGCAGGCAGGAGTTGAGCCAGCTCTGTTCACTTCAGGAAAAAGCAACCCATACTGCGAGGTGACCATGGGCTCCCAGTGTCATATCACCAAGACCATCCAGGACACTCTCAATCCCAAGTGGAATTCCAACTGCCAGTTCTTCATCAGAGACCTGGAGCAGGAGGTCCTCTGCATCACTGTGTTTGAGAGAGACCAGTTCTCCCCAGATGGTGAGTAGGAAGCAGTCAACTCCACCCACCACAGTGCTTGCCCTTCCTTCCTGTCACTTGGTTGTTATGGGTAAAAGTTTCCTTATCTGAGAACTTGGTACACGGAATTCCATATACTTTCTTCCTGAGATATGAATTTGGCACAAAATCAGCCTCAGTTCCTCTGAAGGAGGCCTTCACAGATGCTGGAGGAGATTAGGAGAATGTGGACAAAATGTCTTTATCTAGGTTTTGCCAGCTGCCTCAGGCCATGGTGTCATACTTTCTGATAGCAGGTGATTGCAAGAGCATGTGCATTCCAAAATCTCAGCACAGTTCTTTAGTCTTTGGCAAAAGCCATGATGGTAATTGTATTACTTGGGGTCCTTCAGAGAAACAGAACCAATAGATACATGCCTATGCCTATGTTGTTGTTTGTTGTTGTGTCCCGTTGAGTTGATTTCAACTCATAATGACCCTCTCTATAGATAGGAGAGAGTGTAACTGCCCCATAGGGTTTCTAAGGCTATTCCTATATCCATCACCCATCTGTCAGTTTGTCATGCTATGGCTGCTTGTGTATTACTATGATGCTGGAAGCTGTGCCACCAACACCAGCAGGGTCACTCATGGTGAACAGGGTTTAGTTGTGCTTCTCAACTAAGACAGGTAGAAGGAAATGGCTCATTAACTACTTTGAAAAAATTAGTCAATGAAAACCCTATGGATCACAACAGAACATTGTCTGGGTCTCTTGCCTTAGACATATTCACCAGGAGGAGTCAATTTCTAGAGAAGGACATCTTGTTTGGTGAAGTAGAGGGCCAACAAAGTGAGTGTGACCCTTGGTGAGATGGGCTGACACAGTAGCTACAAT
Source organism: Orycteropus afer afer (assembly GCF_000298275.1). Lineage (NCBI taxonomy): Eukaryota > Metazoa > Chordata > Mammalia > Tubulidentata > Orycteropodidae > Orycteropus > Orycteropus afer. The sequence goes on along the minus strand of NW_006921665.1, from coordinate 4,753,042 downwards.
CATGGACTGGAACATGTTGGCAATTGTGAGGATGATGCAGGATTGGACAACATTTTGTTTTGTTGTACATAAGGTTGCCATGAGTTGGAGATGAGTTGATGGAGGCTATCTACCTCTAACTGTATCTATATCTATAGTAGATACAGAGGGATTGATTTATTTGAATGAATTAGTGTATGTAATTGTGACAGCTGGCAAGCCCAAAATCCACGGGTCAGGCAACGGGCTGGAAACTCAAGCATAATTTCTGTATTGCAGTCTTGGGGCAGAATTCCTTCCTTTTTTCCAGGAAGCTACAATTTTCACTATTATGGCTTTCAACTGATTGAGGCCCGCCCTTATTATTGAAGGTAATTTGTCTTTACTTAAATTTAAATGATGATAAATTTTAACCACATCAAAAACATACCCTCACAGAAATATTTAGACTAGTGTTTAACCAAACAACTGGGCACCATACCCTAGCCACATTGACACATGATATTGACCATCACAGTAATGAATGCTGTTGTTGTTATGTGCCATCGAGTCGGCTCAAACATTGCGACCCCAAGTACAATAGAACAAAGCACTGCTTGGTCCTGTGCCAGTCCCACAATCCTTGCTATACCTGAGCCCATCATTGCAGCCACTGTGTCAATCCATCTTATTGTGGGTCTTCCCCTCTTTCACTGACCCTCCACTTAGCAAGCATGATATCCTTCTCCAGGGAATTGTCCCTTTTGACAACATGACCAAAGTAGGTGAAATGAAATCTGGCCATTCTCACTTCCAAGGAGCATTCTGGGCTGCACTTTTTCCAGGGCAGATTTGTTAGTTCTTCTGGCAGTCCATGGTACTTTCAGTATTCTTGGCCAACATCACAACTCAAAAGTATAAACTCTTCTTTGGTCTTCTTTATTCATTGCCCAGCTTTCACATGCATATGGGGCTATTGAAAATACCATGGGCTTGGATTAGGTGTCCCTTAGTCTTCAAAGAGCATCTTTCCCTTTCAGCACTTTAAAGAGGTCTTTTGCAGAAGATTTGCCCAGTGCAATACATCATGTGACTTCTTGACTGCTGCTTCCATTGGTGTTGATTGTGGAACCAAGTAATATGGAATCTTTGACAACGTCAATCTTTTTTCCACTTATTGTGATGCTGCTTTTTGGTCTAGGTGTGAGGATTTTCATTTTCTTTATGTTGATACCACTTGCCTATCAGTTTGTCATACTGTGGTGGCTTGCATGTTGCTGTGAGGCTGGAGGCTGCTCCACCAGTATTTTCAGTACTAGCAGAGCTTCTAGACTAAGACAGACTCAGAAGGAAGGGGCCATCCACTTCTCAGGGTATTGCCAGTGAAAACCTTATGAATAGCAGTGTAATGCTATCTGACATATTACTGGAAAACATTATGAATAACCCTGGAACATTGTCTGATATAGCACAGGACGATGAGCCCCTCAGGTTGGAAGGCACTCAAAATACAACTGGAGAAGAACTTCCTCCTCCAAGTAGAGTTGACCATAATGATGTGGGTGGAGTAAAGCTTTTGGGACCTCCATTTGTTGATGTAGCATGACTCAAAATGGGAAGAAATAGCTGCACACATCCATTAATAATTGGAACATGAAACGTATGAAGTATAGGAAAATTGGAAGTTGTCAAAAGTGAAATGGAGTGCATAAAGATCAATATCCTAGGCATTAGTGAGCTGAAATAGACTGGTTTTGGCCAATTTGAATCAAACAACCATATGGCCTACCATGCTGGGAATGAAAAAATGAAGAGGAATGGCATGACATTCATCATCACAAAAAATGTTTCAAGATCTGTCTTGAAGTACAGTGCTGTCACTGATAGGATAATATCTATACGTCTATAAGGAAGACCAGTTAATACTACCATTATTCAAATTTATGCACCAACTACCAAAGCCAAAGATGAGGAAATTGAAGATTTTTTACCAGCTTCTGTTGTCTGAAACTGACCAAGCATACAATCAAAATGTATTGATTATTACTGGTGATTGGAATGTGAAAATTGGAAACAAGGAAGAATCATTGGTATTTGGAAAATATGGTCTTGGTGATAGAAATGACATCAGACATCACATGATAGAATTTTGCAAGACCAACAACTTATTATTGCAAATACCTTTTTTCAACAACATAAACAGTGGCTATATATGTGGACCTCACCAGATTGAGTACACAGAATCAGATCGACTACATCTGTGGAAAAAGGTGATGGAGATGCTCGTTATCTTTAGCCAAAACAAGGTCAGGAGCTGACTGTGGAACAGACCATCAATTGCTCACATATAAGTTCAAGTTGAAGCTGAAGACAATTAAAACAAGTCCACAGGAGTCAAAATATGACCTTGATTATATTCCACCTGAATTTAAAGATTATCTGAAGAATAGATTTGATGCATTGCACACCAGTGACCGAAAACCAGATGAACTGTGCAATGACATCAAGAACTTTTTACGTGAAGAAAGCAAAAAGTCTTTAAAAAGACAGTAAAGGGAAAAAAAGAACAAAATGGATGTCAGAAGAGACTCTGAAACTTGCTCTTGGAGAGTAGCTAAAGCAAATGGAAGAAATGACAAGATAAAAGAGCAGAACAAAAGATTTCAAAGCACCTCGAGACTAAAAAATCCATACTCAGTGCCGTCGAGTCAGATCCGACTCATAGCAACCCCTCCTTGGGTTTCTGAGGCGGTATCTCTACAGAAGTAGATTGTCCCATCTTCCTTCCGAGGAGTGGCCAGTGGGTTTGAACCACCAGCCTTCTGGTTAGCAGTCAAATGCCTTAGGCACTATGCCACCAGAGTTCCTACCTTGAGAAGACAATTATTATAATGAAATCTACAAAGACCTGGTGTTAGAAAACCAAAAGGGAAGAACACACTCAGCATTTCTCAAGCTGAAAGAACTGAAGAAAAAACCTAAGCCTCAGGTTGCAATACTGAAAGATTCCATGGGCAAAATATTGAATGATGCAAGAAACATCAAAAGAAGATGGAAGGAATACACAGAGTCACTGTACAAAAAAGAATTAGTCGATATTCATCTATTTCAGGAGGTGGCATATGATTAAGAACCAATGGTATTCATTTGACCCAGCAATCCCATTACTAGGTATATATCCTAAAGAAGTGAGAGCCAGGACAAGAACAGATATATGCACACCCATGTTCATTGCAGCACTGTTTACAATAGCCAAAAGATGGAAACAACCTAGGTGCCCATCAACAGAGGAATGGATAATCAACCTATGGTACATACACACAATGGAACATTATGCAACACTAAAGAATAATGTAGAATATGTAGAATATGCAAAACACTGAATAACATGGATGAACTTGGAGGGCATTATGCTGAGTGAAATAATCACAGAAAGACAAATATAGTATTAGTTCATTATTGTGAAAAGTCAAGAAAAAGTTTATATATGGAAGGAAACTTTCTTTGTTGGTTACCAGGAGTGGGAGGGTAGGGGAGGGAACACTCAAAAAAAAAAAAAAGTATTGACCCATGTCACTTTGTTGTTGTTGTTGTTGTTGTTATGTGCTGTTGAGTCGGACCTGACTCATAGCAACCCCTCCTTGGATTTCCAAGGCGGTATCACTACAGAAGTAGATTGTCCAACCTTTCCACCAAGGAGTGGCTTGTGGGTTTGAACTGCCAGCCTTCTGGTTAGCAGTCAAGTGCCTTAGACACTATTCCAGTTTTATGTATTCCACTGAACATAAATTATATTTCAATAAAATGTATTTTAAAAAATAAAAAAGAAAGAACCAATGGTATTGAAGGAAGAAGTTGAAGCTGCACTGAAGGAATTGGTGAGAAACGAGGGTCCAAGAATTGACAGAATACCCATTGAGATGTTTCAGAAATGGATGCTGTGCTGGAGGCACTTACTCATCTGTGCCAAGAAATTTGGAAGAAGCTACCTGGCCAACTAACTGGAAGAGATCCATATTTGTACCCATTCCAAAGAAAGATGATTGAACAGATGTGGAAATTCTCAAACAGTATCATTAATGTCACACACAAGTAGAATCTTGCTGAAGGTAATTCAAAAATGGTTGCAGCAGGGTATTGACAGAGAACTTTGTGATGGTTATATTTGTATGTCAATTTGGCTAGGCCTGGTTGAGTGGCTGGGCAGCTGGATGTAGTATTCCCCATGATGAGACTGGTAATCAACTCCATGGTGGAATCTACTATGAGCAGCTGAGTAGCTGCCTTTGGGTATGTGGTCTGCTTCCTGTATATAAGGAGAAGCTTTGAGAATGGTCTGTAGCCTATGGCCACTTGGACCCTGCATGTGGCCGTGTCATTGCTCAGCAGCCTGCTATGCTCTGCCGACTTTGGGACTTACAGTGGACTTAAGTTAATGGCCTGCTGTGTGGTTTGGTAACACCGGGATTGTGCCTTTTTACTTGTCAACCTTGGGGCTTCTCAGCCTCAGTAGCTAGCAGCTGTCTGAGTGAAGAAATGCCTCTAGCTCCAGTGGGCCGGGAGCAGGAGGCAGAGCTGGACCCCAAGATTGAGGGGCTTTCACTGAGCCCCTAGAGCCTGGCACTTTGAACTTGGACTTAAAGCCTCCAAATTGTAAGAATAAATTCCTGTTTGTTAAGGCCATTCCCATTTGTGGCATATTTCTTGTCAGAGCGGCACTAGGTAACCAGAACAAACTTCCAGAAATGCAAGCTGGATTCAGAAAAGGACATGAAACGAGGGATATCATTGCTGGTGTCGGATGGATCTTGGCTGAAAGCAAAGAATACCAGAACCATGTTTACCTGTATTTTATTGACTATGCAAAGGCATTCGGTTGTGTGGATCATAACAAATTGTGGATAACATTGAGAAGAATGGAAATTCCAGAACACTTAATTGTACTCATGGGGAACCTGTACACAGACCAGGAGGCTGTTGTTCAAACAAAACAAGGGAATACTCCATGGTTTAAAATCAGAAAGGGAGTGCATCAGGGTTGTGTCCTTTCACCACACTAATTCAGTATGTATGCTGAACAAATAATCCAAGAAGCTGAACTATATGAAGAAGAATGTGTCATCAAGATTGGAGGAAGGCTCACTAACAACCTGTGCTCTGCTGATGACACAACCTTGCTTGCTGAAAGTGAAGATGACTTGAAACACTTACTGATGAAGATTAAAGACTACAGTCTGCACTATGGATTATACCTCAACATAAAGAAAACTGTAATGAATAGAACTGGCCAATGAGCAAGAACTTCAGCCTGTGACAGGTGGGGCAGAGCCACCAATACCCTTTCTGCCAGTGAAAGGGATGAAATTGTGTCACTGCAGCTTTCCTTCAACCAGCTTTCTGTTTCTGCTTCAAGCCTCGAAAAGAATGGTCTCTGGCCAATGATTACCAAAAAAAAAAAAAAAAAAATGATGACCCCCTCCCTCTATCCAATAAAAATCAGAAAGTAAGTTTAAATATTATAGTGTTATCTTAATTACATTCCAAGGATTATTCCTTTATAATGTATATATTTATAAATATAATTATAAATTATGTTGTTACGGTGGTCAGGTGCTGCTGAGTCAGTTCCAACTCACAGGAACCTTATGGACAACTGCACGAAACACTGCCTGGTCCTGCACAATCATCACAAATGTTTGAGCCCATTGCTGCAGTCACTGCATCAATCCACCTAATTGAAGATCTTCCTATTTTTCGCTGACCCTCTGCTTTACAAAGTATGATGTACTTCTCCAGGGACTGGCCCATCTCGATAGCATGTCCAATGTACATGGGACGAAATCTCACCATCCTTGCCTCTATAGAGCATTCTGGATGCTCCAAGACTGTTTCCAAGACAGATTTGTTTGTTCTTCTGGCAGTCCATGGTATATTCAATATTCTTCACCAACACTATAATTCAAAATCATCAATTCTTTTTTGATCTTCCTTATTCATTGTCCAGCATATGAGGCCATTGACAATTCCATGGTTTGGATTATGCACAACGTAGTCTTCACAGTGACATCTTTGCTTTTTAACACTTTAACAAGGTCTTTTACATCAGATTGTCCCAATGCAGTATGTCATTTGATTTCCTGACTGCTGCTTTCATGGGCATTGATTGTGGATCCAACTAAAATGGAATCCCTGACAACTTTCAACTTTTCTCTGTTTATCATGATATTGATTATTGGTCAAGTTTTGAGGACTTTTGTTTTCTTTATGTTAAGGGGTAATCCATACTGAAGGCTGTAGTCTTTGATCTTCAATTAAGTTCTTCAAGTCATCTTCACTTTCAGCAAGCAAGGTTGGGTCATCTGCATATTGCAGGATGCTAATGAGTCTTCCTCCAATCATGATGCTATGTTCTTGTTGATATAGTCCAGTTTCTTGGATTATTTGCTCAGTTTACAAACTGAATAAGTATAGTGAAAAGATACAATCTGAGGCACACCTTTCTTTATTTTAAACCATGCAGTATCCCCTTGTTCTGTTTGAACAACTGCCTCTTGGTCTGTGTAGAGGTTCTGCATAAGCACAGGTAATAATTAAAATTATATTTATTTATAATTATACTCTTTTGAGTGTAAGTAAGTGCTAGGACCATCACCCTTGCACCACAGTTTATCATACCGTGGTGGCTTGTGTATTGCTTGATGGTCAAAGCTATGCCACTGGTATTTCAAATACTGGCATGATCATCCATAGTGGGCAGGTTTCAGCAGAGCTTCCAGACTAAAACAGACTAGAAGAAAGGACTGGCAATCTACTTTGAAAGTTAACCAATGAGACTCTATGGATCACAATAGAATTCTATTCGATATAGTGCTAGAAGATGAGCCCATAGGTTGGAAGACACTCAAAATACACGGTGGCCACAACAATGGAGTCAAATGTGCCAGTAGCCATGAAGATGGAGCAGCACTGTGCAACATTTTGTTCTATTATACATGGGGTCACTATGAGTTGGAGCTGACTCAAAGACAACTAACAACAAGTGCTAAGAGTGAAGATTTAATAATAACATGATCTGTACAGTTTAGATTGTTCTGTTAATTTAATTGTATTAATTTTATACGAATGATCCCTTTGTAAGTTAGGTACTGTTGGTTATTGCCCCAGATCAGTCACACAGCTGGTTAAATGTTAGAGCCTTGCCTACTCCATTTTGAACCACTGTGATAATATTGTCAGTTTCTATACTGATGAGTGAAGTTTGGGGGTTGAGCTTTTCTTTTAATAATAAAATATTGACAATCCCACTAGGGTGTAAATTATAAATCCCAGTGTTATTCTTACATAAGAGATTATTCTCAGGAAATGCAAGTTGGAGCAAAAGAAACCTATTTCTTCTTGTGTTCATCTCCTAGGGCTGCCATAACAAATTATCACAAACTGAGTGCATTAAAACAATAGAAATGTATCTTCCTGAGCTCTGCTAGTGTAGTGCCTAAGGCACTTGACTGCTCACCAGAAGGCTGGCAGTTCAAACCCACCAGCCACTCCTCGGAAGGAAGGTTGGGCAATCTACTTCCGTAGTGATACCGCCTCGGACACCCAAGGAGGGGTCGCTATGAGTCGGGTCTGACTCCATGGCACATGACAACAACAACCACCACACAGTTCTGGAGCCCTGAAGTCCCAAGTCAAGGGGCTGGCAGAGCCACACCCGTTCTGAAGGCTCTAGGGAACAGCACTCCCTTGCCCTTGTAGCTTCTGGCGGTTGTCGACAATCCTTGGTGTCCTTTGGTTTCTAGCAACATAACTCCAATCTCTGTTTCTGTTTTCACGTGGCCATCTTCCTTCTGTATGTCTGTCTTTGTGTCCATATTTCCCTCCTCTTATAAGGATACTAGTTATTGGATTTAAGGCCCACCCTAGGCCAGTATGATCTCATCTTAACTTGATTATATTAGAAAAAAACCCTATTTCCAAATAGAGTTACATTTACAGGATCTAGATGGATGTGCATTTCGCGAGGTGGTATATTCAACCTACTACACTGCCCAACAGAAAGAATTCCCAGATTTTAAATGGGAAACTTTAAATAAGCCTATTTCTGATATAGGGGTTCCTGGTCCATAGTAAGGATCTCTGGTGGTGTAGTCCCTAAGGCATTTGACTGCTAACCAGAAGGCTGACGGTTCAAACCCACCAGCCATTCCATAGATGGAAAACTGCTCAATCTACTTCCATAAAGATTTACCGCCTTGGAAACCCAAAGGGGGTTGCTAGGAGTCGGAAATGACTTGACGGAAGTGAGTTAGGTTTTTGTTTTGGTCCACAGTAAATGTCCAACAAGCAATTGTTGGATGAATAAACAAAGCAATTAATGATCTGGAGGCCTATTACACAACATTGTGTATTTGCATTTAAAATTTGTTCAACATGTTCCCATATATTGTCATAGTGACTGGCTTAGTTTTTTAGGGTTGCCATAGAAAAATACCACAAAGTGGGTGGTTTAAAAAAAAATTGAAGTTTATTGTTTCACAGTTTTGGAGGCTGGGAATCCAAATTCAGTGTGTTGGTAGCACCGGCACCATGCTCTCTCTGTCCGCCTTCAGGGAAGATCTTTGCTTGTCTCTTCCAGCTTCTGGCATGGTCGTCATCTGCATTCCTAGGCATTCCTTCTTGGCTTCTAGATGTACCCTTACACGGCATCTGTCTTCACCCTGCACCACTCTGTCTTCCTGACCTCTTGTTTTTAGTGTCCTACTCAGATTGGAATAGGACTCACCCTACTCTGATATGAGTTCATTAATTTAATGGATAATATCTTCACATTATTTCCAAATAAGGTCACATTCACAGGCATAGAGGTTAGGACTTCAACTGATCTTTTTGGGAGACACAATCCAATCCATAGCATGACATTCAATATTTGATACATGGGTATTGAGGTTATTCAGGAAACATTGCTGGAAGCACACAGCTCAACATGCTGTTGTCTCTTCTCCTACCATCTTTTGTCTGCTCTCCAGTATATACTAAGGGGCACTATATGGACAAGCCCTAGCTTATTATCATCCCAGACTCTTCTAAAAAGGGTATGACATTATATAGCCTGCTCCTATGACAACTCCTGAGATAAATCACTGTCCAATTTTAGCTTCAAAACTAGTTATCCTTCTCCTGAATCATTTTTTAAAATCTCACATACATTGTAAGTTGTGCAACTGATAAGATGTCCAGTTTTGCATTACTTCCCAGACAAATTATAGCCCTTTTAGGTCTGTGGAAGCAGGTGCAGGGAAATCATAGTCTGCATTTTTAGCCTCTTCGCAGGCTCTCCTTTGTCCCACCTTTGTGTGCTTTCCTTTTCACCCTATTTGGAAGTCATGCTTCATCATCATAAGGAACTCTGGTGCCATAGTGGGTAAGGCATTTGACTGCTAACCAGAAAGTTGATGGTTCAAACCCACCAGCTGCTCTGTGGGAGGAAGATGAGACAATCTACTTCTGTAAAGATTTACAGCCTAGGAAACCCAATGGGGTTTGCCAGAAGTTGGAATCGACTTGATGGCAGTGGGTTTGGTTTATTTTTCTTGCTCCATCATCACAGCTCATGGATTTCTGCAAACTGACTTAAACCTTTTCTGGAAGAGGGAAAAGCATACAGTTACTTGGCAGATTCCCAGTAGGTTAAAGTCATGCCTTGGAGAGAAGGAAATATATCTCTGATTAGGGTCTGTTTGTTTTCATTTCAGATTTTTTGGGTCGGACAGAGATCCGTGTGGCCGACATCAAGAAAGATCAGGGTTCCAAGGGTCCAGTTACAAAGTGTCTCCTGCTCCACGAGGTCCCAACAGGAGAGATTGTGGTCCGCTTGGACCTGCAGCTGTTTGATGAACCATAAGGGAGTATCTCAGTGGAGTTCCAGCTCCAGGCAGTAGATGCTGTCTGGAAATTGGGTTCCTTTTCTAAGAAACCACTGGTCCCAAACCACCACTGTGGTCCCAAACCACAGGGCAATGGGACAGCAAAGACAGGATCTCAATGCTTCTAGGAATAGTTCTTGACAATCCTTCTCCCAAAACAATTTCCCATTCTACAAAACAGAAACTGTGCTTTCCTTTGTTAGAATTTCACCATGGGTTCCAGGGTCTCTGAAATACTATTTTGGTTGGGAGTCTGACCCACCTCCAGCCTTGAGGCATTGGTCTGGTTGTTGTAAAATATTTATAAATGCAATGTCTGTATTTTTGGAGAACTCATATAACCTTCCTATTTCTTACCTCTACCTACCCCAAGTAGGCTCCTTCACTTACAACGCCTAGTCCTTGGTGTGTTTAGAAACAAATGACGATGGTTCTGTCATTGCTTCAGATCCCTATTCCCCCAGAAAGGCTCTGTGGGGCCTTACTTGAAATACTGTCCTAGATCTGATGGCTTGGTGTGATGGCTTCCCAATCAGGCATCAAGTTAGCTCTTTGATGAGTTGGTCCATGGGAAAATTCCAAGTAGGTGTGCTGTTAGAGCTGTTCCATTCCCTTCTAGGTCTTGTATTAATAGATGTGAATGAAAACATATTGACACACTACTGAGTGTTTCATTCCTGATTCCCAGCATGCTTGGAAGATGGTTGAGGAAGCTCATTATCTACAAAGTTATACTCTGTATAACACCTGCCCCAGCAGGTCACCAGAAAGGATACTTTACAATGTTATTGGGTTGTAGTTGCCAGCCACATTGGAAAATTCTCTTTTGGCTTGGTGGCTCTGTGATGTTTCATGACAAGAATTGTTGCTGATGACCAGCTGTGAGACCATTCTGTGTTTGAATGCGCTGGCTGCCAAATGTCATGAGAAATCCCCACAACTGTTTTTGATGTGCTCCCAGAAAAGGATGTCCTGGATCCAGGCTTCTTCTCCCAGGTGTAAAAAGGAACAATGACTAGACACCCAATCTGGAGATGAGGTGGAAAGATGTGGAGGAAATCCATTATATGGTGGGGGAAAGTTCTCAGGGGCACGCTGCACATCTAGAGAGGAAGACCGAAGGCTCTTTCCTATACTCCTTACACGCTCCAAACTCTCAGTAATGGAAATGCATGTGCCAGGGTCATGAGTGTATTACCACATGCTAAGCTGTTTGGTTTTCATTCTTTGATTTTATTCCCCTTAAATGCCAGGAGATAGGCTAATAATTAGATAATAACTTAATTTGCTAATGAAAAATGTGGATTGTATTTTGTTCGTATGTTAATGTTCTCATAATCCCAGCTCATTGTGGTCATGAATTGTTCTTTGCATGTTCATTTGGTACTGGAGTCTAGTTTTCCTGTGTTAGATGGTACTCTCTTTGATTGTAGGTTCTTAGACATTAATTAGGGTTGTAGAGTGCTTTATAATGATAGATCAGCGTAGTGGCAGAGTCCCCACCTTGCTGGCAACTGAACACGTACTGTTATGATTTCCCTTAAATATATTTCAAGCAATTTTTATGATTTCCCTTGTCATATTTCAAGCAATTTTTAAAAAGTATATGTTGGAAAGACAACAAAGTTTACGTTTCATACTTTTAAGAAACACTTTATTATTTATTTATTGAAAATAGTGTAGAATTTTGTATAAAGAACAACAGACATAAGTATTTTTTGAAACAAGCAGATATACTCTTTAGTTAGAGACTTTCAACTGAACGTGTTATAGACCAGGTTTAACTTTAGGCATAAATTTGTTTACCACTTCCCAGCAGCAAACATGGTTAAAATACTTTCCGTTTATATTTTTTGATGTTGCTAACAAATGGTTTCAAATTAAATCTATGCATAGACATACAACTCATGCTTTCCTATTTCTGTAACCAATAGTCTGTTCAGTGTATTTATGAAGAAAAGGTTACCGTGCTAGAAAAAAAATAAGTATTAAATGTATAAATAGGGTAGTATTGGGCCACCATTCCAATCTCTTTCTTTCAGTTCTCTTTTCTTCACTGACTTTATTTGTGTGTTAATGTTGGACATCACTGTTCATGTAGGTAGGCTGTGTGGTATGCACAATGACAAACATCTTGTAATCCTCTTAGATCCACCAGGTCATTCATTCCTAGAATCCCATTATCTGAATTAATGTAACCTGAAAAAGCAACATGTTAGTCTTTTCCCCAAGTGACTATATTGAGCATCTTTGAGATACTTGTGCAGTATAGTGAGTGCTGGATAAGTGTTGTAATTCCTGGTGTAATTGTAAGGGGACTGACTATACCTATGGATTCAGCTGTGACTCATGAATTGTGTTGGGAGATAGATTCTGTGGGTGATGCTTGGAACCTTCAACCTTTGACCTGTATTTCTTCACTCTTCTGCATTTTTGACCGTCTGAGACAAACTTCATAGAGGTGAAATGTCCCTTACCAGTAAGTGTTCTATCTCCTAGCTCTTTGCTTTCTAAACCAAGGTTTGGCTAGGCCACTGCATCCTGGCATTCTAATCCCAGCCCTGTAGAGATGCTGTCAGCAGCCCTCTTCCATGAGCTGCACTTCTAGCTCCTCCCATGCACTGACCTACTCTCAAGAAGAGGCTTTCCTGCCCACACAACTATACTCTGATCCTTCTGTCACTTCTGGGAATTATCCTGAGAACTGAAGATAGGAGACCCTTGAGCTGGGCCTTCTTTATAGACCAGTTTTCCTTAAGGGATAATCCATGTTCCAGTCCCTCTGATGGGTGCTTTCCCCCCTGCAGGTAGACAGCATCATCTCCTGGTGTCAGGCCTGTTGTGACCACAAGGGCCTGCAAGAGCTGGCTCACTTAGACCCATTACTGGCCTGACCTAGAAAGAGGAGCCTTTCATGTCTAGTGTCACCAGAGATATCTGAGAAACCATGGCCAGGCCTCCTTGGCTGACTGGCCATGTCTCTTCTGATGGCAGAGGAGAAAGCTGTACTTGCAAAGAACAGTAATGTTAGGGAAACCATTTTTTTTTTGCTTTTGCTTTTTGAATAAACTAAAGCATGACCTAAGTATTTGAAAGTAACCAATGTCATCTGGTTGAGTACTCTGAATTAATTGGGAGGAAAAAAAATCTCATCTGAAAATGGGTAAATTGACCACTTACATTGTCTTATCTCAGGGACCTGGTACCCAAAGCCCAGGTGTCTTCCAGGGGTGAGAGCAAGATCAGGGAAATTGGACACTTTCTGAGGCTGAGCAGGCTGGGTTGCCTCCTCAGGAGCTGCCCTGGGCAGGTGCGGAGCCTCTGATCACACAGAGCAGGGACGTTCTAGAATCCAGTGGGTCTGGAGAGCAGGGTGAAATGGACCAGGCGCTTTTGGCTTTATATGAAGGGTGAAGCTCTTGGCAATGTATTTTAGAGCTTGCTGATACTTTTTATGAGGAGAAAAGACTTCTCTATCTCAACTCCAAATAGAGTTCTCTAATTGGTTGGACCTTCTTTGATTCATTAAAAAAAAAAAAAAAAAAAAGAGGGGGTAAGGGAGAGAATTATTTTAGGTGTAACAACTTTAAGAATTTCCACTGGCTATAGCAAATAGGTTTTAATTTAATGTACCTTCTATCTTATCTGATCTGATCTTAGACTCTTCCATCTTGTGGGGTGTGGAGAGTGCTTTGTGGCAGACACTTGCTGTTAGTTGCCGTAGAGCTGATTCTGACTCATGACAACCCCATGTATTGCAGAGTAGAACAGCTCCGTGTGGTTTCTAATGACTGTCATCTTTATAAGCAGATCACCAGGCCTGTCTCCCAGGAGCCTTTGGTAAGCAGCTGAGCACTTAACCATGGCATCACCAGAGCTCTTTTCTGGGACATTAGCCCTTTTAAATGACACAGAGTCATTTCAGGCTTGAGGTTAATGTGAGGTTAGTAATGGGTCTGCTTAATCCAGACATGCTTGCTTTACAAATTTAAAGCATCTGGTGCCAGAGAGTGACCAGATGAAAACACATGAACTCAGATGTTTTTGTTTTGCTTCTCATAAGTACAGAGGCTTTAGCTTATTCCAGGCAAAAACCTAATAGAAGGCACCAGAGTCAAGTGACAAGGTCAAGAACTCAGACACTGTGATCTGAGGCAAACTAAGAGACATTTCGTAAAACTAAAACTTCTTCTCTTTGCACCTGGGATGCTGAAATGCCTGCCAGGGGCTTCCCCTTATGGCCCATAATGGTTCACATCAGCTGCCTAGACTCACTTAGCAGTGCCTAAGTCAAGTGTTGGGGGTGGGGCACGGCTCTTAGTAAGTATTATATAAATATAGTTGGGATAGTTAGTCCCCTCCTTTGCCTTGGAGTGAGCCAGTGGGACCAAATATCTGTGTTTTCCTGATTCATTCACTCATTCAAAAGAAACCCTGAAGATGAACACAGTTCTTAAAAGGCTGGGGTCAGACGAATTTTGATTCGCTACCTTACAATCTGAAAATCTTAGGGACAGAGACAGGCCCACACAAGTGGCAAGCACAACCCTAGCATAGTCCTGGCTTCCTGTGGATCAGTTAGAGAGGGTCTAGAATTACAACAGAGGAATGATGGTATTGGTCCGTCAATCTCCCCCACCTTATGTGTGTGTGTGGTGTGTGTGCATGTGTGCACAGCTCCCTTTAGCTGCTTAATAGGTCCCTGCATGAGACAAATGGTTCATGCTCAGCTGCTAACCAAAATTTTGGCAGTTTAAATACTCCCAGTGGCACCATGGAAGAAAGGCCTGGTGACTTGCTTCAGTAAAGATCATTGCCATCAAAGCCACATGGAGCCTGGAGATCCTGGATAGAGTGGGAGGAAGAATTTGGAACAACATTCAAAAATACAAAAATGGCCAGAATTACTGGTCAGATAGATACTGGTGGAACCCCCTGAGACTATGGCCCTGGGTTACCCTTCAGGCCTAGGAATGGACTCACTTTCATGGATTGGCTCTCAGCCCAACAGCAGAAAGACCTACATGCAGAACACCTACCCCAGGGTGATGCACCCACCTACTCTAGGGAGATGCACCCCTTGGATCAGCAATACGGCACCAGAGGGGCAGCAATCACACAGAGGGAAAGCTGGACAGACAGGAGCGCATAGTTAAGAAGGGCACAGGGAGGGGGTGGTCACAGGGAGGGAAGGAGAGGAGAGTTTGTAATGGTTGGGGATGGTAATCGGGGCGTGAAATCAAATGTACATGAACTGTTGAATGTAAAACAAATTTGCTTTGTAAATTTGCACCCAAAGCACACATGTGCACACACATATACACGCACAGGCACAAAAGCCACACGTAGCACAATTCTACTCTGACCACATAGAGCACAGTTCTACTGTGACACTCATAAGGTTGCCATGAGTGGGACTTGACTCAATAGTAATGGGTTTTCAGTGTTTGATAAAATGGGTTTATTTTTTCCCCCAACTACACTGTAATTACCTACCTGCTTCTGGCCCCCTTGCAGAAGAAGGCAGGCCTGAATCATCCATCAGGCTTCCCCACTAAGTGATAATGTAAAGCAGAATAAGACAAAGCAGAAAGACAGACTGAGAGTGAGAAGAAAACAGGCCTCTGAGCTGCTGCTCCCTCCAGCTCTTGGACAGACTTGATCTTACAGGTGAAAGCTGGCTGGGAGGACAAGAGGTTCATTCCTTGAAATGTATTTCTTTGAGGGAGCTCTTTGGGTCAGACCATGCCAGGGGAAGCAGCCCTAGACCCATCTGCAACCCTGACACTCCCCAGTACCATCCTATCTCTGATGAAGACTTGGCTTTGTTCCTGCTTACCTTGTTGCTGTGGCAGGTCCTTCTAGTGCAGTTAGCCTTCTTGAGTGAATCTTTCCCATGAGTCCTTGTGCATTTTGATTGTATTTTGAATGATACTGATGAATGTTGCTTTGTTGAGGAGTTGGTTATTCAAAGAAATAGAGAAAACTTCTAATTATTTGGCTTTGTGGTATGACAGACAGGAAGTAACTTGCTGGTCAACATCATGACTACCTCTTTCTGAGTAAGACACCTGTTCCTTTGTACTTGGAAAGCAGTTGTTTATTTGAGGGAGAGGAAAGGACAATTCCAGGACTCTCATTTCTTCAGCCCACATTGCGTCAAATCCAAGTTATTTTTGTATGGATTCAGGTTCAACTAAGGGCCATAACCTTATTATATCTTTAGGAGCTAGAAGATAATCTATTTCTGATAAGCATGGAAAACTTACTCTCCATGAAGGACAGAAAACATCTGACAGTTCTCACTCTATCTTGTTGTTGTTGCTGTTGTTATGTGCTGTTGAGTCAGACCCGACTCATAGTGACCCCTCCTTGGGTTTCCGAGGCAGTACCACTATAGAAGTAGATTGCCCCATTTTCCTTCTGAGGAGTGGCTGGTGGGTTTGAGTCGCCAGCCTTCTGGTTAGCAGTCAAGTGCCTTAGGCACTACGCTACCAGACTTTATCTTAAGAGCATTAAAAATCAGATGCCAACATGTTGGGAAGTCCTGTTCTGGGCTGTATCTCTCAGTAACATTGTTAGTGATACTAATTGTGCTTTGTTCATTTAGGAAGTCCCCATCCTGGACCAGACCTCCATCCTGAAAACTGGGAGGGAGTGAGAAGAGGCCTGCCTTTGCAGCTTTCATAGCCTAATTTTAAGTCACTTAAACAATATCCAACACTTGAAAAAACTCATCTTCACCTCTAAACAATCGTTTCAGTTACATGAAAACTCAATCAATTCCTCCATTAAAAGGGACCCCTTTTTACTCTGGCACTGGGGTACCAAATGACACCCACATTAAAAAAAAAAACAAAACCTCACTGCCGTTGAGTCGAACCTGACTTATAGTGACCCCTCCTTGGGTTTCCGAGGCGGTATCACAACGGAAGTAAATTGCCCAACCTTCCTTCTGAGGAGTGGCTGGTGGGTTTGAACCTCCAGCCTTTTGGTTAGCAGTCAAATGCCTTAGGCACTACGCCACCAGAGCTCCTAACACCCACATAGTGGAGTAATTTTTTTTGACACTATATGTGGTTGTCATATTTCAGGGTATATTTGCCCCTACTGTATGTCAGGATGTGTTGTGAGTTGTGTTTTAATAGGATTCTGTTCTCTTTTTTTATACCACTGTATATTGTTAATAGCATATGAATATTGTGAATATTTTAGTATATGTCTCAAAGTCCACCAAGTAAAACTGCTCAGAAGTGGGCTTATGTGTTCAGCCTTTACACAAATTCAGAGTTTCACTGATATTTACTGAGAATTAACCAGGAACCAGGGTTTCTTTTTATGCAGTAGTAGGAATGCATCTTTTCATCTTTGAGGAACCCTGGTTTTGTAATCATTTAAAGGAATAACATTCCCATGCAGCTGTGTTTTGAAAACTATGTTCCTTAGCATTTCTCCTTTTAGATCCAAATCCCTTGTTTCCTCCTGTTTTTGGAGTAAAAACAGAATAGTGGACCTAGGACAAAGAGGATGCTACAGGAACCAAAGAAAGGATGGTGGCTTTGCAACATCCGGTTGCGTAGGGAGCAGCTGCCGTTCCACCCACCGTCACCGCTAGAGGGCGCTCTCCCCGTTGGAAACTTGAGCGTTACAATGGTGGATCCCAAGGTGCTTGCTCCACCTACTGCATGCCCGGGACATTGCCTTTTGTGTAAATCGCAGAACCAACTAGCTGGTGGTTTGAGTGGTAGCGTGAGACGACAGGGGAAACTATAACCCAGAACCAGGAATGTGCGTCCGGATGGACCGTGAACACTCGCTTTGGCGAGGGGGCTGAAGGTCAGAGAGGTAGGAAGTTGGCCGCCCATGTGGAACTCAAACCCAGCACTCCTGTGGTACTAGTGAGCCTTTGCTTTTCTATGCGGCTCTGGCCATTATTGTGGGAAGCTTCTTAGACGGCCCAAGTTTTCTGCATCTGCTCTAGTGGGAGCCACTGAGATTAAGCCTCTCCCTACACTTAGTATGTATGTTGGAGGTGACCCCACTACTTGGCTGAGCCACAGGGGGTGCCTACTGCCCCAGAGTTCTATAATTCTGCTCTACTTGGATTAAATAACAGACTGTGTGGAGACTTTTGACTTCAGGAATTTCAGATGTGCTGGGGACCTGTTGGCTGGATGCAGAAGCTCATTGCTGTGTTATGTGTATGTGCAAGGGGACGGGAAATGAATGAATATGTATTGAACAGGGGAAACAGGTTGATCCAGCCCTCCCATAGTTACACTCAGGACCAGCTACATAATTTGTGGGGCTGAGTGCAAAATAAAAATGTAAGGCTTCTTGCTCAAAATTAAGAATTTCAAGATGGTGACACCTGAGCATCAAACCCTGTGCAGGCTCTTCTGAGCACTGAGTCCTGTGCCACTGCCCATGACGGTGGACCTACTTACACGGTATTTTCAGTTGCCCTCTTGGTTTTTGGAGGAGCTCTGGTGGCACAGTGGTTAAAGCACTGAGGGACAAAGATGAGGCAGTCTGCTTCCGTGAAACATTTACAGCCTTGGGAACCCTGTGGGGCAGTTCTACTCTGTCCTAGAGAGCCTTTATGAGTAGAATCGGTCCAATGGCAGTAGGCATGGTTTTGATTCTTCAGGCAGGTGGGGCTTAATTTTATGTTTTCTTACTTTGAAAGGTCCCGCTGACAGGTGGTCGCTAGGTTGATAAACTTTTAAAACCTCTGCTTTTGTTTCATAAAAGCACAAATGATCTACAGGTGGCTGGGAAGGAGCCTGCTTCTCCTAAGCAACAACTTCCTAGCTGGACTCTGCCCATAGGATCCCATCTGGGACTTTTAAGGGGGATGATAGTTGAAGAGGGGAAAGAAGCCATGTGTGAGTCCCCTCCAGCTCTAGAAGACCACAGCTCCCCATGAGGTGGACAGCTATGGAATTCTTTCTCCTACCCTGTGCTTATTGTTGCTTTCTTGTGCAAACTTTGACTTCCACTGGTTTGGCTGTTCTAAACGTTTGCAATTCCATTTGCTTTTTGGAAATAGGTCCCATTTCTATGCACATAGAGCAATAATCCTTACTATGCTTCCTGATTCTGTCTGGGATTATGTTTGCTGAGTAAAAAAAGTTGACAGAAGGTGGAGCCGAAATTGCAAATTCATCCCATGTGGATTCGGCTGAGTCCCCTTGAATGAAATGTTTGCTTCTATATATCATGCCGTTTTCCAAGCTATTGAAAGTTCAGAAAGTGTTTTCTAAGGACATTTAATTAATACTGTGTCAACACTCATTTCAATGGATGAATATTTAAAACCACATCTCCTTCAAATGTCATCTGCTAAATATTCACTGTGTCAGAAAGTAGATAATTTTACAAGATCTTTGTTAGTGATGTTGATGTGTAGACATGCATTGAAAACATACATTGCCAATGGCTCAAGTATCTTTGAACTGTGAAATCGACCTCAAATTTTATCAGCTGTAGCCCAGCAATCAGGTACCTGCACTCTCTGCCCCTTACTCCTTCCCTCTCTGTAGGCAGGTAGAGGAGTTGGCTGTCTATGACTCTTGTTGTATTGCCTTAGCTCCACTAGCTTTGTAATCAATTGTGTGTAGGTGGTCAGCATTTGTGTAAATAAGTGTATACAGGTGAAAAATCAACAAAAATGTCCTGTGTGTGATAATCAGCCCCCAGCTCCTGACTTTCTGCATTGTATGCTGTTTCTAGCTAAGAAAAATGCAGAATTCCACTCCATACAGTGAAAAGGTTGTGTTCTTTAAATGATTTGTCAGGAAATCTCTGCTGTATGTTTATGTGAATGTCCATGACTGAGTGTATATATGGTATGTAAGAGGCGATGCTGTTAAATGTTGCATAAACTAACACAGATTCTGTAGTCAAAATATTTAACTTGTTATTGTAAAATGTGATTTGCCATTGAGAGACTATTTTTCTGTATGCGTACAAGAGTATTTTAGGAATCTAATTTAAGTGCATAAAACTATAGAAAGAAAACTTAAAAGCCTATTCCAGGAGTAGAAAATACTTAATCAAATTACTTGACTTTCAACCTAACCTTCTCATTTTTTTAAAAAATCCAATCTCCACATTAAAAACTCAAAGAAGTCAGTTTTTCCACAGAAAATATGATTTGTGTAAATGAGCTAAGTAGCTGGTGTTGTGATAAGATGAAAAGTATCCTGTCGCCATGACCTTGGATGGGACCTTGGCCTTGCATTAAAAGCATACTTAAATTGATCACATTCTGGAGGGTGGTTGTGTCGGGAAGAGTGAGTGGATGGAAAAGCTGGTTTGCCGTCAGATCCAGATGCCACAGAATCCTGGGTTCTAATGGCTGACTCAGGAATCTGGGGCTGACTCAGCTGTTACTCTAGAGAGTTCAGGCCTCTGGCAGACCCTTTTCAGTTCTTTTTTCTGGTAGATCCAGCGTATCCCTGGTAGTGCTTCCACTTCAGTTCTGGTGCATCTTCACCATCCTCACCTATTCATTGCCTGCTAATGGAAAGGTTGGGGTTTCTGGGTGGATAAAACAGAAAACAGGGCTAACAGTAGGGCTGTGAGAGCAGGCTCCCTGGATGTCACCCACTTGGAGAGCCAAGGGGCAAGAAAGTTTCCTTTCCTTTGCTTTCCCAGAGAAGTATCAGAAGTCCAGGCTGCTTCTCGGGTAAAGAGATTCTGTATAGAAGCCACCAGAAACGTCTCTGCAGACCACACAAGGAAGGGATAGAGTGCAACATCCAGTGAAACTCTATGTCCGAACCCCTGAGAAAAGCATTCAGAGGTGATTTCAGGAGGCAGCAAGCCCTTGAGCCCAGCCTGTAGCAGGCTGGAAGTGATGCAGCGATGTACATTACATAGCTGGTTCCTAGTGAGATGGGGGGGCATTGTCAAGTGATCTCTATGGAAGTTTAGGGTCCATGGCTTATAAGGCTTAAAAGGACATGTGGGGAGTGTGTGTTAGATTGTCAACATTTCTCTCAAACCTTCTGTGTGCTTCTTAATGCTGCTGCCCAACGGTCAAGGTCTCTGTTTTGATAGGCCTGAGACTGGTGAACACTAGAGGCTGAGTGATTTCCCAGATTTCAGGGGTTATGGGAAGCTGTGATTCCCAGAAGCTTTCTAAATCTGTTCAGTAGGTACTGCTGAAGCGAGCACATCTGACATCTCTTCAGGCATTGAATACTCTACAAATCACCTCAAGGAACTGCCCATGTGGTCTGTAACTGACTTTGTGCCCAGAGATGGAGCAGTTTAGAGATCTCTTTAACTGGAGGGCCATCCCAGGCCAGAGAGCAGAACTAGGCAAGCTCTGGTCCACCCACTCACAACAGGTCCCGGCCCTTCTTCCTTTGAACACTGCATTTTAAGTTCTTGGAATCCCTTTCTGCTTGGCTGGGGTATAATAGGGCTGTGAGGGTGAATTAGTCAGCTGGACTACTGTCCCTGGGCCCTGGTTATTCCAAAATTTCTGAGGACAGGAAAAATCAGAACGTGGGGCTCCAACCCAGCAACACTTGCAAGCCACTCCACTGAGCCTTACCTGTTTGAAAAAGAATGTAATCAACCCTAAAATGAGAACCTTGTATTTCCAGTGACAGGTTGGTCACAGTGCTGGTGGCATGTTGCTCACCTCACATCACAGCCTTGCCTGGGGATGGGACAAGTCACCCCCTTGGTGAATGTCCTGTTGATTGTAATATACTTCTGTTGCCAAATAATGGTACTGTTTAATTCTTCATAAAATGGATACGATATTGTCTGGTATGTAATGTTAATGAAGTTCTAAAATTTAGTAGGCGCTATTATAAATTGTAGAATTATGTATTTGTCTAAGGTTTCATGAACCAGGGCCAAAACATTAGATCTTTAAAAGGGGAAAAAAAAAAAAAGCAGCTGAGGTTAGTTTTGCTTTTTGAGTGTTCCTTTGGCACCTTATTATGTGTGAAATGTTAAATCTTACCGATTCAGATTATGGTAACTGAGATTTCTTTTCCCACTAAATCAATAGCAAAATCAGTACAAATTGCTATTCCTGTGTATCTTGGACCTAAAAAGAACAATCTCTTCAAAACAACTCTCTGGTCATTTTGACCTGTATGGTTTAAATTCACATAGTTCATGAATAAAATGAGAAAAACCACGCCTGTTACTGTGGATTATTTTTGGCTCTTCCTGCTCCACCTCTTTTCTGAGCAGACAGGAAATACATTACCTTTCAAATGGTATCACTTCCTGTGTGTTTCCTTTTCAACAGATGAAGTTGTGGTTATGTAACTAAAATTTTGCACAAGTAAGATTATATAAAAGCTTTAAACTCTCTTACACCTTCGTTAAACAAATGTTAGCACCAAGTAGAAACAGATTTCTTGGGACTTCCAGCAAGATGGTGGAATAGGCAGACAAGCTACCCAGACACTCAATAATAAAGAAATGAGAAAACAAATGAAACAAATACAGATGATAATCCTAGAACCCTGAGCTTTGAAGGAAAGGATAAATGGATCAAATACTGACTAGAAGAAGAAACTAAATGAAAACAGTGAACAAGAAGACAAATGGAGCTGTGAACTGTCAACTGGCCTGACAGCATGGCCATTTTCAATTTTTGCAGGCAGTGTCCCAACTGGGGCAGCAATCTGATAATCAACTCCACTTGCTGAGGACTGTACAGGTGCCCACACTGGTAACTGGTGACCAAAAAGGTGGGATATTTCCTTTATTCCCTATACCCTTCCAGTGACCAGAGGTGTGGCCATCCCCCACCCTCACCCACCTTCTGGACTGGCGGAACTCCATGCCAGACCAGCACCCTGCCCCTAGCCTCCTTCTGGGCCAGCAGGAACTTGTTCTGGGATCAGGTGCCCTGCCCCTCAGTTTTCTCCTTTCTTTTTTTTTTTTTT
>NW_006921665.1:4728935-4730117 GCF_000298275.1 Orycteropus afer afer | reverse complement strand
TTTTTTTTTTTTTTTTGCTGTAATATTCTGTTCTCTTGCTTGCTTCCCCCCACACTGTTTTTTTCTTTTCTTTTTCTTTTTGTGCTTCCCTTGTGTTTTTCATTTTCATTTACTTTTCCTTTTTTGTGTGGTTTGTTTCTTTTTTTCTTTTCTTTTTCATTTGATACTTGTATTTTTGTTGTTGTTGTCTTTTTGATTTTTTTGTCCCACATGTCAGGAGTCAGCAACTGTGCCCACACTACTGAACATCTGCACCTCCTGGAGCCCACTGAGGGAGGGCCATGACCTGCTTCTGTGCCATCTGATTGATGCTAGATGGTGGCCAACCCCAGCTCAACCGACCCTCAACTGCTCTATATAAACAGTGAACAGATGATGATTGTGCACACATTCTCATCCTTTATCACACCCACCAGGATACAAATGGTGAGTGCATAAATGCTGCCAAACCAGCAAATTGAGTAACACACCAGCCCCACTCACTCAGGTATATAAAAACAAAATAAAGTAATATATATTGCTTTATTACATAATTTAAAAAATATTAATATAAATATATATAATACTAAAAAATCTGTGGGAAACATATCAACATACAATCACCAATTAATTAAACACAAATACAATAATATCACAATGTCTTGGAGACAACAGATGATATCAGCTCACACACAGAAGCAAGATAAGTAGTACAAACAAAGGACCAAAATACAGAGCCAGAAAACCTTCCTGAGGAAGAAACAGCATTGAAAGTACCTGATAAGGAATTAAAAAGAATTGTATTTAGGTACCTTCAATGGATCATGAGAAAGACCAAGGTAAACACTGACAGAATCAAGGAAAACAGAGACAAAACCTACAAGAATTCAGGAAAACAATACTAGAATAACCTGACAAAGTAAATGAAAAATTAGAAATCATACAAAAACAGCAAATAGAAATCAAGAAGATTAATACTAGATTTCAGAAATAGATAACACTTTGAAAGGGCAAAGGAGTAAAACTGAATCAATGGAATACAGAAGTAGTGAGATTGAAGTCAAATTTCTCAATACTATTCTTAGAGAAACAATCAGAGTAAAGAACAAAAGAAGAAGAAGAAGAAGAAAGCCTAAACTTTAGGTGTGACACCATTAACTTTATGTGTGATTGGAATTCCAGGACAAGAAGAAACCAAAAAAA
>NW_006921665.1:4709087-4728013 GCF_000298275.1 Orycteropus afer afer | reverse complement strand
TTGAACCACCAGCCTTCTGGTGAGCAGTCAAGTGCCTTAGGCACTATGCTACCAGAGCTCCGTGTATATATATATATATAGAAACAGAGAGAGCAATTTATCTCAAGGAAATTGCTCATGCAGGGGCTGGAAAGTCCCAACTCCATGGATCAAATGCCAAACTGGAGGCTTCCCTTGACTCACTCAGCTGCAGGGGTTGATGAACTGAAGACTGGCAGGCAGTATAGCAGGCTGCTGGCTGCTGAGGATGATGAATCCAATATCAGCAAGTAAAATGGCAGATTTTTAGCTCACAGGCTGCAAAGGCAACAATACCAAGATCAGCAGGCAATATGGCAGGTCACTGGAACCAGAGATGATGAGCCAAATGCAGGATACAAAATGAGCAAAAAGCCAGAGATTGTCCCAAAAGCATTTCCATATATACTAGAAGCAGGCCACACCCCCAAGGAAACTCCCTTTCAACTGACTGCTCATAGCAGATCTCATCATAGACATGATTATATTATATTAGAGCTCATCATGGGGAATAACTATATCATAAATGCTAAGCCACTTAGAATCATGGACCAGCCAAGTTGACACACAATCTTAACTACCACAGGAAGTCAAGATGTTTTCAAGACATACTGGACTGTCTTAAACTAGGGAAGAAAATAATAAATTATAGGGTAACCTCAAAGAAAATTAATAAACCTCATCAAAAAGAGGAAAGGCAGAAATATTTAGCAAACACTACAACAATAGCAACGAGGGAAATGGAAAGAAAATCCATAAACAAAATGAGCTCAGCACAGAAAGTTAAATGAAACAAATAAATCAGCAGCACCACAATAAAACACAACAAGATGACAATAATAAATTCATAATTGTTGATAATTACACTGAATGTAAATCCATCAGTCAAGAATTGGAGAAATGCAGAATGGATAAGAAAGTATGTCCCATCAATATTCTGTCAACAAGAGGTACATTTTAGACACAAAGACAAAAACAGACTAAAAGTTTGGAAAAATATATCAAGCAAATGACAATCAAAAAAGCAGAAGTAGCAATATTAGTTTCGGATAAAATAGACTTTAAGACTCATAACAAAAGAATAACTTGAACAGGTCACAAAAAAACGACCAACAAAAATAAGTCCTACCAAAGATTCAGAGAGGAGCAGACACCAATTATCTTCAAACTATTCCAGAAGACAGAAAAGGAGGGAATACGCTCAAATTTATTTTATGAAATGAGCGTAACCCTGATATCAAAGTGAGGCAAACCACAACTGAAAAAGATTATAGACTAATATTCTTATGAATGTAGATGCAAAAATTCTCAATAAAATACAAGCGAATAGATTCCACCACCATAAGAAAAAAAAAATCGTGACCAAGTGGAATTCATATTGTGGTGTAGTGGTTAAGGCCTTTGGCTCTAACCTAAAGGCCAGTAGTTCAAAGTCACCAACCACTCCATGGAAGAGACATGGAGCAGTCTACTTCCATAAGGATTTACAGCCTTGGAAACCCAATGGGGGTCGCTATGAGTCAGAATTGGCTTGATGGCAGTGAGTTTGGTTTTGGTTTATGCAAAGATGGTTCAAATTAGAAAAACAATCAACATAATCCACTACATAAATAAAACCAAGGGAAAACCCTTTCATCATATCAATCAATACAGAAAAGGCATTTGACAAAATCCAACATCAATTCTTGGTAAAAATGCTGAACAAAAGAGAAATTCCTCAACATAATAAGGCATATTTACAAAACCAAAAATCAACATTATTCTCAATGGAGAGAGACTGAAAAAATTCCCCTTATGAATGGGTACCAGAAAAGGATGCCCTTTATCACCACTCCTATTCAATATTGTATTAGAAGTCCTAGCAAGTGCAATAAAGCATGCAAGGGAGATAAAAGACATTCAAATTGGCAAGAAAGATGGAAAACTATCCTTATTTGCAGATGATATGACCCTATGGATGGAAAATCCCTAAGACTTTGCAAGAAAATTACTAGAACTAATTGAAAGATTCAGCAAAGTGGCAGGGTACAAGATCAACATACAAAAATCAGTCGAATTCCTTTATACTAATGAAGAGAATTCTGAAAAGGGAATCAGGAAAACAATACCATTTACAATAACCACCCAAAAGATGAAGTACTTAGGAATAAATCTAACCAGAGACACAAAAGAACTATACAAAGAAAACTATAAAACACTAATACAAGAAATCAAAAGAGACTTACATAAATGGTAGAATATACCATGCTCATGGATAGGAAGACTTAATATCATGAAAATATCCATACTATCCAAAGCAATTCTACAGATATAATGTAATCCTGATCCAAACTCCATTATCATTCTTTAAAGAGATGGAAAAACTAATCACCAACAGAAAGAGATCCCGGATAAGTAAAGCACTGCTAAATAAGGAGAACAAAGTATAAGGCCTCACATTTCCTGATCTCAAAACTTATTACACAGCCATAGTAGTTAAAACAGCCCAGTACTGGTACAATGACAGCTACATAGACCAATGGAACAGAACCGATAACCAGAAGTAGATCCATCTATGGAAAGCTGATCTTTGACCAGGGGCCAAAACTCATTAAATGGAGAAAAGAGAGTCTCTTTAACAAATGAGGCTGGCAAAACTGGATATCCAGGCCCTACCTGAGGAGAGGTCATGGTGTGGAGCCGCCACTGCTGCTCTGGCTGTGAACTTTGAGTGCCAGGATGCCGCCAGGGCCTACTGGCAGGCAAGAAGGGAAGGATCAAATCATATTTCTGATCAAAGAAGACCATAAAACTCCAAGCAATGAAGAGCTGGTGGCTGATGACCCCAATGATCTGTATGAGGAGCATGGTCTATGATGATGAAGCTGAAAATGAAGCTATTGTCTTAAAAGCATTTTGGAAAACCAAGAAATACTTTTTAGGATAAATACTACCAAACGGAGACATTAACTGGAACTGCCCATGCCTTGGAGGAGTGGCCAGTGCCTCCTATGGAGAGCAGTTGAAGTCGGCCTTTTCCTGCTTCCACTACAGCACAGAGGATGTCAAGGGATCAGACTGTGTAGACCAGTTCCAGGCCATGCAGGAATGCATGCAGAAATACCCAGACCTCTATTCCCAGGATAATGATGTTGACGACGAGGAAGAGAAGAAGCCTAGAGCTGTTTAGAGGAAGCAGCTCCCACTGAGGCTTGTTGTTGTTGTTGTTATTTGCCGTCGAGTCGGCCCCGACTCATAGTGACCCCTCCTTGGGTTTCCGAGGAGTATCACTACGGAAGTAGGATTGCCCAACTTCCTTCCGAGGAGTGGCTGGTGGGTTTGAACTGTCAGCCTTCTGGTTAGCAGTCAGATGCCTTAGGCACTATGCTACCAGAGCTCCTCCACTGAGGCTACTGCAACCAAAAAGATGAGCACTCAAGCTAATGAACCACAAGACACTGGGCTCTAGTCTTTCTATTTCACCTTGATGTGGACCTTTACAAAATACCTTTCAGTTATTCTCAGAGAAAGTGTCTTTTCTTTGTCTCATGTACTATAATGCATAAAATAACTTATTTTGAGGATTGGTGATCTTGGCCCCTTGACAGATACACTGCAAAAACAAGGGTTGTATGTCTATGTGTTTCATGTAAACCTACGAGCAAATGTAGCTGCCACTTTGAATTCTCTTTTCTCAGATTGCCCTAAATTTTGCCACTTTGCAATAATGTGCTGAATATTCTTAGCAACCAAAAATCATTATCCAGGAGTTTCTTGTGAGTGACTGATTTATTCTAATCTATTATATCCCTCTTAGTACATTTCATACTCCCTTTGGGAAATGAAATAGAAATAAAAACATTTTCCTTTAAAAATGCTGGCATGGAGGCCATTCCTAACAGAAGAGGCCAGACTGTCAGAGTGTTTTTCAAAAATCATTTTGATCTTGAGTAAATGGGAAGGTACCAAAAGGTTATTATATACTTCATTCCTGATCTACTTTGTTTTTAATTTTTGCATTTGAGCTGCAGGTTTTCTACTTTGGGAAGGTTTGGGCTCTCTGATTCACAATTCCTTTGTAAGTGAAGGGAAAGATTGGTTATCACTGTTCTTGTTTACCTGAAGAGCCCTGGTTTGGGGCCCATGTTAACACTGGTTCTGTCTCAGCCTGTGTAGGTGCCATGTTTTTGAGAGTGGGGGCCTATTGTTACCATAGTAACAGCCAAAAAGGAGACTGGTGTGAATTAAAAGGTGTGTCTGTGTGTGTTTCTACCTAAATAAATAAATAAAACTGGATATCCATTTGCAGAAAAATGAAACATGACCATGTTTGATAGTATATTTATGTATGACTCACACCATATACAAAACTGAACTCAAATTGGATCAAAGACCTAAACATAAAACCTAAAACTATAAAGACTATCAAAGAAAAAATAGGGACAAATATAGGGGCCTCAATACATGGCATAAATACACTATCAAACATAACTAAAAATGCACAGACAGCTGAAGACAGCATAGATGATTGGGACAGACTAAAAATTAGACTTTTGTGCATCAAAAGATTTCACCAAAAACATAAAAAGAAAACTCACAAACTAGGAAAAATAAATAAATAAATAAAAACAACAACTAGCAATGATATATTGGACAAGGGGCTAATCTCTAAAATTTATACAAAACTTCAACATCTGAACAATAGAAGATAAATAAGCCAATTAAAAATGGGCAAAGGACATGAATAGACATTTCACCAAAGAAGACATTCAGGCTACCAACACACACATGAAGAAATGGTTGTGATCATTAACCGTCAGAGACATGCAAATCAAAACAACAGTGACATACCATCTCACCCCAGCACTAATAGCAAAGTTCGAAGAAGCAGAAAACAACAAATGGTTGCAAGAGTGGAACCCTCATACTGCTAGGGGGTCTGTAAAATGGTGCAACCACTGTAGAAAATGGTATGGTGCTCCCTTAAGAAGCTGGAAATAGAAATACCACATAATCTAGAAATCCTTCTACTAAGGATATACCCTAGAGAAAAAAGAGCCATGCATACCCATGTTCATTACAGCACTATTCACAATAGAAAAAGGATGGAAATAACCTAAATGCTCATCAATGGATGAACAGATCAACAAACTATATACACACAATGGAATACTATGCAACATTCAAGAACAATGATAAGCCTGTGAAACATCTCATAATATGGATGAACCTAGAGGATATAATGCTGAGTAAAATTAGTCAATCACAAAATGACAAATGTTTTATGAGACCACTATTATAAAAAGTCAAGAAAAGGTTTTCACACAAAAAGAATATTCTTTGATGATTATCTAGAGTGGAAGGGGAAGGGAGGGTAACCCTCTAACTAGAGGATAGACACACATTAACTTGGGTAAAGGGAAAGGCAATATACAATAAGGAAGAGGTCAGTACAAAATGATCGAGGACAGAAAAGGAGAAGGCCCTCAACGAGATGGAATGACACAGTGGCTGCAATGATGGGGTCAAGTATGAAAGCAAGGATTGTGAGGATGGAGCACAACCGGGCAGTGTTTCAGTCTGTTGTACGTGGGGTACATGAGTAGGAGCCGATTTGACACCTAACAGCAGTAACAACATGCACAATTCAGTGACATTGATTACATTCTCTGAATGGTGTGGAGGAAAAAAAGGATCAAGGAAAGGAAGATGCTGGGAGGGGTACAAGAGTTAAAGGCAACGGAGGTAAATAGTAATTCATACATAATCCTGCAACAACAGTAATAACAATAATCAATAATATACAAGTGGATACAGTGATAGACACACAAGCTGAAGGAGAATGAAGGTGTGAGGAGAATGGGACTATACCCACACATATATAGAGAGGATATTTCTATATATTTCTACATATGTATTTACATGTACTGCAAATATATCCATGAAAATAATAAAGAATACAGGGAGCAAAGTTATGAAAACTTATTAATCATAAACAACAGCCATGAGGGAGTGAGTCACTGGGCCTCAGGACTCAGGATCCTAGTCTCAGGGGACATCATCAATTGGCACAACATACTCCACAGGACAAGGTTCTCCATCCTACTTTGGTGAGTAGGTCTGGGGTCTTAAAAGCTTTGGAGTGGCCATCTAAGGTGCAACTATTGGTTTTTCCCCATCCGGAACAAAGAAGAGTGAAGAAAATCAAAGACACATGGAAACAGTAAGTCAAAGAACTAATGGACCATACAAACCTCAGCCTACATGACCCTGAGACCGGAAGAAATAGATGGTGCCTGGCTACCACTCCCATCTGCTCTGAAAGGGATCATATTATAACATCCTAGATAGAGTGGGAGAAAAATATGGAGCAAAACTCAAAATTATTTTAAAAAAACCAAAAACAACAACAAAAAAACCAGGCTTACTGGTCAGATAGTGACTGGTGGAACCTTTTTGGTCAGTCTTCGGACCTAGAACTGAACCCACTCCTGTAGCTGAATTTTCAGGTAATGGACAGTCTACAAAGTGAAGAGTAACTCTAGGAAGATAGACACTCCTTGGAATAATCAACCACTCAAGATTAAAGGGGCGCATCTGCCCAAGGACAAAGTTCAGAATGCAGGAAGCATTTGGAGAGAAAGACGGAATGGAAATGAGAAATACAGGGAGGATATGGGAGGAGTGATGCTACATTGAAGGGATTGGAACCAATGACATGAAACAAAATATGTGTGTATTGTTGAATGGAACACTGGTTTGCTCTGTAAACTTTCACCCAAATCACAATAAAAAGATGAAAAAAAGATTTCCCTGTATCAAATGTTTCTGAGAATATAAGTTGTATAATACAAGAAATGCCCAGAGAGGGAAGATGAGGAGGAGAGATAAAGCTAAATGTCTTAAAAAGATTCAGAATAATTACCGTATTTTTGCATATAACACGTCCACATAAATAATGCTCAATACACATATAAAACACAACATGCATAGGATAATAATGCACCAGGGGCTTGCAAAAAAAGGTGTAGTGTGTGTAATTTTACAGGACTCTGACTTTCCACGAAGAGATTTCTAACAGAAAGAAGTGCATTTTCAGAACCTTGACTTTGAACTCTGGGTACTGTTAGCAAACTCAATACCAAATTTTCTTCCCTAAATTTTATTGTATTAATTATAACATTTTCTTCTCTTCTAGTTTTAAGGGAATTCCTTCCTATTTTATCACTGATTTATCTGAATATAAACAAGACTTTAAATTCCCTAGTTGGGTTAGATATTAGTTGAACTGTGCAGACACATTTAGAAAAATTTTGACCCTAAAGCAGTCTATCTTTGCAGTAGGCCTCATTTTTGATAAACATAAAAATCATATGCTTTTATTTTGGTTATCATTTGCAGTTTTAAAAAGTATCATTTTAAGTATCATTAAAAACAAAATAATAAATTACTTTCCTAAATGACAGTTCATTCATTTGACATGCCCCCTCCCCACCTGGAGAATCACTGGTATAAAGCATATTAAATAGATGTTTATTTAACCAAATTCAGAAGCTAACATCATCAAAGCAGTATTTTTTTCCAGGATACTTACTGTTTTTCTTGTAATTATAGAAGTAATGCTTGTTAATGCAGAAAATTTGGCAAGGACAGAAAATTACAAAGAAAATAAAATTACTTAATGGGGTTATTTTTCCATACAAAGATAAATGTTAACATTTTGATGCATGTCATTCCTGCAGTTTTTTTTTCTGTGTATTTTAATGCTATTATTCTTAAGTATTGAGCACTTCCTATATACCAGATATTGTTTTCTCATTTTGTTTGATTGCCTTCTTTTAAAAAGTATGTATTTTCTTCCACAACTTGATTTTTAATAACTGCATAGCTCTGGTAGCATAGTGCCTAAGGCACTTGACTGTTAACCAGAAGGCTGGAGGTTCAAACCCACCAGCCACTTCTCGGAAGGAAGACGGGGGCAATCTACTTCCTTAGTGATACTGCCTCGGAAACCCAAGGAGGGGTCACTATGAGTCGGGTCCGACTCGACGGTACATAACAACAACAACAACAACCCATAGTATGAAAAAAACCAAAATCTAATCACCAGTAGCTGCCCATTGTATGAAAGTATCCTAATTTATTTAAACAATCCCGAATGACTACATGTTTAGGTTGTTTTAAAAATGATAGAAAAATGCTATGAAGAGTATCATTGTACACAGATTTCTAGATTAATCTCTGACAACCTCAGAGGACAATATTTAAAGTATTTCTTTAATTTCCTCCCATTTCTGGAATGCCCCTGCTCTGTGTGCTTAACTAATAGGAAGATTGTTGAGTTTGATTTTGAAGAGTGTGGGCAGCATTCTCTGGTAGCATAGTGCCTAAGGCACTTGACTGCTAACCAGAAGGCTGGCGGTTCAAACCCACCGCCCTGGGAAGGAAGGTTGGGCAGTCTACTTCCGTAGAGATAGCCCCATGGAAACTGAAGGAAGGGTTGCTATGAGTCGCGCGACTCAAAGGCACATAACAACAACAACCAATGTAGTGAGTTTGAGGTTTTGGGGCTGAACAGGAAAAAGATATGACCATGAGATGGCAGTGTTGCTACGCTTTGGGACTGATGCACTGACAGCTTGCAAACAGGGGGTGGGCCTCCACAGCAGGAAGTTCCTCCGAGGCAAGTGGTACTGGGAGCCCCTGAAGGGGAAGAGAGCAAGGGAAATCCTGTGGGAGAGGAGAAGGGGGTGATGT
This sequence comes from Orycteropus afer afer, assembly GCF_000298275.1. NCBI lineage: Eukaryota > Metazoa > Chordata > Mammalia > Tubulidentata > Orycteropodidae > Orycteropus > Orycteropus afer. Next base: position 4,719,259 of record NW_006921665.1, on the reverse strand, counting down.
CTCTTAGTGGGGTGTCTCTGGGTCAGAAAGTTCCAAAGGGCAGATGCAGTTTGGTTTTGTTACAACTACAGGATTTTATCTGATATAGGGCTAGCAGATGTTGTATGCAATTTTGCAGGGTATGAAAAACAGGCAAACTCTTAAGGGCCTAAAAATCTGCATATTTTGGCAATTTTAAAAACTTATACCCACCCACTGCCACTAAATCGATTCCGACTCATAGCAACTCCCACTGGATTTCCAAGGCTGTAAATTTTTATAGAAATAGATTGCTTCATTTTCTTCCTGCAGAACAGCTGGTGGGTTTGAGCTCTTTTAAAAAACATATAACCAAAAAACCAAACTCACTGCCGTTGAGTTGATTCCAAGTCATAGCGACCCCTACTTGGGTTCCTGAGGCGGTATCTCTACGGAAGTAGATTGCCCACTCTTCCTTCTGATAATGTCAGTCTGGCTTTTTGGACTAATGAGCCCAGCTTGTTTTGATGAGGTAAACAACTTGGGGCCCATACAAAGAGGTCATCTTTAGCTCATTTCTATAACATACTAGCAAGAGGGCCTCCCCAAAGACATTTTCTCCATGACAGCTGTTATGTGTCGGTAGAAGCCTTTTGCATTTACAGTGATTAACAGTATATCTGCCCAAGCAGGCAAGCTGGGGGAGTCTGGAGCATTGGTTAGGTGACAGACTGAGCTGTTGAAACAAAACTCCAACATCCCATGGCTTCAAGAGAGAGGTTTATTTCCCCTTCATGTTAATAGCCCAGAGATCAGTGGTCTACACCTAGCAGGGTAACTCTGCCCTTGGCATGACCTGGGTTTTCCCTTGGACTGAAGAGCTCCGGTAGCATAGTGCCTAAGGCATTTGACTGCTAACCAGAAAGTTGGCGGTTCAAATCCACCAGCCACTCCTTGGAAAGAAGATGGGGCAATCTACTTCCGTAGTGATACTGCCTCGGAAACCCAAGGAGGGGTCGCTGTGAGTCGGATCCGACTCGATGGCAGTGTAATTGTGTGTGGCTTCTCCAGCTCTCATCATCGGGTCTGCATCCAGCCTGGGGGAATGCATGCTCATTCCTTCCAAGGGAAAATCAGGAAGGGGCACATTTGCTCTCCTTACTCACTAGCTAGCCTTAGTTCCGTGGTCAGGTACTGCAGCAGAGACTGGTAAATGTAGTCTCTAGCTAGGTGGTCATGTGCCCAGCTAAAAGTTAGGTGAATGGATGGTTGGAACAACTGGCAGTCTTGGCACTCCTGGCTTCTGGGAAGTACTGAGAGGCCCCAAAATGTTGCCTCAATCAGCTGTTATGTTAGTGAGTGTGATGGTTAAGTTTGTGTGTCAACTTGGCTGGGCCTGGTTGAGTGGCTGGGCAGCTGGATTTAATATTCCCCATAATGAGACTGGTAATCAACTCCATGGTAGAATCTACTGTGAGCAGCTGATTAGCTGCCTTTGGGTATGTGCTCTGCCTCCTGTATACAAGAAGCAGCTTAGGGAATGGTCTCTAGTTTATGGCACGCTTGAACCCTGCATGTAGCCATGTCATTGTTCAGCAGCCTGCCATGCTCTGCCGACCTGGGGACTTTCAATGGACTTGAGTTAATGGCCTGCTGTGTCATTTGGTAACATTGGGACTGTGCTTTTTCACTTGTCAACCTTGGGCTTGTCAGTCTCAGCAGCCAGCAGCTGAGTGAAGAAAAGCCTCTAGCTTCAGTGGGCCAGGAGCAGGAGGCAAAGCTGAAGCCCAAGATTGAGGGGCTTTCACCCAGCCCCTAGAGCCTGGCACTTTGAACTTGGACTTAAAACCTCCAAATTGTAAGAATAAACTCCTGTTTGTTCAACCCATCCATTTATGGTATATTCCTGTCAGAGCGGTACTAGATAACCAGGAACAAACCAGAGTTGAAGCTGAGGATGACACCCAGGATGGGAATGGCCCGGCAAGATGGAGGGTACTCTCATCCCAGCACTAGGGCACAGGGAGTGGCCCTCGGCCATGTCATTGTCCTATAGGACTCCCTAGTTGCAGTCATCCTGCCTCTACCCAACCAGGGGTAGTCTGGGAAGGGACTGATTGCTGGCCAGACTCTTGCAGGAGGGGGACTAAAGAATGGGTACCCAAAACAGCTGTTGGTTGGGGAACTCTTTTTTGTCTAGAAGACCAAGAGGAGGAAAACTGCAGGGGAACAGCTGACCTGGGAGACTGGTTGATGGGAATATCTAAGGGATGAAGTGGGAAAAGGCACAGGGACTCATCTAAGATTAGCTTTGCCCACTGGGTTAAGTAACAGAAAGGTCAAATGCCAGGGCATTCCACTAATGACATAGTGGAACAAGGATGAAATGTGTAAGCAAATCTCTTAGGCTCCTCAGTCTCTTTCCTTATTTGTACAGTGGGGATGTCTATCCACCTGTATCATAAGGTAGTTATGAAGCTTAAACACCTGAAATGGCCTTCAAAGCTGCAGAGCATCCATTAGGTGGTATCAGCCTTTTACCAGGGGGAGGCCTCTCTGGAAGAAGACTGATGGAACAAGTCATCCTAATGACTTACTAACTCGTTGCCCTTGCCATAGAGTTGATTTCTACTAATACTGACCTAATAGAACAGATTAGAATTGTCCCATAGGGTTTCCAAGGCTGTCATCTTTACAGAGGCAGACTGCCATGTCTTTCTTCCATGGAGCAGCTGATGAGTTCAAACCTCTGATCATTAGGTTAGTAGCCAAGCACATAACCACTGCACCACCAGGCCTCCTTAATAACTTACTAAGGACCAGGATTTGGAACACCCCTTTGGAGACCTGAGATTCTAGCAGGCAGTAACAGATGGACTGTTAGTGACCACTATGCTTCAGCCACTGTGTTTAATCTATCAGTCTTTGGGGTCAGTTGGCCCAGAGAAATTATAGTCAAACTATTACCACTACCCCCTTTATAGGTGTGGGTCCTGTACTACTCTCTCTTCACTAACAACTATAGTACTCACAACTACTCTACGAAGTGGGCTAAGTCATCTAGTGCTGCTAAAACAGAAATACAAGTGGGTGGCTTTTAACAAACAAATTTCTTTTCTCAGTTTAGGAGGCTAGAAATCCAAATTCAGGTGCCAGCTCTAGGGGAAGGCTTTCTCTCTGTTGGCTCTGCGGGAATGTCCTTATCACTTTGAGCTTCTGTTCCTGGGCAATCTCATATGGCTTGGCTCTTCTTTATGATTTTACTTGGCTCTCTGCTTTTCTTGTTTAATCTCTTTTATATCTCAAAAGGCATTAAGACACACCCCACATTAATCCCATCTCATTAACATAACAAAGAAAATCTATTCACAAATTGGATTATAACCACAGACACAGGGGTTAGGTTTTTTGGGGACACAATTCAATCCATGACACAGGCATTAGGCATTATCACGTCCATCTACAGGTAAGGAAACCAATGCTTGGAGAAGTTAGGGCAGTACCTATCTTGGACACATATCATCTTGGTGATTCCAAGACACATATTAACTATAAGGTCTACTGCCTCCCAGCCATTGAAAGTACCATAGCTTTACTAGTATTGAGACAGTGAATACTGCAGTGCCTGGCTCATAACAGGTACTGTTAAATCTGAACTTTGTAGAGTGGTCCTTACCCTCCACTAGATTCCTCTGCAGTTAGTCTGGGAGAGGGTTAAATAAGACCCTCACTGTGGCTGTAAGGGTACAAATTTAGTCCTGCAGAGGCAGATCTTTTATAATCTGCAGTGCAGTGAAGTCACATGTACTGGATAATAATCACTGAACAATTTCTACAGGAAATTTCAGGGTAACTTGTAATTATCACAGAAGCAAAAAGGGTATTTCCTAGGTCTGGTTCCCAGGCTGTGTAAAAGAGTGTTTTGGTCATCACATCTGTTGTTCCCCAGACAACTGGTTGGCTGGCAAAGCCTTAGAGAATGGGCAGGACGACCAAGGGGCAATGTCTGGCCAGCCTGAGTTGGGGGCTCAGGGAACCACTTTCATTACATTTGACTAGAGATAGCAATTAAGAGTTGAAGCTGAAAGGTGATAACTTGCCTGGCTTCCTGGTACTTTTGGTCAACCTGCAGGCTGAGGCCCTCTCTAAGCTCTGGGCTCTGAGGCCAAGGAATAAGGTAAAATAGAATTTGCTCTTAACAGTGCCTGAAATACGGTGAGGGCTCAATAAATAATATTATTCCTAATAGAAAACAGTTTCCATAAATTCCTAACAGTCAAAACTACACAAACCAAATTCTCCAGCCATTAGGAATTCTTAACCTTTAGACTAGGATACTGAGAAATGTTAAGGCTTCGATTAAAAAACAATAAACATAATATGGTCTTTTCAGGAAGCATTTTATTGATGCTCTAAATTTAAGAATTTTCACTGATGACAGATAATCAACACTTTCACATAATCTCCCGCATAGCCCTGCTCAACTTCTGAATCTTGGATTTTGCAGACATATCAACATATTTCTCTCCAATACGGACAATCATTCCACCCATAATTGATGGATCAGTCTAGGAAAGAAAATAATGTGAAAATACACCAACATTATTTCACTCATCAAATGAACAGATGAAAAAGTGCTCTTAAAGTCTAAATGTGATACACAAATGTAAAACATAATTACACCTAGAAAAAGGCAGACGTGAAAATTATGAATGAAATCAAGTAATCACTTTAAAATAAATCTAAATTTTTATTTTTACAAACTAAACACACTAGGGACAAATTAGTATATAAAAACTGCCATCCAGTCGATTCCGACTCACAGCAACTCCCACTGGGTTTCCGAGACTGTAAATCTTTACAGAAGTATATTGCCCAATCTTTCTTCCATGGAGCAGCTGGTGGATTTGAACTGCCAACCCCTGGTTAGCAGCCAAATGCCTCATGCACTATACCACCAGAGCTGCTTTAATTAGTATATAATCAGATCTAAATTTTCACTAATCCTTTCTATAGCCATCTTAAGTTTCAAATAATCCTAGAAACATACTATAAACAATTAAAAACCTACCTTAACTTCCAATTTCAACACCTGGCCTTGACTTAGGAAGCTGTGCAGGACCGTTTTTAATTCAGACAGAGAGGCGTTATCTAAGGGCTGAAAAAGGACAAATCCATTTAGATAAAGTAAAGAGAAACTTTCCAGTAAAGGGAAAGTAAAAAATACCCCCGGCAATTATCACCGAGACAGGCCTTGTGAGTTCCCATGTGAAATCCATGGGGGATTCTCAGAGGTACACTGCCACATTCACTCCTCAAGGCTGGAGCTCCTATGAGAAGGCCCTGCCTCACAAGAAAAGCTGCCTGGAGTTCACATTTAGTGGTTTAATCACTGCCCATAAATGCTACTCCCTGCCTGTCTCTGCTCTATGGCACTAGTACTACAACTTGGAAACGATGAAGAGGGAGCAAACCCTGGAGTTTACACTCCCTGAGGATGGAAGCCCAGTTTAGAGAGGCCTTTCCTCTGGGTAGCCCATGTGGTTATGGCTTTGAGCCTAGTACCTACTTTCATGAGCAGGTGAAGTATAACCTGGTTCTACTACCTCTATCAGCTGTTTGTCTCACCAGATCCAGTTCCCTGGAGATCCAGTATGTCACTCCCCTCTACCTCAAAGAGCCTGGGGAGCTGGCTTGCTTCTGTCATCTGCTTACACAGACCAAGCACCTACTGAATGTCCAGACTGCATTCTCTTATTACTGGTCAGGTAGCTAAGTAAAATCATAAAAAAGGTGAAGGACATGCCTTTTATCTATCATGAATCCTAACTCCCTGCTCCTTATTCAAGAGTCCAAAAAGCTAACAAAAAGTTTTTACATTCTTATAAAGATCTAACAATGGCTTTTGGTATGTATAAGTCTATTAATTTTCAATCACAACATTATTTTCTGAGATTCTGAGTTAGAGACCTCAGAAGTAGTTCTTCCAATTTGATGTGCCCCAGGCACCAGGTCTCTGGCAGGCATTTTACGTGCACTGTCTCCTTTAACCTTGGTCATCTCGTGAGGCAAGTTGTTATTGTCCCCATTATACACAGGAAGAAACTGAGGTTCAGAGTCCTCAAGAAACTTGCCCAAGGTCATAACAGCCAAGTGAGGACTAATGTCAATATCTGAAATCAGCTTGTAATCTGTAAAGCCTATGTCCTTAATCATGATATATTTTTTTAAAAAATAGTAGTAGAAAGTTATTTATTTAGGAACCTCAACATTAAAAGTATTAGTAATAGTTGGTCCTAAAAATCTTACAAAAGCAAGCATCCTTAAAAAAATCTTGTCCTAATAGTCAAATGGAATTTGCTCTGTAAACTTTCACCCACAGTAAAAAAATAAACATAAAAATAAATAAATCTGTCCTTAAAGACAGATAGCTCCTGAATTATGAAAGAATTCCATTCCTAAGCGTGCCTTTAAGGTGAATCTGTGTGTAAGTTCATAGTTAGGCACAGCACAGTTTGTATATAATGTCAGTCAAATGTTTGTCTGAATAGATGCAGTGTACTTTTCTATGCATGAAAAACGTTAAATACTTCCAGATATACTAAAATATCCTTAACATAATACAGTAATGTTTTGATGAGTGTTGTAAAGTAGCACACATTTGTTATTATGAATCACTACATGCACCTAGAATTTTTAATGTAATAGGTTTTACTGTTGGTTGTACTATAGGTTGTTCACAACCTGGAGACACTACTGGTAACTGCACTGTGCTTGGCCACGGTGATGTGACTGCACGGCCAGTGAGCCCCCCACCTGTGTTACACTTTCAGGGTCACCAGTGCAGCCATAGTCAGCGGGCTGCCTGCAAATGGCTGAGTGTGACGGCTCTCAGCCAGTATGTGTTTTGGGGATATCAACTATTTGACACCAAGTATGGAACTACAAATGTACATGTATGTTATTATACTGCTAAAATGACTCTTTAAAACTGTTCTTTTGAAGTTAGAATGTCTTTTACACTAGAAATATTAACCTAGATGAGGTCAGGTACTAGTTATTCCAGGTAAATCTACCATACTCTGTGTAGAGATATTTAAGCCCCCCACATTGTTTTCTTATATTGACTAAATTCTACTAGGAAAAAATACCTAGTAAAACAAAAAATCCAACAAAACTATTTCTGGGGAGGCAATGCAGTACAGTTTAAGGAACACAGGCTGTGAGACAGAGACTCATGTTCGTATCCTGGTCCTATCTTGTAGGCAAGTTACTTAACTCCCTTGGGCTTCAGCTTCTCATCTGTAAAATAAGCATAAGTATGCTTCTACCCTACATTGATCTTTTAATATTAAGTAAATGAATTATAGAGTACTCAGTATATGGTAGAGTTCAAGAAATGGTAACTATCCTTATAGTTCACTTTACCAAATCAAAAGTTCAAACAGACCACTAGCCCAACCCTTTCCCATTCACCACCACAGAAGATGAAAGGTCAGAAACTACTTTCAGTTAACTATGTAATGTGGTATTTACAAAAAAACTCAAACTTGTAATGGAGCATAAAGCACTATTTTCTAATACATTTTAATGTTCTTTACATTTTCAACCCATCTATAGTCCTATGAATAATCATGGATTAGAGAAGTAATAATAGGCATACACTGGCCTTTCAAAAGCAGAGGTTCAGAGAAGCTGGTATAAAAATGAAGCAAACCTCTTGTATGATTACAAGTCACCTTTCCTAATTTGATTTTTAGCGTATGCCCCCCCTTCCTTTCCCTGCAATGTGATCATCTAATGTCAAGGCAAACACAGCAGCAAAACCCGTACTTACAGATGCAGTGGTAACTGTACAAGGAACTTCTCCACGGTGGACACTCATGATGGTTGAAAAAGCAGAAATGACTCCTGGGGTATTGTTCAAGCGACCATTTTCAGCAAGTAAATCTGGGAAAGTAAAGATCTCTCAGTAATATGAAACTCACCTGAATAAGTTATTCCTGAGCAATTACTCTGAAAGCTAGCTTAGATTCTTGCCCTTAAACCACCATACTAATGTCCTTTAAGAATGTGAATGGAGAAGGAATACAACTTATTTTAAAAGTATAACAAGTGCTTAAAAAACAAAATCACTTACAAGCATTTAAATTCGTGACCATAAAGATCTACAAATCCCCAAATGAACAATCTATATTCAAAGATGATGATGTGAATATACTTTGAAATTTTTATTTTAAGTTAGCCATAGGGATCTGAAAAGTAATCCAAATATTCCTATTTGTGCTTATACTAAAGGATACAAATGTCTTCAGGGTCAGATGGACAGCCACTGGCCACAAACTGTTTCTTGGTACGAATCAAAATGGTGTTCTACATGATTCAAAGTACTGACCAGGCAATTAAGACATTCTTACATCCTTTAGACAGAGCTCTTCAAATTTTAATGTGTAAAAATCCATTTGGAGGATTTAATTAAGATGCAGATTCTGGTTTAGTAGGTTGGGCAAGTCCTGAGTCTTTATTTCTAGCAAGCACCCAGATGGTTTCCAGTAGCAAAGATTTAAAGAAAGAAAGAAAGAAAGAAAAAAAAAAACCCACCAAACCCAGTGTCACCGAGTTGATTCCAACTCACAGTGACCCCCACTGGGTTTCCAAGGCAGTAATCTTTACGGAAGTAGATTGTCCCATCTTCTTTCTGCAGAGTGGCTGGTGGGTTTGAACTACCAATCTTCTGGTTAGCAGTCAAATGCCTTTTGGTGCTGCACCACCAGAGCTCCTTAACAAAGCTGTAAGGGGTTCCAAATGACAAAGTTCTAGTACTTACTGATCAGGTTGGATGTGAGAGGAGAAAACCTCTCTTTCGCTGTGATGTCATTTAGGCTTTTCACTTTAATGGACCGCTTTACATGGGGATTCAGAATAGCAAGAGCCACTTTGGGGTCCTTTAGAAGTTGCTAAAAGTACCAAAAAAGTATTTCTTAAACTCTTTAGAGCACAACACATACATACGTCTAAATCCATATAGATACGTGCTTATAAATCATGTAGTTTATTAATTAAATTTACACATATTAGCACAAATCATGTTTTTCTGCCTTTAAGAATTGTACCATTTTATACAAGAGAAAATGAGTTGTTGGAAAAAAATTTAAAAACATGCAATGAAGTTTCTTAATTTCTGTTTTTCAGAAAGCTCACAAAGCAGCTAAAAGATTCAATTCACTCCATAGATTCATGTACTGAACAGGCAATGCTCTAGTTTTTCATATACTGAGAGGATCTGGTGATGCAGTCCTTCAAGTGCAGACCTAAAAATGGTACTATGATTGTAAAGTTGGCTTCCTCTGCCATTCCCTTGGAGAAGGGCCTTTCTGTCCCAAGGGGATCCTCTGATTCTATTCTGCCTCATGCAGAGCTCTGGAAGTACCAACTCAGCTCTAAGAGACACAAGAAGATACCGCTGGTGTTTCTACCGTGGTCTCAGTGAGTCAGGAGTCCCTAGGGAGTGCTAATAGTAAAGCACCAGCTGAAAGGCTGGAGGTTCACATTCATCCAGAGGTGTCTCTGAAGACAGGATTGGTGATCTGTTCCCAAAAGGTTAGCCTTGAACACCCTATGGAACACAGCTGCACTCTGCACATATGGGGTCACCATGAGTCAGATGGCAAATAACCAACAAGTCACTGAAAGAGGGAAGGGAGATGGACCAAAACTGGGTGTTTAACCACCATGGGAAAGACTTTGTTTCCATTTTGTTAAATTACAAATGTCTGGATTCAGTGACTAAGCATAGCTTCCAGACTGTGTTGCCCCTAGTATCAGGCCAGAGTTCCAGTTCCACCAACCAATGACTATTCCAAGTGGGCAACTTTCAGTTGTACACATCCACCATTCTTTTGATTACTCTCCCAGGCTACTGGCCAGAATCCTGTCTCTAACTATGATAGTAAAGTAACATGCTACAGGTTGTGTGCTACAGAACACAACAGACTTTTTTCTTAAATTACCACTTTATATTTTGATTTTATTTTTGTATCTCTTTTCTTACTTGAAATCTTGGTTACTAAAACTAATATCCTTATATATATGTTTGTTCTTTTAATATGTACATAAGTTTCAGAAAAATATTATCTAATATCTAATGCTAACAATATGTCCACAGAAAACAAATAGCTTGAAGGTTTCTGTTTTCGTTCCATGATTCCCCCCCC
>NW_006921665.1:4703913-4708987 GCF_000298275.1 Orycteropus afer afer | reverse complement strand
AGTTGGACCCCTCCTTGGGTTTCTGAGGCAGTATCACTACAGAAGTAAATTGCCCAACCTTCTAAGGAGTGGCTGGTGGATTTGAACCACCAGCCTTCTGATTAGCAGTCAAGTGCCTTAGGCACTACAAACAAATGCCAATTTAATATGAAATGAACAAGAAAGCTACTTACCGATACTCTCAACAACTCCTTTTCTACTTGATCCAGTTTATTCTGTTTAGATGCAGCAGAATAAAGAGCAGTGGCATAACGACCTTCAACACCATGTATTTGAACAGGTGGCTTAAAAAAAAAAGGCAGGGCAGAGGAAGAAAATGGAAAACCAGTTAAAGACATTATCATACTGCCAACAGGAGAATCAGTTATTTATAATCATCAACATACACTTTTTAGTACAAAACAGTTTCAGTTTATTAAAGAGTTGTCCTAAATGGCAATTATCAAATGAATGGGGATGTTCCTCGGCCAGGCCACTCAATCTTTGAGTCTCCAACTCATTTGAAAAATGAGAGATTTAGAAGACATGGTATCTGAAGTCCCTTGCAGCTCTCACTTGCTATAATTCAATTACTTTGAGATGTGTTAATGCTTCTTTTGAACTCTAACTATTAAATTCCAACTATGGAAGGTTTCAAGCATTCATCAAGGGCAGTTCTGAACATGTTAGAGCCAGAAAAGCAGTTGTTTATGAAATACATAATAGCACACATTTCAATAGTAACACTACATTTTCCCATATAGATGTCCCCATCAATGTTCAGTTTAATGGAGCACTTCAAATTTACTTAGTGCCTAATGTTTGAATTATTTTTCACAATAAACTATAGGCTTTTTTCTACACACTCCCACCAATGTATATGCATACTGGTGCTGGATGGTTGTAGTGGAAAAAGCTCAGGGTTTGAATTGTGAATGAGAAAGAGAAAGACTGTTCCAGTATCAGATCGAAGACCAAGATGAGTCACTTTAGGGAAGTTTTCTTAGAGCTTCAGTTCTTAGTTTTCCCGTTTATAAAAAGGGAAACACAGCTACTGCCCGTCACTGTTTATTTATAAGAACTAAATAAACTCTCATATTTAAAGGTCACGCAAGGGCCTATCACACAGCAGGCACTCCACATCGTTTCCCTCCCACGCACATCATCACCACATTTTGGGAAACACAAACCATGAAAAAAAATTTAAACAGTAACTATGCAACAAATTCATGTCTGAATTGTACTGCTGTTTGACTCACTTTCATCTATTTTCCAATTACAACAGAAAGTAAATTAACATACCCTCACAAGCTTGGCAAATGGCCTGGCCACAGATGTACTGAAGCACCGCACCTTTAAAACAATGAAGGAAAATAGACCAAATGAGATTACTGAAGGATTTCTACATTTAACCTAATAAATAAAATTTCAAATTAGTTTTAATTTTTTTTTTGTTGGGGGGTGGAGAGAACACAATTTGGTGACCCAAGCTAAGAACCTGGGAATCACTCCGATGATTCCTGTCTTAAATGATTAGTTTTTGTACCATCTCATAGATTACAGGAGGGTGAGCTGGTCTTTAGTATGTAGTAGTAAATTTCCCCGATGAGAATCATTTCAAGTTGTTTGGGAATCACCTTCTCACTACACTTCCTACTTTGCTGGGAATGGGCTGAGGCCAGCACACAGGTATGAGAGAAAACACTAATTCTGATGAACATGTTTCAAAAAAATTTTTTTAAACAAGATTTTTGTTATTTATATCACTACTCTCTTGAGCAGAATTTTAATAAAATTGGGAAAAGTCCAGTCTCAATTTGCAAGAGACATACCTTCTTAGGGATCTAAACTGTATCTCAAAATAAAATTCTTCTGAGTATTACAGCAAACTGAATTTGATCTGCAAACAGGCTCTAGTTCAGAGACAGCAGCTTGTCTATTAAGGGGTATAGCTGAGATCCAGTTTAAAAATTAGCACCTGCAAGGGCACAGGTCACCTTAAAAGACCCCCCAGTTCTTAAGTATAGTATATCAAAACTGGCTGTGAAGATTTAAAGTATTTTTCATGCTTTGAAGGAAAAAAAGTATGTGATCTGTCATGATTTATAAAACATAATGGTGGACGTAATATAAAGAACACACTTTTTTCCAAAAAAATCAATCTCTGTGGCCCTGGATTCGAATCTCAGCTGGTGATTCATACTGGTGACGAGTCATGTCAACTTTTCTGTCTCATTGTTTTTATAAAAAGTGAAATGTGCTCTGCAAATTCCTTAGCACTGCTGGCTACCCCTGACAAAAATTCTACCACAAAAGCAAAGGAAGATATTTTTTGGGGGGGCCATGTCTTTTCTTCGGAGTTCATGGAAGCCTGGCACCCTCTTTGCGCCGAAGCCAGCTGCTCCCCGGGGCTGTGCTCAGACTACGCCAAGGTCACCGCAAGCACCGCCCCACACCCACCGCCCAAAAGGCGTGCGGCCCGAGGGATAAGCGGAGGCGCCAGAGCAGCTCTCCATAGCTGGGTCCTACGACCTTGAACGGTGATCATGCTTCCCAGCCATGGCCTCGAACTCTGGCGCTGGGGGTTTGGTATGATCCCCTCGTTAAGGATGCGCTGGGGGTTTGGTATGATCTCCTCGTTAAGGATCTTCCTGCTAGCTTTAGGACTTCCGTTCTCTCACCTGGTGGGAGAGCCTGGTCACTGCGACCCCAGACATCTTCGCTCCGGGAGCGTAGGTCAATCCCGCGTCAGAAGCGGGAAGGACTCGAGGGCGCAGGCGCGCGTCGGCGTAAACGCTTGGCCCGCTGGGAAATGTGCGGTAGGTGGTCAGGGTACTTGCGCAGCTCCCTCCTCAGGCTGGGAGTTGTAGTCTTCAGAAGTGAGTAGCAAAAGCTGGACCCAGAGGGTTGGAGGTGGGGCTAGTGAGCCCTGTTGTTGTTGTTATGTGCCGTTGAGTCAGCCCTGACTCATAGGGACCCCTCCTTGGGTTTGCCAGGCAGTATCACTACGGAAGTAGGATTGCCCAACCTTCCTTCCCTGACCAAACCAAAAACTCACTGCCATCCAGTAGATTCTGACTCATAGCGACCCCATTGGGTTTCCAAGGCTGTAAATCTTTATGGAAATAGACTGTTTCATCCTTCTGTTGCTAGCAGGTTTGAACCACTGACTTGAGTTAGTAGCCAAATACTTTAACCACTATACTAAGCTAGGACAGCACCTAAAAATGAAAATTCTTGGGTTACTGACAAAGTGGTCCTTCCTGTAAAACAGAGTTACAGTCCTTATTTTTTTAAAAATTTACATTTAAATAAATACCGTGGTATTTATTCCATTTTATAATCATCATCAGTGTCTTTATCCCTTCCCCTCCTATCATGCCCAAAGGGTGTATCAAGCGCTGCTTCTTACAGGAGGAGTGGATACCACTCACCTGGGCCTTGCACCTGGGCAGCTACTGCCCCTCAGCTCCCCTCCCCCATCTCACTTGAGTATGGCGCTGGTACTTTTGTGAGGGCATGTGAAGATGGGGCAATCTGTTTCCATAGTGATACTGCCTCGGAGGGGTCGCTATGAGTCGGGTATCACTGGACAGGACATAACAACAACAAGTAAACTACAGTGATTATCCGAGAACTGGATCTAAATTAGGAGACATTAGGTTTAAACAAGTGTGACAGTGAAACTGAGAACCCGACACTACTTGGGACAGTTTCTCCACATTCATAAAATATACCCATTTCTCCCTAAATGGGGCTTACTCTAACTTTTCCTTCAGTAGAGGAGGCGTTGGATCACACAGCATGGGCTGGGTACCCTGGTTGTAGTGATGGGGTTTTATAATCAATTAGAAAAAAAAATATGTTCAGATATATGATAGGTACATAGATTAATTCACTAATTTACCTTTTTAGAGTACAGTTTTCACATCACTACAGAAAACTTGTGAAAAATGCAGAAAATTGGAAAGAATGTAATTGCCCTTTTTACTATGACACTCAACTCTCACTGACAGCTAGTCGATTCTAATAGCACTCCATAGGGTTTGCAAGGCTGTAAATCTTTAGGGAAGCAGAGCTTCTCATCTGTTTTCTGCTTAACCACTACACCACCAGAGCTCCTTTCTACCATACAAAGGCAGCCTGTACCAGTATTTTTTTTTCTGGGCAGTGTTGTGTAGTGACTAAGAGCCCAGGCACTATAAATGGAGCACCCTGCTTGTGAAATTGTCCAAATTATATAACCTCCGTGTGCTTCAATTTTATCTATAAAATGAGAATTTTAGTACCTGATTTATAAGTTGTTAGGAAAAATAAAAATATATGTATGTATATATTTTGAATAAGTGCATGACAGAGTGCAATTAAATAATGTTAGTTCTTTATTTTGTTTGTTTTTATTACACATAGATACATGCCCAATATGTATACAAGTATCTTGTGATGCATGCTTATAATGTAAGCATATTTCCAAGTCAACATTTTTGTATACAAAAATTATTAAAGTGTGTAATCACTTTAATAAAATCAAACCAAACTCACTGCTGTGGAGTCGGTTCTTACTTATAGCTACCTACCCCTCCTTGAGTTTCTGAGGCGGTATCTCCTAGGGATAGGAGCTTGGGTGGACTAATGCCTAAGGCATTTGACTGCTAACCAGAGGCTGGTGGTTCAAACCCACCAGCCACTCTTTGGAAGGAAGGTTGGGCAATCTATTTCCGTAGTGATACTGCCTCAAAAATCCAAGGAGGGGTTGCTATGACTCCGGTCCAACTTGACGGCACACAACAACAACAACAATGGCTAATGATTGTGAGCATTGTTTCATATGTTTATTGACTACCCGAATATCTTCTTTGGTGAAGTGTCTGTTCTTTTCCTCTGGCCATTTTTTAATTGGATTATTTGCCTTTTTGTTGCTGAGGTGTTGGAGTTTTCTATAAATTCTGGAGATAAGTCCCTTGTCAGATATGTCATTGCCAAATATTTTTTCCCAGTCTGTAGGTTCTCTTTTGACTCTTTTGGAAAAGTCTTTGGAAGCACATAAAAATTTAATTTTCAGGGTAAGATGGAGGAATCGGCAGACAAGCAATAC
>NW_006921665.1:4677406-4677907 GCF_000298275.1 Orycteropus afer afer | reverse complement strand
CAGAATGCTCCTTGGAAGCAAGAATGGCCAGACTCCCAGACTTTGTCTCACCTACTTTGATCATGTTGTAGGAAGGGACCATTCCCTGGAGAATGATGTCATGCTTGGTAAGGTGGAGGGTCGATTAAAGAGGGGAAGGCCTTCGACAAGATGGATTTACATGGTGGCTACGACAATGGGCTCAAGTATAGCAAGGATCATGAAGCTGGTGCGGGATTGGGTGGTGTTTCATTCTGCTGTGCATGGAGTTGCTATGAGTCAGAAATGACTCAACAGCACCTAAGAACAACAACAAGGTTATGTTACTTTGGGTTCTTCTATAGCTGTCTTGGATTCTGGGTTATGTCATCTTGTGTATTACTGGTCAGTTGTTTGCTATTATTGGTTATCTGTTCAAAGGACTCCTTTTAGTATCTCTTGTAAGGTTGGTCTGGTTTTAACAAATTCCTTTAATTGCTGCTTATCTGGAAATGTCCTAATTTTACCATCATATTTGAAGGA
>NW_006921665.1:4659166-4674856 GCF_000298275.1 Orycteropus afer afer | reverse complement strand
AATTCTTTTGAATTCCTTATCAGGGAGTTCCATTGCTTTTTCTTCCTCAGGGAAGTGTTCTGGGTCTGTATCCTGCTCCTTTATTTCTGCTGCTTTATCTTGCTTCTCTGTGTGGACTGTGATGATCTGTTGTCTCTGAGACATTGTGATATTGCTGTATTTAGATCTCTTTTAACTGTTTGTGAAGAGCAGTTAAAGGTGAGTCAGACCCTTCTTGGTGGTCATGTGTGTTGACTAGTTGGTGCAGAAGGAAGTGGTGGCTCTCACTCAATTATTGGAGCTGCAGGAGATGTGGGTGTGATTGTATCATATGGGCATGGCTGCTGTCTCGCACTAAGTTAGACAAAAACAACAATAGAAAAATCATCAAAAAAGTAAAAGCAAGCAGATAAAAAACATACTGTATAAACAGACAGGAACAATCAGCAAACAAGTTAAAAATAAAATAAACACCCACAATTTCTGGAGAGGGAAGAACAAGAGAAAAGATGTGGAGTAGGAGAATAATGAAGAAAAAATGGGAAAAATGCAAAAAGAAAAACAAAGAATGTGGTTAACCAGGAGAAAGAGAAAAAATGGGAACCAGGAACAGGGAAGAGAGAAAAAATGGAAAACTAGAACCTGAGAAGGGACGAATAAAGAATAATAATAATAAAGTGCTGAGGAGCAAGGATATCTCCTTGAGGACTAAGGTGCGCCTGACACAAGCCATGATATTTCCAATCACCTCGTATGCATGTGAGAGCTGGACAATGAATAAGGAAGACCGAAGAAGAGTTGATGCTTTTGAGTTGTGGTGCTGGCGAAGAATTCTGAAAGTACCATAGACTGCTAAAAGAACTAACAGATCTGTCCTGGAGGAAGTGCAGCCAGAATGCTCCTTGGAAGCAAGAATGGCCAGACTTCGTCTCACCTATTTTGGTCATGTTGTAAGAAGGGACCATTCTCTGGAGAAGGATGTCATGCTTGGTAGGGTGGAGGGTCAACGAAAGAGGGGGAGGCCTTCAACGAGATGGATTGACATGGTGGCTGCGATGATGGGCTCAAGTATAGCAGGGATTGTGGGGCTGGTGCGGGATCGGGCAGTGTTTCGTTCTGCTGTGCGTGGGGTTACTATGAGTTGGAAACGACTCGATGGCACTTACCAACAACAACAAATAATTTTAAAACAGACAAAACAAACAAACTAAAAAAAAAAAAGGAAAAAAATCTGGGCAGGGTAGGGCAGGGTACCCAGGCTCTGTCCAAGCTCACAGACTGGGATGGAATTCCTGCTAGCTCAGAAGGTGGGTGGGAGTCAGGGATGGCCACACCTCCATTCACCAAGAGGGTGTGGGGTATAAGAATAACAAGTGAAATATCGTACCTTTTCAGTCATCCATGTCCAGAACATCCTTCCGGTCCCCAGCAAATGGAGCCTACTCTTAGGTTCCTGGAATCTGAGAGAATGCTGTTGCTTTAAATATCCAAAATGGTCGAAATGCTTGTAAACATTCAAAATGGCTGTGCCCTCTTGACAGCCAAAAATCCACAGTTCAGCCCATCTCCCTCTTCGCTACTTCCCCTTTTATTCACCAGCCATCAGTGCAGTTCTCTGTGCAGCCCCTGGCTAGCCGTTCTGATTTTTAGGTTAGTTTTTAGGTCCTAACACCACTTGGCAATATCCAAGCTGTCCGTACCATCAGGGTTGCTGACAGACCGCAGCTCTGTATGTCTTCTCTTTTGGTGTTTTCATGCAGGTTCTTCTACTAGTTGGAGTTTAGTCCACTTCTGTATCCTTCCTTTCAGGGCTTTCCTTTCAGCCTTTCAGGGCTGCAGGATTATCTTCTGTATCTGTGTCAATTTGTTCCCTTTTTCTTTGTTGAAAAGGGTCTGTATGGTTTGTCTATTTTGCCACCTTACCACAATTCCCCTTGCCCTGTTTTTCTTTTGTTTGATTTGAGGTTGTATGTTGTTTCCTAGACATTTTGAAGTTGTTGTCTTTAATTGTTAGTTATGTATTGATTTGTTTCACCCTGCTTTAATGTTTTACTATATCTGAAAGTGTGGAGCAGGTGTATCTTTTCAGTTATTAACTCGGCTGTACTGGGTTGCTCTCCAGCTCTCTCTGTGTTGGTGGAATCACTGATGAGGATGGGTGTGCAGGTCTCTGTTTGTTATGATGAGGATTTGGAGTTGAGATGAGCAGGTATGGTCCACCATCTGCCATTGATTCTGTGTGCAGGAGCTATTGTTGTTACCTATCTATTGGGTGAGGTGTTCAGTGTAATAACTCCTGTTGCCTGGTGGAGGTGTAATGAGCTCCTTCTATTGAATGAGGGAGGGGAGAAGAGGATGAAAGAAAAAGAAAAAATAAAAAAAAGGTGCCAGAAGCAAGTCCCCGGATAGAAAGATAGAAGGAGTTTTCTACATTTGGGGGGAGAGACAGTTCAGTCAGCTATGTAGGCACCGGCAGGGTAGTTTGTGTCTTTCTGAGGCGTCTACTAATGATGATGTTCTACTGTCAATCAAAGACCTATGGTTCAAAATCGATGGAGACCCCAACGCTTAGAGGGTTATTCCTTTCCACTTAGATTAAGAAGCCATAAAAACCCAGTGTCCGGGTCCACACTGTGCTAAAAGGGGTCGTGGAAGAGTTGAACCCCAGTCCACTGCCGTGCACTCACCCTGGGGATCTGCCTACTCAGAGGGAGTTTTTCCCTTTCCCCTACTTCTTTCTGGACTCTGTGGCAGCCCAAGCCAAGGGGTGTCTTGATCCATTTCCCAGTAAGATTATCCACTCACTCAGAGCCCAAGGTTGCCGCCCAAAACTCCTGGTGTGGGTATTCTGAGTCCCCAGTGCCTCTGTGGGTTTTGTGATTTTTTTCTCCCTCCTTCCTTCTGCTTACCTCTTTTATATTTCTGAGCGCTGTCTCTGTCTCTGCCAACTAGACTGGTTCATTTATTTTTCCCAGTTGTTTAATCTGTTCTTTTTCTCCACCTTCACTGAATCTGATACTTTATCTTCTCCTTAGTTGCTCATAACTCCAGTATCATTATTTCTATCTGTTTTACTTAGTTACTCAGGGATTAAGTTGGTAGAGGGAGCAAATGTGTGGGTTATAGGTATGATGCCATTTTTCCCTCCCGTATTCTGCTATTTTAGCACTTTCTCTCTGTGCTTGTACAAACTCAAACTGTTTAACAATAAGTTATTTTAACAGCTGAGGCCAAATGAGTTGAAGGGATTTGCCCAAGGGCAGGTCTGCAGTGGGAGCGAACCCCAGACCTCTAATCTCTATTCCTATGTTTTATGCTGACCTTCAATTCAAAATAAACATTGCTCACTATTATATTTTCTCTATGTAAGCGGCACAATGGGCTAGCATGGAAAACAGCAAATGAAGTGACTCTTTGACCTAGAAAAACCACTAATAAGATTCTACTAGTCAGAAATCTGGATGAAGATTAATGTGCAAAATATTCACCACTCACTTTTAAACAGTTAAAAAAAAAAAAAAAAGAAAAGAAAAGAAACAAATGTCTGAGTATAAGAGAATAGTTTTTAAAATGGCATAGTATGCAGCTACTAAAAGGAAAAATTTCAAAATTTATTTAATGACATCAGAAACTAATGACAAGGGAAAAACTATAAAGTACATTCTCAATTTTTCTGCAAGGAGCATGTCTTTACTACAATCAAAAGAAGAAAGAAAAGAAAGGATGACATGATCCTGTCTCTTGTTAATTACAATGCCCCTTAAAAATGAGAGTCATCCACTCTAGTTTCTGATAACATTCAATTTCTGACATGAAAGGCAATTGATTCAAGTTGATGAGCTCCATGAAGAGCGAGGAATCAGACCAGGGACTTCCAAGGTCCCTTTCACACATTGGCTTCACATGGACTCTACCAGCCGGGGACATATTTTCTTTAGCTCTGCAAAATACATAGTGTGGTGGTTATGTTTTTGTGTCAACTTGGCTGGGCCTGGTTGAGTGGCTGGGTAGCTGGATGTAGTATTCCCCATGATGAGACTGATAATCAACTCCATGGTGGAATCTACTGTGAGCAGCTGAGTAGCTGCCTTAGGGAATGTGGTCTGCTTCCTGTATTTAAGCAGAAGCCGTGGGAATGGTCTTAGCTTGTGGCACACTTGGACCCTGCAAGTAGCTGTGTCTTTGTGAGCAGCCTGCTATGCTCTGCCGACCTTGGGACTTACAATGGACTTAAGTTAATGGCCTGCCGTGTGGTTTGGTAACATGGAGTCTGCGCCTTTTTATTTGTCAACCTTGGGTCTTCTCAGCCTCAGCAGCCAGCAGCTGTCTGAGTGAAGAAATGTCTCTAGCTCCAGTGGGCCAGGAGCAGGAGGCAAAGCTGGACCCCAAGGTTGAGGGGCTTTCACCCAGCCCCTAGAGCCTGGCACTTCGAACTTGGACTTAAAGCCTCCAAATTTTAAGAATAAACTCCTGTTTGTTAAGGCCATCCCATTTGTGGTATATTTCTCATCAGGGTGGCACTAGGTAACCAGAACACATAGTAAAGATGGTATCTCTGTTCAGGGCAAACTGCGTAGTGGGTTGAATGTTGGGTTCCTATAAGGTTGTGTCCAATGTCCTAACCCTTAGACTCTGTGAATGAATCTTATTTGGAAAAAGTGTCTCTATAGATGCAAGTAAGTTAAGGATCTCAAGATGAGATCATCATAGGTTAATGGGTAGATACTAAATTCAATGACAAATATTCTTAGAAGAGACACAGAAAATAAGATGATGTGAAGATAGAGAAGGAGACTTCAGTGATGTGGCCACAAGCCAAGGAAGCTGGCAACCAGCAAAAGCTGGGAGAGGCAAGGAATGGATTCTCCCTTAGAGCCTTTGGAGGGAACACAGCTCTGCTGGCCCTTTGATTTCAGAATTCTGGTTTCAGGACAGTGAGAGAATAAATTCCTATTGTGTTAACCCACCAAATTTGTGGTAATTTGTTATAGCAAACCTAGGGAGCAGATATAAGTGGTAACAAGATTTTCCCTCCATGTTTCATCAAACTAAAAGGATCAGGCAAATGTTTGCATTATTCATGTATTTATCTCACAGTGAATTCTGCTTCATTTTTCTCTTTCTCTTTGTTCTTTCCTCCTCTAAGTTTATTTTGAGAACTGTGCACAAATTCTTTCTAGCAGGCCAGGGTCATTGCTGTCTTGGTGCCCCGATTTTCAGCAGTCCCTCACTCATACCTCGCTATCTTTCCGTTTAAACCCCTAAAATGGGAAAATGGCTTTGGTGGCTTTTGACACAGCTTTGTGAGATGCCCCAGTCAAAAGGGGTTTCAGAGCAGCTGTGACAATCAGCAGAGGTCCCTGGTCTAAAAGGATCAGGCTTTGAACAAGAAAGTGTTGATAAATGTGGAGAGGAACTCTGGGTACTATGATCATATTTCCTTAAACTGTTTATATGTGAGATTAGTTGCATCTGCTACAGAGGGAAAGAGCTAATAAAATACGTGTGGGCCAGTAAATACTTCAACAATTTGGTGATTTTTCGAGACTTTGGATAAAGCTGCATTAGGAGGAACCCTATATATTGGTTGGCAGCTCAGACTGCAGGGGTCTGGAAGGAGACAGAATGAGGATCCCTCACTGTTGGAACAGTCACCCACCCACAATCCCAGGCCCAGTCCTCTTTCTCCCCTTCTCCAGGCCTGTGTGGTTGTACTCATTCTGAGGCCTCCCACAGGGAATTGCTACCTCCTCATTGCGCAAGGTCATTGCTCTCAGCCTGCTCTAGGAAGTTCCAGACACTAGAGGGAGCCATCTCCTCACGTTGTAAACCAAGCTTCTGGCGTCGGAATCAATTTCTTTCCAGAGCTTTCCCGGTGCAAACCTCTGTGTTTATGCTCTACACATACATATGTAAGTATGATTGAGAGTATTATGAGATTTAAAAATATCTGGAGAGATGATCTAATTTAGGCCCCTCATGTTACCGGGCGCAAACAGGTATAGTTTCTTGTCAGTGATCACACAGCCTAAGGGCAGGAGCCCATTTTCGAACCCCTAGAAACTCTTCCTGCTAATGATCTGTAAACGCCACAGAACCCTCCCCCCCACGCCCAGGACTTCAAACTCTCACAGCAACCACACTTTTGGTCGTCTAAAACCAGATTTTGGCATTTGCCTCTACAGGCGCCTTAGGAGACCGTGCCAGGGTCGAAACAGACCTACGACTTTGTTTTCAGTCCTTTTTTGTTCTAGATTTGAGGTGGCTGGGGGAAATAATATGTCATTAAAAGAATGCATTATTCCAGGAGACAGTAATGGCAGAAAGAAAGAGCAAATGACAACTAGCAGAAGGTTCTTCTATTTGTTGAGTGAAATAAAAATGCTGACTGTAAATTGAGAAGAGTAGTGAATGTAGTAAACTGTACATGTTTTGGTGCCCTCTCAAATGTCGTTAAACTCTGCAATTTCGGTTGTGTTTGCTTCTATTTGGGGTTGAGGACCCTGGGTTGAGGGCTAGGGTGGCCTCTGTTGCTGGGCAGCCTCACCGGCCTGGGTTGAAATTCCAATCCTGCCACTCACCTACCTACTTTAGGCAAGTCACTAAACCTCTGTGGCTCAATTTCCACACTTGGAGAATGGAAATATTCATAACAGGCATTACATGAGCAAATATTTATAAAGTATTCAGTGCTGTGCTGGCATAGACTCAGAACACAATATACTTGAGCGGTTACTTTCATCCTCAAGATGTGGTCCTATTACATATTATCATTCTGTAGAGGCAAAAAAGGAGTTCTGATGGTCAGGAGCTCTGGTGGCCTAATGCCTAAGGTGTTTGCTAACCAGAAGGCTGGCCGTTCAAACCCACAAACCATACCTTGGAAGGAAGATTGGGCAATTAACTTCCGTAGTGATACTGCCTTGGAAACCAAAAGAGGGGTTGCTATGAGTTGGAATCCACTCAAGGGCAATGAGTTGGGCAATCTACTTCTGTAGTTCTACCACCTTGGAAACTCAAGGAGGGGTTGCTATGAGTTGGAATCCACTTGAGGACAGTGAGTTGGGCAATCTACTTCTGTACTGCCTTGGAAACCCAAGGAGGGGTCACTATGGGTCAGATCTGACTCCATGGCAGTGAGTTTGGTTTTTGGTATATATATATATACACACACTATATATATATAGTCCCACAATTATGTAGTTGTAAAAAGAGCAAATATAAAAGTCAGAGCGAAGAAAGCATTCAGCACGTAGAATGCTCCCAGAAGGTGGAGCTCACCTGGCACAGTCCACCTCTGAAATGCCCAGTGTAGTGAGTGATGTGGTCTGCCTTGACCCCCACAAGGACATATTCAGCCCTGGAAATTATTGATCAAACTTTGTGGTAGAGCACTGGTATGTTCTTTTTATCAATAAAGAAATACACAGAGGTACACTTGCTTTTGCAGTTTCTGGTAAGCCAGGTTGCAGCGATGTTTGGGGTGATGTAACTTAGTACAAGGAAGATGGAGGAGAACAGCAAACCCTGTGGTCACAGCTGACTCCGCAGAGCCAGGGGGACTTCAACTTCATAGAAGAGGTGACTTGGGAGTAAAGGAGGCTTTTTTTCTATCTAATGTTTAAAAGCAGCCACTAGCTCCTGTAGGGAATGAATTAGTGTGACCTTGACATTGCCCTTGTGACCTGAAAGTGGTGAGGAATGCTGATGGTTTCCATTTTGTAACTGAGTGCCTCCTGAGGGAGACTGGCTGGTAACATATTTCTGTGGGCTTTTGACTCTGCGGTTATAGTTGCAAGGCTGGCTAAAAGCACTACATGACTTTTGAGCGTTTTTTTTTTTTAACTTTATTGTGCCATTAAAAAATAGCTTTATTGTGCTCTGGTGGAGTAATGCCTAAGGCACTTGACTGCTAACCAGAAGGCTGGCAGTTCAAACCCACTAGCCACTCCTCGGAAGGAAGGTTGGGCAATCTACTTCCATAGAGATACCGCCTCGGAAACCCAAGGAGGGGTTGCTTTGAGTTGGATCCCACTCAACAGCAGTGAGTTTGGTTTTTTGGTTTGAGGTATAATCCATGTATTATACAATTCACCCATTTAAATGCAATGATATTTGCTATATATCTTAGTTATCTAATTCACTGCTGTTGAGTCGGATCCGACTCATAGCGACTGCTCCTTGGGTTTCCTTGGGGAGCTCTGGTAGCATAGTGGCTAAGACACTTGCCTGCTAACCAGACGGCTGGCGGTCGGAAGGAAGGTTGGGCAATCCTACTTTCATAGTGATACTGCCTCGGAAACCCAAGGAGGGGTTGCTATGAGTTGGGTTTGACTCGACGGCACTTAACAACAACAACAACAACAACAACATCGCTATGGAAGTAGATAGCCCAACCTTCCTTCCTAAGAGTGGCTGGTGGGTTTGAACTAACAGCCTTCTGGTTAACAGGCAAATGCCTTAGGCACTATGTCACCAGAGCTCCCCTTAGTTATCTAGTGCTGCTAAAACAGAAATACCACAAGTAGATGGCTTTAACAAACATAAGTTTATTCTCTCACAGTTTAGGAGTTTAGAAATCTGAATTCATAGGACCAGCTCTACAGAAAGGCTTTCTTTATCTGCTCTGGGGGAGGGTTCTTTTCATAAATTTTTCCCTGGGTCTAGGTGTTTCTCAGCACAAGAACCCAGGGTCCAAAAGACCAATTCCACTCTGGCTCTTCTTTCTTGGTGGTAATAAAGTTCTTCCTTCTCTGCTCACTTCTCCCTCCTTTTGTCTCTTATAAGATAAAAGGTGATGCAGGACGCACCCCAGACAAACTCCCTTATATCAAATCAGGGCTGTGACCTGATTAAGAGTATTGCATCCCACCCTAATCCCCTTACAATTGATTGGCTGATCACATCAGACCTGCCTCTAATTCTGCCTCATTAACATGATAAAGGTTAAGATTTACAACGCATAGTGTAATTGCATCAGATTACAAAATAGAGGATAGTTTTGTGATACTGAGAATCATGAGCCAAGTTGACATATATTTTTGTGGACACAATTAAATACATCACAGTATATAATATGTGCAACTATCATTGCAGTCAAATGTTAGACATTTTCATAACCTCAAAAAGAAACTGCTTTCTTTTTAGTTATCACCCCTCTACCCCCACATCCTCTCCCCTACCCAACCATAAGTGACCACTAATCTACTTTCTGTCTCTATAGATTTGTCTATTATGGACATTTCATAGAAATGGAATCATAATATGTTGTCTTTTGTGTCTGGCTTATTTAACTCAACATTGAAAAATTTTGCAATTTTAATAATATATTTTTCTTTTTTATTTAAAATATATATAAAAAAAACCACTTTTAGACATACCTGATTAATATTTAGCCTGCCTACCTATCTACCCATAGATTAATGTTTGTTATTACTGATAAGGTAGTATTGTGTATGTAAAAGTGTTTCTCTTTGTTGTCTGTACCTCTTGTGCACCTCTCTGTGTCTTCCCTTTCCTTAATGTTATTGTGCTTTTAGTATATTGTCTTTTCCTTCACCCAAATCAATACTTGTCTCTTACTTATCTAGCAGTTTTTCCTTTCCTCTCCTCCCATCCCTGGTAACCAACAAAGAAAGTTTCTTTCCATATGTAAACCTTTCCTTGACTTTTTACAACGGTGGACTAATACAGTATCTGTCCTCCTATAATTGACTTATTTCACTAAGTATAATATCCTCCAAGTTCATCCACATTATGAGGTATTTCATGGGTTCTACATTATTTTTTAGTTTATGTACGATATTTGGTTATCCACTCCTCTACTGATTAGCACTTAGGTTATTTCCCTCTCTGCTATTGTGAATAGTGCTACAGTGAACATGGGTGTGCATATATCTATTTGTGTCCTACCTCTCGCTTCTTTAGGATATATACCTAGTGTGGCAGTTAAGATTGTTATCAACTTGGCTGGGCCTGGTTGAGTGGCTGGGCAGCTGGATGTAGCTATTCCCTATGGTGAGATTGGCAATCTATTCCATGGTGGAATCTACTGGGAGCAGCTGAGTAGCTGCTTTAGAGATGTGGTCTGCTTCCAGTATATAGGAAGCAGGTTTGAGGATGATCTCTAGCTTTTTGGCACACTTGAACCCTGTATGTAGCTGAGTCTTCATTCAGTAGCCTGCCATGCTCTGCTGAGTTTGGGACTTTCAATGAACTTGAATTAATAGCCTGCCATGTAGTTTGGTAACATTGGGACTGTGCCTTTTTGCTTGTCAGCCTTGAGTTTGTCAGCCTCAGCAGCCAGAAGCTGCCTGAGTGAAGAAAAGCCTCCATCCAGCTTCAGTAGGCTGGGAGCCAGAGGCAGAGTTGAAGCCTAAGGCTGAGGGGCTTTTACCCAGCCTCTAGAGCCTGGCACTTTGAACTCAGACTTCTAGCCTTCAAAATTGTAAGAGAATAAACTCCTGTTTGTTGAAGCCATCCCATTTGTGGTGTATTCCTGTCAGGTTGGCACTGTTTTTTTGGTTGTTGTTATTGTGTGCTGTCGAGTTGGTCCCAACTCATAGCGACCCCTCCTTCGGTTTCCTAGGCAGTATCACTACGGAAGTAGATTGCCCAACCTTCCTTCCGAGGAGTGGCTGGTGGGTTTGAACTGCCAGCCTTCTGGTTAGCAGTTAAATGCCTTAGGCACTATGCTACCAGAGCTCCTAACACAATACATACCATTATTAAAATATCATTGCTTTCATATGTAACCAATATTTTAAAAATTAAAATATGTTCATTCTTTTTTGGTACTAGAAATCCAGTTAATATTTTATAATTAAAGCATATCTCAATTCAGATTTGCCATATTTCAATAGCCAGATGTGGCTATCTAAATTAAAATATGATAGCCATTAGCCATAGGATGATTTTAATAAATTTACATAAATCTCCATCATTGCAAAAGACTGTATTTCTATTGTCCAACACCATAGCCACTACATACTTGTGGCTGCTGAGCACTTGAAATGTGACTAGTAAGACCAAAGATCTCAATTTTAATTTAATTAATTCGACTTTAAATAGTCATAGTGGCTACCATATTGGAAATTGCAGCTCTACACACAAAAAAAACAGACACTACAATACATCACATACACCTACACTTAATGAACTGCAGCTGTCAGAAGTATTACCCGCCCTCCCCCAAAAAAGTGCCTAATAAAAAGGACTTAAAGTTAACAGGAGGGTCTAACTTATTTTAAGGCAACAAGGAAGAACTCCTTAAGGAAAAAACAATTAAGCAAAAGAATAGCATACGCAAAGGGCTTGAGTAGCAAAAACTGAAAATACGATAGAAATAATTACTGGAAAGAGAAAAGGGGTAGGTAGGATAATGTATCTGTAGAAAACTAATTTGGACCACAGAATCTAAATTGGATGTGGCCTAAGGAAGCAGCCCTACCACCTGGAAATTCTAAGTGTCTCCCAAGTCAGTCCTGCAATAAAGCTTTTGCCACTCTCCTCACTCAGTAAACTCCAGGCATTCTGAGCAATTGTGCAATCCTAAAATCAGGCAGACTAGTTTTACAACTCTTTTGTGCTAGCATTTCCCTTCACTAGGGAAACTTCCTCCAGTTCCTTCTTGATCTACTACTCAGGATCACATTCCAAATATTCTAGACAGGTCAAACTTTGGGTCAGTAATGTGGTTGGGGCAAGAGGCTCAAAATTGTTCACAAGGCACATTATACCAAATTTTTTAAAAACTCAGTTTGCCATTTGAAACAAAAAAAAAAATTCTGACAGATTGGGGAAGCTAAAGAAGCTGCCCCCAACACAAGTTGGCACCACCACTACGCATAAATGATACATCCTCAGAAATATTTTCAGAATATGCAATTAGCACCTTCCAATCTTTGTACCACATCGTATTTCTTTTCTTCCTAGCACTTGTCAAAATCTGAAAAGTTTACGTTGGTTTCTGAATTGCCAGCCCATTCTACTAAGACTATAAACCCTGTAAAGGCAAAGAACTTGTCTTGCTCATAGTTGTATCCTCAGCACTTAGCACAATGTCTAGCATGAAACAGGTGCACAGATACTTGTTGGAAGACTGAAAACTGTAGCTGCAGGTTTCTTTTATAAAATAAAATATTACATGTCAACATGTAAGGCATATAGCTAAAACTGCTCAGAGGAAAAATTAATGACATCAGATTTCTTTCATTATACATCATAAAACAAGAAAGTATAAAAATAACATAATTTTTTTAAATACTTTAAAATTTCAAAACCAAAAAATGACTTAAGACCCCAAAAAAATCAACTAAAAAAACTTTAGGACTGACAACAGAGCCACTAAGAATTTTAGGGTAAAAGGGGACTTATCCAAACCAAACTCACTGCCAGTGAGTTGATTTCAATTCACAGTGACCCCCTTCAGGTTTCCAAGGCTGTAAATCTTTATGGAAGTAGACTGCCCAGTCTTCCTCCCATGGAGTGGCTGGCGGGTTTGAACCACCAACCTTCTGGTTAGCAGTCAAATGCCTTAGGCACTTTGCCATCAGATACTTACAATAACAAAAATTAAACTACATTATCATGCCCAGTTGATACTGTGTCACTGTTGTCAGTTTGTACACTTGATTGTGATGCTGCTAAATAATTGATATTGGATAAAAACCTAAAAGAACAAAATACATATGCATTTAGGAGTCCCTGGATTGTGCAAATGGTTAAGTGGTTGGCTACTAACTCAAAGGATGGTGATTCAGATTCATCCACAGACACTTTGAAAGAAGTCCTGGTGTTCTACTTCTAAAAGGTCATAGCCACTACAAACTCTTTAGACCAGAGTTCTGTTCTTAACAATATATATGGGATCACGAAATTGACTCAACAGGAACTGCTTTTTTATAAAAGTGGCTTTATTTCAAGGCAACAAGATGAATAATTTTTTTAATGGCACTGAAGTAGCTGGTTAACCAGGAAAGATAAGCGAAGCTATTTCACATGATATGTCAAAATATATGGAAAAATATATTCCAGGTAAACAGAAAGAAATCGACATGAAAAATGCAATAACAGAACCAAGACAAGTTATGTGTACTGGAAAAATCTTTAAATACAAAAGCAAGTAGAAGCCAAGTTGCTATTAGTTGCCAATGACTTGATTCCGACTCAAGTCCTAAGAAGAAAGTATTAACCTAGATTTCTCAAAAGATAAAAATACAAATTAAAAAACACTGTAAGCAAATAAAAAGCAAAGAGCCAGGAAAAATATTTTCTGTATGTAATAATGTGCTACTATCTTAAATACCTAAAAGGAATATCACAAATATAAAATATCCATACCTACTAATGGGATTGCTGGATCAAATGGTATTTCTATTTCCAACTTTTTAAGGAATCACCATACTGATTTTCAAAGTGGTTAATATCATTTTACAGTCCCACCAGCAGTGTGTGAGAGTCCCAATCTCTCACTAGCATTTTTTTTTTTTTTCTGTTTTGTTAAAGTTTGCTATTATTGCTAGGGTGAGATGGTATCTCATTGTTTTTTTAATTTTAACAATTTTTAAATGTACAGTTTAGTGACATTACATTCACCATGTTGTACAATCATCACCATTATCTATTTCCCAAAGGTTTTCATTACCCCAAACAGAAACTCGGTACCCCTTAAGCAATAACTCTCCATCCCTTCCCCCTGGTTTTCTCTAATCAACTTTCTGTCTCTAGCCATTTGTCTATTTTAGATATTTCATATAAGTGGTATCATATGCCTGACTTCTTTCACTCAGCTGTGCTGTGGCATGTATCAGAACTTCAATTTTCTGTATGGCTGAATAATATTCCATTGTACATATACTGTATACAGTTTGTTTGCCCATTCACCTGTTGATGAACACTTGGGCTGTTTCCCCCTTTTGGCTATTGGGAACAATGCTTCAAAGAACATTAGCTCATCTATTCTGAGTTTTGAAACAGTGAGGCAGTTATTGGTGGGGTAGCCTTTGGATACCCATGCCAAATCTGCAAAAACAAAAAAACAAAAAAACAAAAACAAAACAAAACCAGAGCAGTTCAGACCATCTGTATTGTATGGATTGAATAGAGGATCCTAGCCTAATTCATTCATTCATGCAGGCATGAATTCATTTCACAAACATTTCCTGTGTTAGATATAATGATTGATGCTGCAGAGAATACAAAGGCAACCAAAACTGTCCCTGCCTTGAAGAGCTATTGCCAATCTCCTGTGAGTCAGTTTTTCACCTTTTTTTAAAAAATAGATTTTAAAAAGTAAAAAGAATAAAATACTTTATTTTTTAGAACAGTTTTAGGTTTACAAAGGAATTTTGCAAAAAGTATAGAGCGTTCTCATGTACTCTTTTGCCCCTTTGCACACAGTTTCTCAGTTATTAACATCTTGCATTCCTGTGGTACATTGTTACAACTGATGAACCAATATGGGTACATTTTTATTAACTAAAGTCCATAGTTTATGGACCATTCTTCTGTCAGTTTGTAGTACTGTGGTGGCTTGCATGTTGCTGTGCGGCTGAAGGCTATGCCACCAGTGTTTCAAATACCAGCAGGGTCACCATGCAGCATCAGTCATCGTATCTAACACAAGAAATGTTTATTGAATGAATTCGTGCCTGGTTTCATTCACCAGGTTTCAGCAGAGCTTCCAGACTAAGACAGATTTGGAAGAAGGAAGGTGCCATCCACTTCTCAAAGAATTGACCAGTGAAAACCTTATGAACAGCAGTGAAACACTGATATATTGCTGGAAAAGGATTGTGAGTCTGGCGCAGGACTGGGAAGTGTTTTGTTCTGTTGTACATAGGGTCACTAAGAGTTGGAACTGACTCGATGGCACCTAACAACAACAACGACAACATAGTTTATGTTAGGGTTTACTTCCTGTTGTAAAGTTTTATGCAATTTGAAAAATGTGTAATGTCATGTGTCCACAATTACACTCTCATACAGAATAGTTTTTAAAAATTGCATTTCCTTTGTTCTACATATGTGAGAAGAAATTGGCGTGGGTGGTCTTCAGAAAAATCTAATTAAATCGTACATATCATTTTATAAATTTGGAGCTTTCTAGAATATATCTTTAAATGTGTAGGAATTCCTTCTACATTTTAGTCCCAAAGAGGAAGCAAACACTTATAATATCTTGACAACTATTTGAAGCAATGAGAGAGAAAGAAATGATAAAAATAAATCATTTCACTTGGCAGAGCATCACTGTATATTTCTCAAAGTAGTTGTCTTCAGCAATGAAGTTGGTTCCATCTCAGCAGCACTGGATCACATGGGGCCAATGGGGCAGTGATGAGGGGACCAATGTTCTTTCATCTTACGATCTATAGTCGAGGTTTGCTGATGTTCCTGAGATGTGGAACTTTTCCTTATTGTGTCCCAGCTCCAAAGATGTTCCGAGAATATTCTAGAAGAAATCCTTTATGTGTTGTTGCCATCAATCCTGGCTATTGATTAAAATAACCATGTTGTTGTTGTTGTTGTTATGTGCCGTCGAGTCGGCCCCGACTCATAGCAACCCCTCCTTGGGTTTCTGAGGCAGTATCACTACGGAAGTAGGAATGCCCAACCTCCTTCCGAGGAGTGGCTGGTGGGTTTGAACCGCCAGCCTTCTGGTTAGCAGTCAAGTGCTTTAGCCACTATGCTACCAGAATTAAAAATAAA
>NW_006921665.1:4645601-4659066 GCF_000298275.1 Orycteropus afer afer | reverse complement strand
AACCCCTCCTTGGGTTTCTGAGGCAGTATCACTACGGAAGTAGGATTGCCCAACCTTCCTAAATAACAAATGTTGAGCCCCACTTCAGATATATGAATTAGACTCTCCGGAGGTGGGGGCTTGACATGTACAGTTGATTTTTAATTAATTATTGAACTTGAATGTGCAATAATTGGACGTGGATTAAATAAATCAAAGTATATCTATGATGGAATACTATGGTGCCATTTGAAATTGTGATGAGGAAGAATTTGTTCACATGACAAAATATTCAGAATGCATTGCTAAGTTAAAAAAGCAGGCTCAAAAAAGTGTAATGGTGATATTCTTGGTAAATAACCACGTGTTTTTGTGCATCATATAAAAGATCAGAAGGGTACACACGAACCTGTCATTGTGGTAATCTTGGAGCAGTAGGTTTTGTTGATCTTTTCCTTGCTGCTTTTCTGTGCTGAATTTAAAGCATCAATCACATACTGCTTTTTTTTTCGTATCTGAGAACAGTTCCCTCATTAATGCTATTAATGGTTTCATCTTCAGGATCAAAATGGCGAGGAGAAGCCAAGGAATGAATTACCTGTGGCTGCTTTATTCATTCGTTCATGATTCTTATTTGTTGTTGTTGTTGTTTGCTGTATTTAGCCTTTAAAAATTTTACTCATTAAGTTAATTTAGTGGTGCCCCCACCTTCATATTTATTAGGAAAATGTATCTCCTGCTCTTATCATGTGCCCAGCTGGACAGTTTTAGACACTTGGGTTGTAGAGGTTTAGTTGACTCATAGTCTTATGCTGAGATTCTTACACTTCAGGTGCAACAGAGGAATTGGTGAAAAAGTACTCTGGTAAAATAGTTCTTGGTGGCGCCTGGAAATTTGCTATTTTAAACAAATGCCTCATGTGATTCTGACATACACAATCTGGTACCACTGTCTGGGAAACTGTGAGGAGTGGGCACTTGGGCTTAAGTTGATTAAAGACTAAAGAGGATGAAAAACCTGATTTACTGTTTCCGTATTGGAATTTCGACTAAGTTCCGCCTGGTTGTTCCTGAACCCATGCTCCTCAGCTACTCTGTCTTATTTCAAGAATGTGACATGTCCGCCAGGAAATTGCCAGCATCCTTCCTTTCTTAAGGACAGTCAGATAGCAAGAACACAGGAAGTAACAGTAATTCCAATAGCAGCCACCCCTTATTAAGTGGTTAGTGTGTGTCAGGCACTCTTCTAAGCATTTTATATTTATTTATTCATTTAAGCCTTTTAAAAACCCAATAGGTTGCTGTATTAGTTTCCTAGGGGTTCCATAAAAAAATATTGCAAACTAGATGGCATCAAATGACGGAAATTTATTCTCTTACTGTTCTGGAAGCTAGAAGTGCAAAATCAAGGTATCAGCAGGGCCAGAATCCTTCTGAAGTCTCTAGAGCAAGAGTCTTCTTTTCCTCTTCCTAGCTTCTGGTGTCTCTCAGCTACCCTTGGTGTTCCTGGGCTTGTAGCACCATCACTCCGATTTCTGTCTTTGCCACATGACATCCCGCTCTGTGTTTATGCCTTTTCTTGTAAGAACACCAGGCATTGGATTTAGGACCCACTCTGTGGCACAGAGGGTAAGGCATTTGGCTGCTAACCAGAAGGTCAGTGGTTCAAACGCACCAGCTACTCCGTGGGAGGAAGATGAGGCAATCTATTTCTATAAAGATTTATAGCCTTGGAAACCCAATGGGGGTTGTTATGAATCAGAATCAACTCAGTGGCAGTGGGTTTTGGTTTGGCTACGCTAGCATGACCTCATGTTAATTTGATCACATCTGCAAAGACGCTATTTCCAAGTAAGGTCACAACCACAGGTACTGGGGACTGGGATTTGAACTTAACCTTTTTGAAGGTTAGGACTTGAACTTATACTGACAACAACTATCTGTAGGTAAAATAATTCCCATTTTACAGATGAAAATAATTCCCATTTTACAGATGAGGAAACCAAAGTTTAATGAGGTTAATAGGTTTAGAGAGGCCAAATTACATGGTCAGTCAGTTGGCTTGTCCCCAAAAGCCCTGGGCTCAACTACTGTATTATTCAGTCCAAAACTCTACCAGAGGCCCCTCTGCAACCCTAGATATGAGGCCACCTCCAGGGCTCAAGAAAATTGACCTGTGTCAGGCAGCTTGCTGCTCTGCCGCCACGGCTGGACCTTTTCTGGTGTGAAATTACTATTTAACTTCAACCTTTGCAAACTGTGCCCTTCATGGTCCCAGCTAGTACAAAGTTAAAAACACTTGATAAAATGCATAAAACACAGCCAGCAGCATATTTCCAAATCACATTGTAAGCCAGGCAGAGTTCTCTCAAAACACACATCCTTGAGGGCAAAGCAGTTAAAAGAGTTTCTACCCAACTCCCAGGATAGTGGAGGGGGTGGGGGAAGGTGCCAGTGAGGTAAACAATGGGGCCGGCTTGGGGAGGGTCGTATTTTATCTGGTAGGGACAATAGTGAGGGAAAATCTGCTTTTGACCAATACCCAAAACTTGCTTTTGAAAGAAAACCTCTCTCATTTTCCACTCACTCCATCCCCAGACATTTTTTTCCCATGATTTTTTGTAATACTAGTATGTGCCATTAATTTTATTTAAAATTTCTATTGAAATATTCAAATACATAGACATCGACCATTTAAAGTGTAAAATTCAGTGAGCAGGTGTATAGTAGAGCTGACAAGGGGCAAGGTGGTGACTTCTCGGTCACAGCTAACTGCCTGCAGGGAGTAGGTAGTTGGACCTGTGGGCTCGGGACCATGGTCACAGGGGACATCAAGCTCAACTGGCATAACATACTACACAAAAACATTGTTCTACATCCTAATTTAGTGAGTAGTGACCGGGGTCTTGAAAGCTTGCAGGTGGCCATCTAGATGTAACGATAGGTCTCTCCTTGTCCAGAGAAAAGAAGAATGAAGAAAACAAAAGTCACATGGAAACGATTAGTCCAAGGGACTGGTACACCATGACCATGAGCCAGAAGAACTAGATGATGCCCAGCTATCACTGTCAACCATTTGGAGGGGGATCTGTGCAGGAGATCCTGGATAGAGTGGGAGAACAAGTTGGAACAAAACTCATAAAAAAAGAGACCAGTTTCGCTGTTCTGATGGAGCATAGTGAGACCCCTGAGACTATGGCCTCTAGTTACCCTTCAGGTCTGGAAATGAATCACTCCTGTGGCTTCCAGCCAAACAATAGACAGGAATATGGGGTGAACAGTTATATCATCTATCTATCTATCTATCTATCTAAGCAATCAATCATGGGAGGACAGAAGGGGAGTGTTTGCACAGGGAGACACCTGGGGTAGGGGGCAGGAGTATGTGGGAGGGAAGGACACAGGGAAGAGGTAACCACAGGGAGGAAGTGGGAAGAGAGCTGTTACATTGTGGGGAATTGCAGTCAATGTCATGAGACAAAATGTTTATGAACTGCTGTATGGAAAATGAATTTGCTCTGTAAACTCTCACCCAAATCACAATTAAAAAAAAAAAAAAAGTGTACACTTCAGTGGTGCGTAATATAGGTTATGCAACTATCAAAACAACCAACCTGCTACCGAGTTGATTCTGACTTATGGCGGTTTCATGTGTGTCAGAGTAGACCTGTGCTCCATAGAATTTTCAATGGCTGAGTTTTTGAAAGTATATCACCAGGCCTTTCTTTCTTTTTTTTTTTAAAATGCATTTTATTGAAATATTATTTATGTACAGTGA
Organism: Orycteropus afer afer; assembly: GCF_000298275.1. Classification (NCBI taxonomy): domain Eukaryota; kingdom Metazoa; phylum Chordata; class Mammalia; order Tubulidentata; family Orycteropodidae; genus Orycteropus; species Orycteropus afer. The sequence continues at coordinate 4,655,309 of NW_006921665.1, read as the reverse complement.
AATACAAAAAACTAAAGTGACGTGGGTCAATACATTTTTTTTTTTTTTTTTTTTGCAGTGTTCCCTGCCCTCCCCTCCCATGCCTGGTAACCAACACAAGAAAATATCCTTCCATATATAAACCTTTCCTTGACTTTTTACAATAATGAACTAGTACTATATTTGTCCTTATATGATTGACTTATTTCACTCAGCATAATGTCCTCCAAGTTCATCCATGTTATGCAGTGTTTTGCAAATTCTACATTATTCTTTAGTGTTGCATACTATTTCATTGTGTGTATGTACCATAGTTTGGTTATCCATTCTTCTGTTGATGGGCACCTAGGTTGTTTCCATCTTTTTGCTATTGTAAATAGTACTGCAATGAACGTGGGTGTATGTATATCTGTTCTTGTTCTGGCTCTCACTTCTTTAGGGTATATACCTAGTAATGGGATTGCTGGGTCAAATGGTATTTCTAATTCCAGCTTTATAAGGAATTGCCATACTGTTTTCCGCAGAGGTTGTATCGTTTTACAGTCCCACCAGCAGTATATGAGAGTCCAAATCTCTCTGCATTCTTGCCAGCATATGTTATTTTCTGTCTTGTTGAACTTGGCTGTTAGTGCTGGGGTGAGATGGTATCTCATTGTTGTTTTGATTTGCATCTCTCTGATGGCTAATGATCGTGAGCGTTTCTTCATGTATTTGCTGGCCACCTGAATATCCTCTTTGGTAAAGTGTCTATTCATGTCTTCTGTCCATTTTTCAATTGGGTTGTTAATTTTTTCTTGTTGAGGTATTGGAATTTTCTATAAATTTTAGAGATAAATCCCTTGTCAGATATGTAACCATTGACAAGAATGAATTGGTTGCTATCGTTTTGTTATGTGTTTTTTTGTGGTGTTGATTTCTTTGTTCCATATAATTTTCTGTGTGAGCTCATTTTGTTTATGAATTGTGTTATACTTCCTTCTTTGCTGTTGTTTTAAGTATTCGCTAAATATATGTGCTGATCCTCTTTTTTCTTTTGATGTGGAGGTTTATAATTTTTCTTTGAGGTTACCCTGTGATTTATAATTTTCTTCCCAAATTTGGAACAGTCTGTTCTATCTTGCAGTTGTCTTGACTTCCCTACCATTTAGAAATTCTATAACTACCCAATTTTTCCCCTTTCTTTGTTTTTTAGTTATTCTCATTTGTCAATTGATGTCTCTGGTCCCCTGTTTACAATCTTATAGGCTTATTTACTTTGGATACTTCCAGAGCCGGGTTGGTTTCTGGGTTATGTCATCATGTGTGTTAATGGCCAGTTGTTTGCTGCTGTTGGTTCTCTGTCCAAAGGACTCCCTTTAGCATCTCTTGTAAGGTTGGTCTGGTTTTAACAAATTCTCTTAATTTCTTCTCTGGAAATGTCCTAATCTCATCATGTTTGAGGGAGAATTTTGCTGGGTATGTAATTCTTGGTTGGAAATTTTTCTCTTTCAGGGTTTTATATATACCATCCCATTGTCTTCTTGCTTGCATGGTTTCTGCTGAGAAATCCGAGCTTAGTCTTATTGGTTGCCCCTTGTAGGTAACTTTTCATTTCTCCTGTGCTGCTTTCAGGATTCTTTCTTTGTCTTTGGTTTTGGTGAATTTGATGATGGTACGTCTTGGTGATTTTCTTTTGAGGTCTAGCTTGTTTGGGGTTTGTTGGACTTCTTAAATGGATATATTCTTGTCTTTCATCATACCAAGAAAATTCTCTTCCAACACATCTTTGACAACTTTCTCTGTGGTTTTATTAGTCTCTTCCTGTTCTGGAATTCCAATGACACATAGGTTATTCCTTTTGATAGTATTCCACATGAACCTTAGGCTTTCTTTGTTTTGTTTTGATCTTTTTTTCTGATTGATCCCTTTCCAAAGAAGTATTCAGGTATTTGCTTTCAATCTAATTCTGTCTTCTATTGATTCAGTTCTACTCCTTTGCCTGTTCAGTGTGTTATCTATTTCTAAAAATTTGGTATTAATCTTCTGGATTTCTGTCTAGATTTTGTATCATTTCTAATTTTTCATTTATTTTGTCATTTTGTTCTTGAATTGTCTTTTGAAATTGTCCTAGGGTTTTCTCTGTGTTTCTCTCAATTTTGTCATTGTTTTCCTTGATCTGTCTCTCAATCCACTGAAGGTACCTAAATACAATTCTTTTGCATTCCTTATCAGGGAGTTCCAATGCAGTGTCTTCCTCAGGGATGTGTTCTGGGTCTGTTTCTCCTGCTTTTTCTTGCTTCTTTTTGTGGACTGTGATGATCTGTTGTCTCTGAGGTATTGTGATGTTTTCCTGTTTATATTTAGTTGGTAATTGTATATTGGAGTGACTTGCCCACAATTTTAGTTTTCTTTGTATGTTACCTATGTAAGCAGGGTACTGTCCCGTGTTCCTCTATTTGCTAGTTGGCAGCAGTTATACACTCACCATCTGTCTCCTTTCCCATTGTCAGCCTCCAATATGTCCCTGCTGTCCTTGGCAAACACAGCCTATTCTTAGGTCCTGTTTTTATTCAGGTTTTCCACTAGTTGGTGCCTAATCCACTTCTGTATACTTCCTTTCAAAGCTCAGGGCTCCAGGATTATCTTCTGTATCTCTGTCAATTGGTTTCTCTTTTCTTTGTTGAAGAGAGTCTGTGGAGCTTGTCTGCCTATTTTGCCGTCTTACTGGAAGACCCATTCCACCAGGCCTTTCTTCTATGGCACCTCTGGGTAGACTTGAACCTCCAACTTCTCAATTTGCAGTTGAGTGTGTTAATTGTTTGCACCACCTAGGGACTTCTTCACCATTACCACTATCTAATTTCAGAATGTTTTCATCACTCCAAAAATAAACCTTGTAACTATTAGCAGTCACTTCTCATTCCTCTCTCGCCTCAAACCAGAAACCAGACCTTTGCTGTGGAGTCAATTTTGACTCATAGCAACACCATGTCTTATACAACAGAATTGCTCCATGGAAGTTTTTGAGATATAATCTTTTGGAAGCAGATCACCAGGCTTTTCTTCTGCAGTGCCACTGGGTGTGTTCAAATTGCCAACCATTATGTTAGCACCTGAGCCCCAACCAGTTTTGCCACACAGGAACTTTTCTCTCTCCTCAGCCCCTGACAAATTATTATTACTTTTAATGGTTATTTCTTTTCTCTTCAGTTAGATGTGATGGATGATGGACTACATCCTTCTATCCAGCATAACATAGCTGTTTAGTAATTTTTTTTTTTCTTGATAAAACTCTCAACTGTAACTCTCTTCACTCTTTTCCCCTGGCTGTATGATAAAATTATATTAAGAATATGAAAGAAGAAAGCATAGAATTGATATTTTTTTTCGCATCGCATTTAGGAACTGAGAAGTCTGAAGCCAACTAGATAAATTTTTGCTGACCTTATTTTTAATTTAGTTGGATTTGAGGAACAACAAGAACATCTTGGGTCATATTGCAACATGAATAATGATAATTCAGTGGCATTCAAGTTTTAATAGCTTGTAAAAATATGGTGAGGAAATGAACAGCTTAGACTGTGGGAAAGGAGAAGTAAAGCTAGAACTCTATGCATGAGTCTGCATTGATTGTTACAGAATGAAAAAACAGGTCACACCTAGGCTGAGTGGCGGCTTCTGTCATGCCTGGGAATCAACGGACTCAAGTCCCTCTCATTGGCAGGCCATGAAAGCTAAAGATTATCCTGTAATCCTGTGGCATTTGTTAATCCATGGAATGGGCTTTGGTGCCCAAAAATTTTCGCTTAAAGCCACACAGCCTTTTGGAGGCACAAATATTTTGGTTATCCCAGCAATGCCTATGGAAAGACTTGCCAGCATGAATGTAAGCAACAAGTAGTGCAGATGCAGATGGGATTTGTCCCTGTGCAGGAGTACCTACAGCCTGTCCACTCCAAATTTCTCTTCTTTTAAAGTTCATTTACTGGAAGCTCATGTGACAGCTTTCCTCTTATAAACAAGAGAATACGATTGAATGCTAGGCTGAAAAGTGGAAGTAATCCAAATGTCCATCACTGAATGAATGCGTAAACAAAATGTGGTATGTCCTTACCCACCAAGAACAAATCCCACTGTCTTCAAGTGGATTCTGACTCATAGAGACTCTGTAGGACAGAATAGAACAGCCCCATTGGGCTTCCAAGGCTGGAAATCATCACGGAAGCATACAACTTTCTCCCATGGAGCAGTGCAGGTTCAAATGGCCAACTGTTTGGTTAGCATCTGAGCACTTTAACCACTGTGTCTCCAAGGCTTCTTGTATAGCCATATAGTTAAAACAAAAGGAATGACATTCTGATATGTGTAACAACATGGATGAACCTTGAAAACACTGGCTCAATGAAAGAAACCAGACACAAAGACCACATACATACTGTATGATTCTATTTATGTGAAAAGTATACAGTAGGCAAGTATATAGAGACAGAAGGCAGATTAATGGTTGCCAGGGGCTCAGGAGGAAGGGTATGTGGGGAGTGAAAGCAAAAGTGCACAGGTTTTCTTTTCTGGGGTGATGAAAATGTTCTAGACTTAGATAGATATGGTGGTAGTTGTGCAAGAAACCCTGGTGGCACAGTGGTTGAGTGCTTGGCTACTAGCAGAAAGGTTGGCAATTTGAACATACCAGCTTCTCCATGGGAGAAAGATGATGCAGTCTGCTTCTGTAAAGATTTACAGGCTTAGAAAACCTATGAGGCTGTTCTATAGGGCCACTATGAGTCGGAATTGACTCGATGGCAATAGGTTTGGTAGTTGCACACTTTTGTAAACATTCTAAAGCCAACTAAAGATTACACTTTAAAAAGGTGAGTTTTAAGGTATGTAAATTATGTCTCAATAAAAATAAAAAACAAAGAATAAAAAAGGACTCAATGCAAACTTTCCCAAAGGGTTAAAAATAAAAATAAAATATGCATAGATCTGAATAGATTTTTGTAACAGAATGAAAAAGCAGGTGTCTTACGCTGGATTCTCCAGAGAAGCAAAACCAGTGAAGCATATGGATACATACATACATATATATGTGTGTGTGTGTGTGTGTGTGTGTGCACAATCTCAAGGAAATGGCTCATGCTGTTGTAGAGACTGGCAAGTCCCAAGTCTATGGGTCAGACATCAGGCTAGAGGCTTCTCCTGACTCATGTGGCTGCGGGAGTTGATGAAACCAAGATTGGTAGGCAATACGGCAGGCTGCTGCTAGCTGCTGAGGCTGATGAATCCATGGCCAGCAGGTTAAATGGCAGGCTGCTAGTTCACAGGCTGTGAAGGCAACAATCCCAAGATTGGTAGGCAATATGGCAGGCTGATGGTTCAAGTCCAAAGAACCAGAGGTCAGATGATGATGAGGCAAATGCAGGATCTAGATTGAGCAAAAAGCCAGAGAGCTTTGGGGGAATGTCCATATATGTTGGAAGAAGGCCACATCCTTGAAGTAACTCTCTTTCAGCTAATTGGCTGCTCAGAGCAGATCTCATCATAGAGTTGATATCATTATATTAGATCTCATCATGGGGGATGACACATCATAATTGCCAAATCATTGAAAATCATGGCTCAGCCAAGTCGACACACAACCCAAACCATTGTATTCCACTACTTGTCAATTTGGCACCTGTACACATCTTAAACCACATGTAATCTCTAAATAAAGACAATTATGAAGTTGTATTTGTGCCTAAGGAGTTCTGGTAGTATAATGCCTAAGGCACTTGACTGCTAACCAGTCAAGTTCAAACCCACCAGCCACTCCTGGAAGGAAGGTTGGGCAATCTACTTCTGTAGTGACCCCGCCTCAGAAACCCAAGGAGGGGTCACAATGAGTTGGGTCCAACTCGACGACCATAACAACAACAGAAACAACATTTGTGCCTAACATGATATCGCTAATACATGTACAACTGAAAATACATTAGTCCTATTTACATCTTATAAGTGAAGAAAACAAAAATATATGATGCACACATACAAGGAAGAAATACAGTCTTCATTTCAGCAACTGGTCATGTGGTTGTCACTAGTATTTAGAACTACCTTCTTCCACAACCCATCCTGAATATCCTTTGTCCTCAGCAAGCATCTCAGCTTGTCATGGTTTTTTGCTTGGGGGAATAAACCTTCATTCCTGAAGGGTCTGGGCCATTGGTACTCATGTCAGAATTGGGTTGCTATAGTTTTCCATTGACTTTAATCACAAGATACGGTAGTACTAAGAGACATCCTGAGGAATATCTTATATTCCAGACATGCTCTTCTTTACCTCCATTATGTAATACAATCCAATTTCCCCTCAGTTATCAGGATCAATCACACCAGACAATTCAGTAACTCCCTTCTTTTTTGATCCAGAGGTAGAAGGAACCCAAAATGGCCAGGTGGCATTCTTCCAATTCAATGGAATCAGTATTGATTGTGTCTCCAGGTGGGAGTATTCCTCTCTTTGGGACTAAGACCTCCAGACCCACAGCATAGAGTTTCAGGAACAGCAAGCAAAAATGGGAGTGGTCACTACGGGTAATAGTGAGGGATGCCACTCCAATTTGCACCCCTTGGTTCCTGGACTCATGAATCTTGGCTATTGGATGCTGGTTTAGAGCATATACAACCTTCTGGAGAATACTTCCCCAATTCTGCAAGATATTGCCACTTAGCTGGCACTGTAATTGTGTTTGTAGAAGGTCATTCTATCAAGCCAGCTGCTTAGATATCTTCACTTCATTGGCCCATTCGGAAAAGTCTATCCACATAACTCTTACTCATACCTCCTTGTCACCAATTTTCTAATCATGGTTCTTCCAAGTCCCTGACCATCCAGCCAAACCATTGACCACATCCCATGAGTCAGTATATGATTGCACATCTGGCCATATCTCCTTCCAAGCAAAATGGACAACCAGGTGCACTGCTTGATGTTCTGCCCACTGAGGAGATTTCCCTTCACTGTCCTTTAGAGAGGTCCCAGAAAGGGGGCTGCAGCAGTGCTGCTGCTGTCCACTTTCAATTGGTGCCTGAATATTGTGCAAAATCATCTGTAACACAGGCACACGCTTTCTCTTCTTCAGTCAAATGATCATAAGGAACACCCCATGAGACCATAGGTGTAGACTGGGAGAGGTAATGTGACCGGAGAGGAGATTATGGGCATTTGGGCCACTTCCTCATACCATGTGCTTATATGCCTTCAGGTCTTGCTTGAGCCAGATCTTTTATATACCACTTCCATTTAATGATGGAGTACTGCTGTGCATGTCCAACTTTATGACTCTGTGGGTCAGACAATACCCAGTTCATGATGGACAGCTCAGGCTGCATGGTGACTTGGTGGTCCATGGTTAGACATTCAGTCTCTACTAAGGCCCAGTAACAAGCCAAAAGCTGTTTCTCAAAAGTAGATTAGCTATGTGCAGAGGATGGCCAAGCTTTGCTGCAAAATCTAAGGGTCAGTGTTGTGATTTACCAATAAGGGCCTGCCAAAGACTCCAAACAGCATCTCTAGCTGCCATTGACACTTCAGGCACCGTTGGATCAGCTGGATCATATGACCCAAGTGGCACAATGTCTTGTATGACAGTCTGAACATGTTGCAAAGCCTTCTGTTGTTCTGAGCCCCACTCAAAACAAGCAGCTTTTTGAGTCACTTGATAAATATGCTGACATTGTTATGTCGGATATGTTGCCTTTAAAATCCAAAGAGGCCCACCAGGTGTTGTGCCTCCTTTTTAGTTGTGGGAAGGGCCAGATGTAAAAACTTACCTTTTACTTCAGTAGAAATATCTTAACATGTGCCACACCACAAGAACCCTAGAAATTTCCCTGAGGTGGAAGTTGCTTTAATTTTTGTCAGGTTAATTTCCCACCCACTAGCACACAAATGTCTTACCAATAAGCCTAGAGTCATGGATATTTCTTTCTTACTAAGTCCAATCAGCATAATATCATCTACGTAATGGACCAGTGTGATGTCTTGTGGGAGGGAAAAGCAATCAACCTACCTGCAAATCAAATTCTGACATCGTGCTGGAGAGTTAATATACCCTGAAGTAGGACCAGGAAAATGTAATTTCTGGCCCTGATAGCTGAAGGCAAACTGGCTGCTGGTGATCCTTAGAAATAAGAATTGAGAAAAAGTCTTTGGCCAGATCAATAGCTATGTACCAGATACCAGGAGATATATTAATTTGCTCAAGCATTGAAACTGATCTGGAACAGCAGCTGCAATTGGAGTTAACACCTTGTTAAGTTTATGATAATCCATTGTCATTCACCAAGATTCATCTGTTTTTTTTTTTTTTGTACAGGCCAAATACCAAAAAACAACCAAACTCATTGCCATCAAGTCGCATCCGACTCATAGTGACCCCTCCTTGGGTTTCCAAGGTGGTATCACTACAGAAGTAGATTGCCCAATCTTCCTTCTGAATTGTGGCTGGAGGGTTTACAGCCAAATAGGAGAGTTAAATGAAGATGTGGTGAGACTCTTTCAAGTCCTTGATGGTGGCACTAATCTCTGCAATTCCTCCAGGAATGCAATATTATTTTTGGTTTACTGTTTTTCCTAGGTAGGGGCAGTTCTGACGGCTTCAACTTGGCCTTTCCTACCATAATAACCCTTACTCCACATGTCAGGATTCCAGTGTGGAGGTTCTGCAGTTGCTTAGTATATCTCTTCCAATTATGCATTCTGGAACTGGGGAATCACTACAGGATGGGTTTGGACCCATCATGATGGGTTCACTGGACCCACTATGAAATGGATGTAAGCTAAGACTTCATTAATCACTTGACCCCACTCTGACTGGTGGACCACAGTGACATTTTTGGTCTCCTGGAATTAGTGTGAATTCAGGGCCAGTGTCCTGTAATACCTGAAAAGTCTGATTATTTTCTTTTCCCCAATGAATAGTCACTCTTGTTTAAGGTCAGAGATAATTTTGAGGAAGGCTGAGAGAAAGATTAATAGTATAAATTTTGGGCAGTGTAGGAGGGTCCTTCATCAAGGGAACCTGGACTCCCCTTCATTCAAGGGGTTATGGATCTGTAAACTGGCTTAAGTTTGGGAATTCATTGAGGGGCATGACTTTGTATTCTGGTGATTCAAGTTAGATTGCTGTTCGCTTGGCCTAGAATTCTTCTGCTTGTACAGATCAAGTAAATATTTAGTAGATTTTCCATCTGTTTCACTGCTAAGGATACCATGCCTAAGTAGCCAATGCCATAAGTCCACATAAGTCATCAAATTATTCTGATTATTGCTTTAATTCTGCTGTCCATTACAGTAACCATGATCACCTTGTTTTTGTCAGTTAAGTTCTGCCACTTGGCCCCTACCACCACAACCCCATTGTAGTTAAATGTCTTAATTCAATTATACATATTAAAACAAACCAAACTCACTGCTGTCAAGTTGATTCTGACTCATAGTGACCCCTTCTTGGGTTTCCAAGGTGGTATCTCTATGGAAGTAAATTGCTTGGTCTTCCTTCTGATGAGTGGCTGGTGGGTTTAAAATGCCAGCCTTATGGTTAGCAGTCAGATGCCTTAGGCACTATGCCACCATATGTGTGTGTATGTGTGTATACACACACATATGGTGGCATAGTGTATATATATATGTGCATGTGTGCGTGTGTATATACACATGCACACACACATATACACACACATATATATGTAAATAAATAAATATATATA
>NW_006921665.1:4634547-4641376 GCF_000298275.1 Orycteropus afer afer | reverse complement strand
CCTGGCTTTTAATCCCCTTTCTCCTGCTCTTCTGGCCTGCTTCTTTGGGCGTCCCTGAGTTGTCTCTCCTCATCTGTATCCCTGGGGCTGACTGCTCTTCTGTCCAGGTTCAAGGCTTTTATCCCCTTTCTCCTGCTCTTCCGGCCTGCTACTCTGGGAGTCCCTGAGTTGTCTCTCCTCACCTGTAACCCTGGGGCTGACTGCTCTGACATGGTTGTAGAGGCTGGGAAGTCCCATGTTTGTTGGTCAGATGTCAGACTGAGGCGTCTGCTGTCTCACAGGAGCTGATGAACCCAAGATCAGCAGGCATTATGGCAGTCTGCTGGTTCAAGTCCAAAGAACTGGAGGTCAGATGATGGTGAGCCAGATGCAGGATCCAGATCAAGCGAAAAGCCAGAGAGCTTGACCAGAATGCCCATATATATTAGAAGCAGGGCATACCCCCAAGGAAACTCCCTTTTGACTGATTGGCTGCTCATAGCAGATCTTATCATGGAGTTGATTATATTATATTAGATCTCATCATGGGGGATAACTACATAATAACTTCCAAACCACTAAGACTCATGGCCCAGCCAAGTAGACACACAACCTTAAACATCACAGCAGGTCACACCTCAGCTGAGATGTTAAAAAAGTATGACTTTATTTTATTTAAGGTGATTAGCAGCTCCCTCAGTGAGCCATTGTGATGAAACCATTCCTTTCCTTGCCACTCCCAACATACTGGCTCAAGTCTTTGTCACTATTGCCTGGATCATGGAATTAAAGTATTTTGATGGCTGAAAAGAACCTTAGAGATTCTAGTACAACTGTCTAGCTTGCAATATGAGGAAACTGAGTCCTGGGCAGCAGAAGAGTTAAATTCAAAGTTGCCTAGTTAGTGGCTGAGCTGAGCTGGAAATTCAGCATTTTTTATCTGACCTTACTGCAGTTGTTTCCTTTGTCTCCTCAGTCTCTCCTTGCTGCAATACAATATATTTCACAGCTCTTAATCTTCCTGAAAATGTCCCTGGTGGCACAAATGGTTTGTGCTTGACTAGTAATCTAAAAGAGTCACTGAGTGGGACAAACAGTTAATGGCTCAACCACTAGTTGAAAAGTTGGCAGTTTGAACTCACCTGTAGGCTCCTTGGAAGACAGGCCTGGAGATCTGCTTCTGTAAGGTCACAGCCTTAAAAACCCTATGGAGTAGTTCTACTCTGCACACATAGGGTCTCTGTAAGTTGGATCAACTTGATGGCAACTCATCACAGCAAAAGTAACTGAAAGGTTCCTCACTTTTCAGTACCACCAAAGAAAGGCCTTGGGAGTTGCTTCCCTAAAGATTACAGCTAAGAAAACCCTATGGAGTTGACAGCAGCAACTTGAAAGATTAGATAGGAAACTTAGGGGGTAATGAGTTTATGTTAACAGGGGAGGAACAACTCAGAAAAGCAGAAAAGGAGGGTGAGAATGGTTGTGTAACTTGAAGAATGTAATCAAGTCACTGATAGTACCTGAAAAAACTATTGAATTGGTGTATATTCTGCTGTATAGTATATTCTGCTGTATATATTCTTAACAACAACAACAACAAAAGAAAATAAATTATAAAAGAAAATTTGGCCCAGGGAAAGTTCAAACAAACAAACAAACAAAAAACCACCGATGTAGCAGGTCTCCTCTGTAACACATGTGGTCACTGTGAGTTCTAATTGACTTAATGAAAATGAGTTTGTTTTTCTTTTTGTAACTTTCCCCAAACACAGATTTTATCATGTCACTTCCCTGCTAAAAAAACCTTCAGTAGCTCCCCACTACCCTCAAGCTAAATGCTCCAGGAACACCCCTTCCTCCTGGCTCCTGTCTGCTCCCTTGGCTCCCAGGCTCCCTAAACAAACTGTCCTCGCTGGTCCAACTGATCTGATCATACTGTCCAACACATTGTGTGCTTTCCAATATTATGTGTTGGTTTACATTTTGTTACTAAACTTTCTATGGGTATACACCTTCATTCCTCAGTGAAATCACAAATTTCTTAGAAACTAGGGCCATGTCTTACATGTCTCTGACCTCCTGGCAAGGGTACAACTCAGTTCATGTACTTGGTAGTGATTAGGAAATACTTGTGGATTTATTGATTCCATTCAAGACTATAGGCTGTCTTTGCCTGGATAAACCCAAAGAATATGTTAGAGAAATTCCGGCCACAGGTTCCTCTTTTGTGCCCCATCCCTGATTGGAAGATGAAGATGGAGCTTGCCTTTTGGGTGTAATCCAGACAAAAAGATGATAGGAACTTATCATGAGATTGGCTGGTCTGAGTGCAGTGGGGTTTACAACTAACTGATCACAGTCAGTGACAGGTTGAGGAACTCTGGTGGCATTGTGGGTTAATGGATTTGGCTGTTAAACAAAAGGTTGGTAGTTCGAACCCATCAGCTCTTCTGTGGGAGAAAGAGGCAGTGAGCACTCTTGCTTCTGAAAATATTTACCTTGGAAACCCAATGGTGGCATTTCTGCTCTGTCCTAATAGGGTCACTGTGAGTTTGAATTGACTTGATGGCAGTTGGTTTGTTTTTGTTTTGTTTATCATGAGATTGGCCTTAGAGCCTCAAAAAGGCAAAATACATTGACTTAATAAAAAGAATCAAATATTATTTTTGAAATAACATTTTTATTATAAAGATAATATGTGTTCACTGTAGAAAATTTAGACTATTCCAGAATACAAAAAAGAAAATAAAAAACTCCTATAATCCTAGCCCCTAGGGAATATCTATTGATCATTTCCTACTTGTACAGTCATTTTTCTATGCATACATATATGCCACATATATACTGTTTACAAAAATGAGATTCCACAGCATAGTTCTGTAACCTGCTTTTAGGTTAAATTAAAAATGAAAGTTTAGTAGTACTGCATTAATTGGGAAGAGTTTTGCTGACATCAGCTGAAGTGATTCACTTCAATGACATGGACAAAGAACAACTCAACACACATTCTGTTTCTTTGCTTCTCTTGGTGTGTGAAAGAGTAAAACAGATAGGGTAAGAAGTTTTGAGAACTAAGAAATGAGTGCTGTTATGGATTGAGTTGTGTCGCCTCTAAAATATGTGTTGGACTCCTTACCCCTGTTCCTGTGTATGGAGGAACCTGGGTGGTATGAGTAGTTTACAGTTAGCATGGTTGTTGTTGTTGGGTGCTGTGGAGTGGCTCTGACTCATAGGGACCCTACGTACAACAAAATGAAACACTGCCCTGTAGTGTGCCATCCTCACAATCCTTGCTATAGCTGAACCCAGAGTTGCAGCCACTGTGTCAATCCATCTTGGTGAGGGCCTTCCCCTTTTTCACTGACCCTCCACTTTACCAAGCATGATATCCTTCTCCAGGGGACAATATGACCAAAATAGGTGAGACAAAGTCTGGCCATTCTCACTTCCAAGGAGCATTCTGGCTGCACTTCTTCCAGAACTGATTTGTTAGTTCTTTTGGCAGTCCATGGTGCTTTCAGTATTATTCTCCAACACCACAACTCAAAAGCATCAACTCTTCTTTGGTCTTCCTTATTCATTGCCCAGCTTTCACATACATATATGAGGTGATTGAAAATACCATGGCTTGGGTTAGGTGCACCTTAGTCTTCAAAGAGAGATCTTTGCTCTTCAGAACTTTAAAGAGGTCTTTTGCAGCAGATTTGCCCAGTGCAGTATGACTTCTGGTTTCTTGACTGCTGTTTCCATTGGTGTTGATTGTGGACCCAAATAATAGGAAATCTTTGATAACTTCAATCTTTTATCCATTTATCATGATGTTGCTTATTGGTCCAGTTGTGAGGATTTTTGTTTTCTCTATGTTGAGGTGTAAATTATATTGCAGACTGTACTCTTTAATCCTCATCAGTAAGTGCTTCAAGTCATCTCTACTTTCAGCAATCAAGGTTGTGTCATCTGCATATTGCAGGTTGTTAATGAGTCTTTCTCCAATCCTGATGCAAAGTTCTTCTTTACATAATCCAGCTTCATGGATTATTTGTTCAGCGTACAGATGGAATAAGTATAGTGAAAGGATACAACCCTGACTTACACCCTTCCTGACTTTAAACTGTGCAGTATTCCCTGTACACAACCCCTTGGTCTGTGTACAGGTTCCTCATAAGCAAAATTAAGTGTTCTGGAATTCTCATTCTTCTCAATGTTGTCTATAATTTGTTTTGATCCATATAGTTGAATGCTTTCACATAGTCAATAAAACATAAGTAAACATCTTCCTGGTGTTCTATGCTTTCAGCCAAGATCCATCTGACATCAGCAATGATACCCCTCATTCCACACCCTCTTCTGAGTCCAGCTTGCATTTCTGGAAGTTCCCTGTCAATACATTGCTGCAACTGTTTTTGAATTATCTTCAGCAAAATTTTACTTGCATGTGATATTAATGATACTGTTTGATAATTTTCATATTCTATTGGATCACTTTTTTTTTTGGAATGAGTACAAATTTGGATCTCTTCCAGTTGGTTGGCCAGGTAGCCATCTTCCAAATTACTTGGTATAGATGAGTAAGTGCCTCCAGCATGGCATCTGTTTGTTGAAACATCTCAATGGGTATTCCATTAATTCCTGGAGCTTTGTTCTTTGCCAATTCCTTCAGTGCAGCTTCGACTTCTTCCTTCAATACCATTGGTTCTTGATCATATGTCACCTCTTGAAATTGATGAAGATCAAACAGTTATTTTTGGTACAGTGACTCTGTGTATTCCTTCCATCTTCTTTTGATGTTTCCTGCATCATTCAATATTTTACCCACAGAATCCTTCAATATTGCAACTAGAGGCTTGGCTTTTTTCTTCAGTTCTTTCAGCTTAAGGAATGCTGAGCATGTTCTTCCCTTTTGGTTTTCTAATTACAGGTCTTTGTACATTTCATTGTAATAATTGACTTTGTCTTCTCGAGTTGCTCTTTAAATCTCTGTGTTTTTTTTTTTTTTTTTTAAATCTTGTCATTTCTTCCATTTGCTTTAGCTACTCTCCATTCAAGGGTAAGTTTTTGAGTCTTTTTCTGACATCCATTTTGTTTTTTTCTTCCTTCCTTGTCTCTTTAATGGCCTTTTACTTTATTCATGTGTGATGTTCTTGATGTTGTTCCACAATTGTCAGGTTTTCAGTCATGGTGTTCAATGCATCAAATCTGTTCTTCAGATGGTCTCTAAATTCAGGTGGAATATAATCAAGGTTGTAGTTGGCTCTTGTGGACTTGTTTTCATTTTCTTCAGCTTCAACTTGAACATTCATATAAGCAATTGATGGTCTGTTCTATACTCAGCTTCTGGCCTTGTTTTGGCTGAAGATATTGTGCTTCTCCATCATTTCTTTTCACAGATGTAGTTGATCTGATTCCTGTGTACTCCATCTGGTGAGGTCCATGTGGATAGCCACCATTTATGCTTGGAAAAAACATATTTGCAATGAATAAGTCATTGGTCTTGCAGATTTCTATCATGTGATCTCTAACATCATTCCTATCACCAAGGCCATATTTTCCAACTACCAGTGATTCTTCTTTGTTTCCAACTTTTGCATTCCAATCACCACTAATAATCAACACATCTTGATTGCATGTTTGGTCAATTTCAGACTGCGGAAGTCAGTAAAAATCTTCAATTTCCTTGTCTTTGGCCTTGGGCCAAAATTGGTGTTATTGTTAGGTGCCGTCTAATTGTGTCTGACTCATAGTGACCCTATGCACAGCAGAAAGAAACATTGCCATGTCCCGTGCCAGTTCCATGATCCTTGCTATACTTGAGCCCATCATCGCAGCCACTGTGTCAATCCATCTCATTGAGGGCCTTCCCCTCTTTTGTCGACCCTCCACCTTACCAAGCATAACATCTTTCTCCAAGGAATAGTCCCTTCTGACAACATGACCAAAGTAGGTGAGACAAAGTTTGGCCATTCTCACTTCCAAGGAGCATTCCGGCTGCACTTCCTCCAGGACAGATCTGTTAGTTCTTTTAGTAGTCCACGGTACTTTGAGCATTCTTCATCTGCACCACAACTCAATAGCATCTGTTCTTCTTTGGTATTCCTTATTTATTGTCCAGCTCTCACATGCATATGAGGCAATTGAAGATATCATGGCTTGTGTCAGTCACACCTTAATTAGTCCTCAAGGAGATATTTTTGCTCCTCAGCACTTGAAAGAGGTCCCTTGCAGCCAACTTGCCCAGTGCTATATATTGTCTAATGTCCTGGTTGGTGCTTCCATTGGCATCAATTGTAGAACTAAGCAATGTGAAGTCTTTGACAACTTCAATCTTTTCTCCACTTACCATGATGCTGCTTATAGGTCCAGTTGTGAGGATTTTTGTTTTCTTTATATGGAGATGTATTCCATACTACAGACTGTATTCTTCAATCTTCATCACTTCAATAAGTGCCTCAATTCATCATCACTTTCAGCAAGCAAAGTTATGTCATCAGTGTATCGCAGGGTGTTAATGATTCTTCCTCCAATCTTGATGCCACATTCTTCTTCATATAGTCCAGCTTGTCAGATTATTTGCTTGGCATACAGATTGAATAAGTATGGGGAAAGGCTACAACACTGATGCACTCCCTTCTTGATTTTAAACCATGCAGTGTCCCCTTGTTCTGTTCAAACAACAACCTCCTGGTCAGGAGGTTCTTTATGAGCACAATCAAGTGTTCTGGAATTCCCATTCTTCTCAATGTCATCCACAATTTGTTATGACCTACACAATCAAATGCCTTTGCATAGTCAATAAAACACAAGTAAACATCTTTCTGGTATTCTTTGCTTTGAGCCAGGGTCTATCTGACAG
>NW_006921665.1:4625271-4629782 GCF_000298275.1 Orycteropus afer afer | reverse complement strand
GCCTCGTATGCATGTGAGAGCTGGACAATGAATAAGGAAGACCGAAGAAGAGTTGATGCTTTTGAGTTGTGGTGCTGGTGAAGAATGCTGAAGGTTCCATGGACTGCTAAAAGAACTAACAGATCTGTCCTGAAGGAAGTGCAGCCGAAATGCTCCTTGGAAGTGAGGATGGCCAGACTTCATCTCACCTACTTTGGTCATGTTGTCAGAGGGCACCATTCCCTGGAGAAGGATGTCATGCTTGGTAAGGTGGAGGGTCGACGAAAGAGGGGAAGGTCTTCAACAAGATGGATTAACATGGTGGCTGCAACAATGGGCTCAAGTATAGCAAGGATCATGGAGCTGGTGCGGGATTGGGCTGTTTCATTCTGCTGTGCATGGGGTCGCTATGAGTTGGAAACGACTCGACGGCACCTAACAACAACAACAACATGAGGCAGGTATCATTAATTCTGTTTCACAGGTAAATGAATGGTCATTGTATTAGCTTCCTGGGGCTGCTGCAACAAAGTACCACAAATTGAGTGGCTTATAAGAACAAATTTATTGTCTCTCAGTTTTGGAGGGTGCTGTTGCTGCTGTTAGGTGCTGTTGAGTTGACTCTGTCTCATAGTTACCCTATGTACAGCAGACACAGTCCTGTGTCATCCTCACAATTCTTCCTGAATCTGAACCCATTATTGAAGCCACTGTGTCAATCTATCTTGTTGACGGTGTTTCTCTTTTTCACTGACCCTCTACTTTACTAAGCATTATATCCTTCTCCAGGGAGTGGTCCCTTCTGACCACATGACCAAAGTAGGTGAGAAGAAGTCTGGCTATTCTCGCTTCTGAGGAGCATTCTTGCTGCACTTATTCCAGGACAGATTTTATTCTTCTGGTAGTCCATTGTATTTTCAGTGTTCTTCACCAACACATAACTCAAAGGCATCAACTGTTCTTCTGTCTTCCCTTTTCATTGTCCAGCTTTCACATGCATATGAGGTGATTGAATATACCATGGCTTGGGTTTGGCATACTGCAAAATCTTCAATACTTTGATTGAAAGTATCACTTTAGTCTTCAAAGTGACATCTTTGCTTCTTCACACTTTAAAGAGGTCTCTTGAAGTAGATTTGCCCAGTGCAATGAAGTTTGATTTCCTGACTGCAACTTCCATGGGTGTTGATTGTAGATCCAAGTAAAATGAAATCCCTGACAACTTCAATCTTATCTCCATTTATTGATGTTGTTTATTGGTCTAATTGTGAGGATTTTTGTTTTCTTTTTCTGGAGTCTAGAAATCCACATTAGGAATCTATGGATTAAATTGTGTTCCCCCCTCCCTACTCTGTGTTGAAATACTAACCCCTATACCTCTGGAAGGATCTCTGCTGGTGTAATGTATAAGGCATTTGATTGCTAACCAGAAAGTCAGTGGTTCAAACCCACCAGCAGCTCTGCAAAAGGAAGATGGGTCAATCTACTTGTATAAAGATTTACAGTCTCAGAAACCCAAAATGGGTTACTATGAGTCAGAATTGACTGCATGGCAGTGAGTTTATACCCCTGGAGGAGCCCTGGTATTGCAGTGGTTATAGTGCTCATCTGGTAACCACTGATGAAAGATCAGTGGTTTGAACCTTCCAGCTTCTCTGTGAGAGAAAGATGTGGCAGTTTGCTTCTGTAAAGATTTGTAGTCTTGGAACCTTATGTGGCAGTTCTACTCTGTCCTGTAGGGTTGCTATGAGTTAGCATAGACTTGATAGCAACAGGTTTGATTTGATTATTCCTGTGGATGTAGTTAAGGAACTCTGGTGGTGCAGTATTTAAGGCATTTGGATGCTAACCAAAAGGTTGATGGTTTGAACCTACCAGCCACTCTGTGGGAGAAAGATGAGGCAGTCTGCTTCCAATAAAGATTACAGCCTCGGTAAGGAAAGGGCTGCTGGTCCTGGAAGTGGAGGCTGAGTCACTTGGGTCCTCACATAAGGATTTTAGAAATAGTGGTTACATGGAATAAAAGCCTTCAAATTAGACCTTTTCTTGACCTAACACTTTTTTTGCCCTTGTAGAAATATCTTATGAATATCCTTGGTCACCATAATAGTACCTATTGATAGTTGTATTGCTAATGGAAACCACAAAAGTCAGTGCCCACTAGGAAGAGAGTTATATGAATGCCTGGCCCTACGTCAGAATATAATGCAATCGCTAAATAAGTTTTCAGTATTTAACAACAGTAATACACTTTTGGAATGTGAGTTGACAAATGCATTAAGTGTTATCAGTTGCACAAAGTACAGAATGTTACCTTTTTTTTCAAAAACAACCTTGCTGCCCTGTTTTAGTCAAACATTCACCTGTCTCTGAATCTCTGAAAACTATCTCTATTTACATCATGCACTGTATAGCTTTTTAATTCTGACTCCTTTCACTTAGCATAACATATTTGAGAAGAGTCTACATCGATAAATATATTGATAGTTGTTTCATGGATAGTTTTTATATTATTGAACAGTATTATATAGTTATACCACAGTTTGTGGATTTACAGTTTTGAGTACATTTGTATTTAGAGTTATTATCAATAAATAAAGCTGATATAAACATTAAAAAAAAAGATTACATCCTAGGAAACACTATGGGGCAGTTCCATTCTGTCCTATATGGTCACTATGAGTCAGAATCTATTCGATGGCAATTAATTTGGTTTTGGTGGATGGATGTAATCCTGTTTGCAAATATGTTAACTAGATTATACCCAGGTAGAGTGGGTTCTAAATCTAGTAACTTCTGAGTTATAAAAAGTGTAGAGTAGACACTGAGATATATACATTCATGAGGAAGACAGACACTGTGTGAGGGTCATCTACAAACCAAGGAACCAAGGAACATGCGGCACTACTGACAAGGTAGGAATCAACATAGTTGATTTGGACTTATAGCCTCCAGAACTGTGACAAAATAAATTTCTAATCTTTAAAGTGACCTGCTTGTGGTATTTTTGTTACAGCAGTGCTAGGTAACTAAGGCACAAGGAATCAACCATGTTTATTGATTCTGAGATCTCTAAGGGAGAATGTGTTCTAAATCTCTTTTCAGCTTCTGGTGATAGCCAACAATCCTTGGCATTCCTTGGCTTGTATATACATCACTCCAGTTCTGCCTCCATCTTCACATAGCTGTCTTCCGTCTGTATTTTTCTGTCTTTTCTCCTCTTTTATAAGAACACCAGTTGAGGACCCACCTTACTTCAATGTGTCCTCATGATAACTGATAACATCTTCAAAGATCCTGTTTTCAAATAAGGCCATGTTCACAGGTGCTGGGAATTGGACTTCAACATGTCTTTTTGTGGGACATAATTTCAGTCCATAACAGTATGAGTTACAGGTCTCATGCCTTTTCTGTTACACCTCGTCATCTTATAAACACCTAATTTTTTCTTTGGTTGGAAAGCTACTTCACAACCATTCAGGAAAGCTTTAAGCAGAGGTTCTCAAATTTAATGATCTTTAAGAATAACCTGAGGCCTAGCCATCTACATTTTAAAGAATCATTCAGTGATAATTTCAATACAGGTGGTCTGAAAACCACACTCTGAACAACACTAACTTAAAAGATTTCAGATTCTGTATTTTGCCAAGAGGAGGAGGCCATGCTAAGACCATTAAGATCTTCAAGCCTCAGCTTGTCCACAGCTTTGGTTTCCAAGGAGGTTAGGGAATAATAATACAATATTTCATGTTCATTAAGGATTTACTATGCAAAGAGCTTTTCTGAGTACTTTACTTATATTATCTTCTTTAATTCTCTTAAGAACCCTTTGAGGAAGATTCTGTTGTTACCTCCCCTTTTATAAGGAAATGGAGGCTCAGACAATTAAGTCTGGCTTATCTATAATCAGGTGGAGTTGACAACAAGGGTTGTGTAATAAGCTCTACCACTCAATGTTTTCATTTATTTATTTAATTTTTTAATTTTAAGGGCTTGTTTTACATTCAACGTAACACGTACATTTAGTTTCATTCCTCAATCACCATGTCCAACCATAACCCAATCTCCTCCCCTCTCTACCATGTAACCCTCCCCCTGTGCCCTTTATATTTGTGCACTCCTGTTTGTCCTGCATTTCCTCAGTTTGAATGTTGGTCCTCTGGTGTCCCATGTTCTATTGCTCTAAGGGATGTATTACCATAGAGTATGTGGGTGTGTCATCCTGAGTTGAGTGGCCTGTGTGTACATCTTGTTAACTATTAGGCTGAGAGCCTGCCCCTGGGGGTGAGTTTTATTCCAGGCACAGAATATAGTCCAGGGCCGTAGTATTGGGAGTCTCACCAGATTTAATCTGACCAGTAATTCTGATCATTATTGAGTTTTTGGATTTTATTTCACATTTTCCCTCCCACTCTATCCAGGATCTCCAGATTTGATTCTTTCCTGAGTGGTTGGCATTTGTAGCTGGGCACCATCTAGTTCTTCTGGACTCAAGAGCCTTCATGCCCTTGTGGTTTTTTTTTTTTTTTTTT
>NW_006921665.1:4621797-4625171 GCF_000298275.1 Orycteropus afer afer | reverse complement strand
GGATATCAATCTTTATGTGTTCCATTTCATTTTTGACAACTTCCAATTTTCCTAGATTCATACTTCATACATTCCTTGTTCTGATTATTAATGGATGTTTGCCGCTGTTTCTCCTCAATTTGATGCCACATCAGCAAATGGACATCTTGAAAGCTGTATCTTATCCATATCATTAAGGCTGGTTCTACTCTGATGATGCAGCTCTTTCCTGATCCTATTTTGAGAGCCTTCTGATCTAAGTGGCTTATCCTCCTGCACTGTATCAGACAATGTTTCTGGGCTATTCATAAAGCTGAACAGTAATGTATCAGACAGTATTTCTCTGCTATTCATATGGTTTTCCCTGGCCAATTCTTAGAGAAGTGGATGGCCTGCTTCTTCTTCCTAGTCTGTCTCATCTATAAGCTGTTGAAACCTGTGCATCATGTGCAGACCTACTGGGTTTGAGACACCAGTGGCACAGCCTCAATCTTCACAGCAACACTCCACCACAGTAGGACAAACTTACAATTTTGTCTCCCTTAGCTGTTCAAAACCTCTCCACCCTTCCCACCCTCCCCTTACATTGATCCCTGCCTCTTTCCCTCCACTTGGGAGGGGCATGGCCTGGGTCCCCGGCCTTACCTGGATCCCTGCCTCTGCTTCCTCACTCTAAATAATAAATAATTAATAATAAATCCTCACTCTTGAATAATAGTATTAATTAATCTTCTTTGTAGGCATATGGATATTATCCTATCACTAACAGCATTGTCCTTGAGGACAGATCTTGAGACATCCTTTGTGATGATGAACGCCATGTCGTTCCTCTTCAAATTGTCATTCCTGGCATAGTAGACCACATGGTGGTCTGATTCAAAATGACCAAAACCAGTCCTTTTCAGCTCACTAATGCCTAGGATATTGATCTTTACTCATTCCATTTCATTTCTGACAACTTCCAATTTTTCTACTTTCATACTTTGTACATTCCATGTTCTGATTATTAATGGATGTTTGCAAATGTTTCTTCTCACTTTTAGTTATGCCCCATCAGTAAATGGAGGTCCCACAAATTTAGGTCCATCCATGTCTAAGGTTGACTCTACTTGGAGGAGGCAGCTCCTCCCTAGTCGTATTTTGGTGCCTTCTGACCTGAGGGGCTCAACTTCTGACACTATATCAGTGTTTCAGAGCTATTCATCAAGTTTTCCAGTAATATATTCTGATTTATTAATATTCACTGAAGTTCACTGGCCAATTCTTTGAGAAGTGGATGGCCCCTTCCTTCTTCCAAGTCTGTCTTAGTCTGGAAGCTGTGCTAAAACCTGTGCACCATGGGTGACCCTGCTGTTACTTGAAATACCTACCAGTGGCCTAGACCCCAATCTCACAGCAACACACAAGGCACCACAGAATGGCAAACTGATAGACAAGTCATGGTTACAATTGGCTGCTATCCTAAAAGTTGAAGGTTTAAGCCCCACTCAGCAGCTCCATTAAAGAAAGGCCTGGTGAACTGTTTATGTAAAGACTATAGCCAAAAGGGTTCATCTTTGTTGTCTGTATCTCCCACACACCTCTCTGTGTCTTCCTCTTCCTCAATGCCACCGTATTGATCACTCACATTTGATACATTGCTCTTTTCTTCACCAAAACCAATACTTGTCTCTACCTATCTAAAGTGTTCCCTCCCTTCCCCTTCCACCCCTAGTAACTGACAAAGAAAATTTCCTTCCATATACAAACTCACCAGCCACTCCTCGGAAGGAAGATGGGGCAATCTACTTCCGTAGTGATATTGCCTCGGAAACCCAAGGAGGGGTTGCTATGAGTCGGGTCCGACTCGATGGCACATAGCAACAACAACATATATAAACATCTCCTTGACTTTTTACAATAATGGACTAATACAGTATTTGTCCTCTGTGATTGACTTATCTTATGGAAAAGCTTTACTCTGTAACAATTGGAGTTGCCATGAGTTGGAGGGCAACTCAAAAGCAGCTAACAAAAGCAACAACATACCTGTGGATATAATTGAATTGATTGTACTCACCTTCCTCATAATGCAATCTAATGTAATACAATCAATCAGTTGAGGTCACACCAATGTGAGGTTAATTCTAAATCTAATTAGTTCTGAGTTCTATTAAGAGCAGTGTAGGCACAGAAATACATGCACGCAGATATGGGTGAAGATAGACACCACATGAGGATCGTCTACAAGGAAAGGAACCAAGGAAAACCTGGGGCTAACAATAATGATGGAATCGATAATCCAAACAAATCTGTCCTGAAAGAAGTGCAGCCAGCATTGTCCTTGGAAGTGAGAATGGCCAAGGTTCTGATTTGGACTTTTTAGCATCTAGGACTGTGAGAAAATCAATTTCTGTTTTTCAAAGTCACCCACTTGTGTATTTTTGTTACAGAACCAATAGGAAACTAAGACAAATGCCTTCCCAGCTAGCAACTCACTGTGAGTCCTCTCTTTGGGTCTCCATCTCCTTATTGGTTTTACGAAGGAATTAAAGAGTGTGTCCATGAGACTCCATGTCTAGCTCTAGAATTTATTTGTACTCTGTTTTAAGCTTCTCCCTGTCCCTTCTTTGTCCTTGGATATTTTAGGTGCACAAGAGGGCACCTAAAGGTGACTGTTTTGTCCCTGATTTATGCCAGCACAATGCCTGGCAAAGAACTGACACTCAATAATGAACAAAAGGATGAGATTAGACAACATGGCCTCCTTCTAAAATCATCAAATAAGATTTCTGTATTGATATTGTTGGCATGATAACAACATAAGTAACTAATATTGCACATTAATTGATTGAGAGAAAGTATTTCTCATCCTTGGGATTTCATTTAGTCCTTGCTATGGCTCTGTGATTGGAAGGAAGACTTGGCAATCAACTTCCATAGAGATATCACCTGGGAAACCCAAAGAAAAGTTGCTGTGAGTCAAATCAACTTGACAGCAGTGAGTTTGTTTGTTTGTTTATTAAGGCTTTGTGAGGCAGTGGCTGTGACACTGGTGTTTCAAACCCAGTGGGTGCACATGGTACACAGGTATCAGCTCAGCTTGCAGACTGAGACAGACTAAGAAGAAGGAGTAGGCCATCCACTTCTCAAAGAATTGGCTAGAGAAAACCTTATGAATAGCAGAGAAACACTGTCTGATACATGACTGTGCAACTTTATGAATAGTCTAGAAAGATTGTCCAATATAGAGGAGGAAGATGAGTAACTTAGCTTAGAAAGCTCTCAAAGTAGGACTGGGCAAGAGCTGCATGGGCAGAGTAAAATCAGCCTTGTTGTTGTGATGTGCCCTCGAGTTGGACCCGACTCATAGCGACCCCTCCTTAGGTTTCTGAGGTGATATCACTATGGAAGTA
>NW_006921665.1:4609010-4614515 GCF_000298275.1 Orycteropus afer afer | reverse complement strand
CTTTCAACACTAGGAGACCATTAGTTGCATCTTAGATGGCCACTTGAAAGCTTTTAAGAACCCAGTTGCTACTCACCAATGTAGGAGGTTTACCACTCAATATTAAGGAAACCCAGATCTTTATTATTTTTCAGTAGCTAGAGGAAGCTGGTGAGTGGCATTTGTTGATTGAGAGAGTAACTCAGAATTTTTACTTCCCTATCTTTATTTTTCCCCATGTCTGAATTACTCTTGCAAAATCATGAAACAGGAAAACAAAACAAAACTGTAAAACAGGTGAGTTTCACTTTATGGCCCCTTTTCCCTCTGAGTCTACTTATGAACATGAGTTGTAAACATATTCTAAATCTAATGTTTTAATGTTAATATTATTATTGTAGTAAACATATACATAACAAAAATTTGCCAATTCATCAATTTTTACATGTAAAATTCATGACATTTATTATATACTTCATGTTGTACAACCATCTGAATTATCCCACCACCATCTCAAAACTGAACCATTTCATCAGAGACATATGAACAATGACTGTTATCAAGGTATTTGATGGTACTAAGGAATGTCATTTTTAAATTTTTTATTGTGATTTGGGTGAAATTTTACAAAGCAGATTCGTTTTCCATCCAACAGTTCATGCACATTTTATTTTGTGACACTGATTACAATACCTGGATTGTAACAGCTCTCCTGCCACTTCCTCCCTGTGGTATTTTCCCTATGTCCTTCTTGCCTATGCATTCCTGCCTCTCTAGCTTTCTCCCTGTGCAAATGCTTCCTTTCTGATCTTCCATGGTTTGTTGTTCTGAGTAGTAAATCACCCTGGTGTAACTGTTGATGGGTAGTCCTGTCTATTGTTTGACTGAGAGTTAAGCCATGGGAGTGAGTTCAATTCCAGGCAGGATTTTGTTTTTTAAAGCTGTGATACTGGAATGGTGATTATGTTAAAAAAATAATCCTTATATTTCAGAGCTATATACTGAAATATGTGTGGATGAAATTCTATGAGGTTTTGGATTTGCTTCCAAATAATCCAGTTTGGGAGGAGTAGATGGAATGTTAATTGTTAAAACTGGCTGATGGGTATATATTGTTGTTGAGTGCTGTAGAATCAATTCCAACTCAGCAACCCCATGTAGTAGAGTAGAACTGCCCTATAGGGTTTCTGAGGCTGTAGTATTTACAAAGGGAAATTGTCAAGTCTTTCTGCTTTGTAGCTGCTGAATAGGTGTGAACCTCTGACTTTTTGCTTTTCAGCTGAGCAATTAACCTTTTGCACTACTAGGGCTCCAAAATGGACACATAGGAGTTTATTATATTACTGCCTTTATTTTTTTATATGTTTGAAAATTTTCATAATAAAAAGTAATGATGATTGCCTATTTTATAGCCAGCCCCTCAGTTCTGTGCACTATACAATGGGGTTTAATTAGTTTCACTAAAGCACTGTGGGTTAATAATGTTAATCATACTAGGAAGAAAGATGTTAATCATACTGGGAAGAAGGATGGGGCCATCTATTTCAGAAAAAAATTGGCCACTGAAAACTTTATGAATAGCAGTGAAACACTGTCTGATAGAGTGCTGGAAGATAAGCCCATCAGGTTGGAAAACAATCAAAATACGACTGGGGAAGAGCTGCCTCCTGAAAGTAGATTTGACCTTAATGATGTGGGTGGAATAAAGCTTTCAGGACTTTCATTGGCTGATTGGGGCATGACTCAAAATAGGAAGAAACAACTGTGAACATTCTTTAATAATGGGAATGTGCAATGTACAAAGTATGAATCTAAGAAAATGGGAAGTTGTCAAAAGTGAAATGGATGCATGAAGATTGATATCCTTGGCATTGTTGTTGTTGTTATGTGCTATCGAGTCAACCCGACTCATAGCGACCCCTCCTTGGGTTTCCAAAGCAGTATCACTACGGAAATAAATTGCCCAACCTTTCTTCTGAGGAGTGGCTGGTGGATTTGAACCACCAGCCTTCTGGTTAGCAGTCAAGTGCCCTAGGCACTATGCTACCAGAGCTCCTGTCCTTGGCATTAGTGAGCTGAAATGGACTGGTATTGGCCATTTTGAATCAGATAATTATATGGTCTAATATGCCAGGAATGACAAATTAAAAGGGAATGGCATTACATTCATTGTCCAAAAGGACATTTCAGGATCTATCCTGAAGTACAATACTGTCAATGATAGGATAATATCCATACACCTAAGTGAAGACCAGTTAATACTAATATTATTCAAATTTATGCATCAACCACTAAAGCCAAAGATGAAGAAATTGAAGATTTTTACTAACTTCTGCAATCTGAAATTGAACAAACATGCAATCAATATGTATTGATAATTACTGGTGATTGAAATGCAAAAGTTGGAAACAAATAAGATGCATCAGTAGCTGGAAAATATAGCCTTGGTGACAGATATGATGCCAATTAAGGATAGAATTTTGCAAGGCTAACAACTTATTTGTTATAACAACATTATTTAAACAACATAAGTGGCAACTGTACATGTGGACCTTACCTGATGGAATACACAGGAATCAAATCAGCTACATCTGTGGAAAGGAGAGATGGGGAAGCTCAATATCATCAGTCAAAACAGGGCCAGGAGCTGACTGTGGAACAGGCCATCAATTGCTCATATGCAAGTTCAATTTGAGGCTGAAGAAACTTAAAGCAAGTTCATGAGAGCCAAAATATGACCTTGATTATATTTTGGAATTTAGAGAACATCTGAAGAATAGACTTGATGCATTGAACACCAATGACTGAAGACAGGTGAGTTGTAGAATGACATCAAGAACATCATACATGAAAAAAGCAAATGGTCATGGAAACTATAGGAAATAAAGAAAAGACAAAATGGATGTCAAAAGAGACTCTGAAACTTGGTCTTGAACAGAGAGTAGCTAAAGTGAATGGATGAAATAATGAAATAGAAGAGTTGAACTGACGATTTCAAAGTCTGCTCAAGAAGACAAAGTAAAGTATTATAATGACCTGGAGTCAGAAAACCAAAGACCTGGACCTGGAGTTAGAAAACCAAAAGGGAAGAACACCTTCAGCATTTCTCAAGCTGAAAGAACTGAAGAAAAAATTCAAGCCTCAAATTGCTATATTGAAGGATTCTATAGGAAAGGGATTGAACGATGCAGGAAGCATCAAAAGAAGATGGAAGGAATACTAAGAGCCACTGTACCAAAAAGAATTGATTGACATTCAGCCATTTCAGGAGGTAGCATATGATTAAGAACCAATGTTACTGAAATAATAAATCCAAGAGGCATTGAAGGAATTGGTAAAAAACAAGGCTTCAGGAATTGACAGAATACCCAATGATATGTTTCAACAGATACAGTGCTGGAGGCACTTACTCATTTATGCCAAATAATTTGGAAGACAGCTACCTGGCCAACTAACTGGAAGAGATCCATATTTGTTCCCATCCCAGAAAAAGGGGAGCCAAAAGAATGTGGAAATTATCAACAATATCATTAATATCACACAAAAGTAAAATTTTGCGGAAGATAATTCAAAAATGGTTGCAGCAGTATATTGACAGGGAACTGCCAGAAATTCAAGCTGTGTTCAGAAGAGGAATGAGGGATATCATTGCTGATGTCTCATGGATCGTGGCTGAAAGCAAAGAATACCAGAAAGATGTTTGTGGTGGTTAAGTTTATGTGTTAACTTGGCTAGGCCTGGTTGAATGGCTGGGCAGCTGGATGTAGTATTCCCCATGATGAGACTGGTAATTAACTCCATGGTAGAATCTACTGTGAGCAGCTTTGGGAATGGTCTCTAGCTTATAGCATACTTGAACCCAGCATATAGCTGAGTCGTTCAACAGCCTGCCATGCTTTGCCAATCCTAGGACTTTCAATGGACTTGAATCAATGGCCTGCCATGTGGTTTGGTAACATCAGGACTGTGCCATTTTATTTGTTAACCTTGGACTTGTTAGCCTCAGCAGCCACTAGCTGCCTGAGTGAAGAGATGCCTCTAGCTTCAGTTGGCTGGGAGCAAGAGGCAGAGCTAAAGCCCAAAAGGTTGAGGGGCTTTCACCCAACCCCTAGAGCGTGGCACTTTGAACTTGGACTTACAGCCTCCAAAATTGTAAGAGAACAAACTCCTGTTTATTCAAGCATCCCATTTGTGGTATATTCCTGTCAGAGTGTTACTAGGTAACCAGAACAATGTTTACCTGTGTTTTATTGACTATACAAAGGTATTTGACAGTGTGGATCATAACAAATTACACATAACATTCACAAGAATAGGAATTCCAGAACACTTAATTGTGCTCATTAGGAACTCTTACATAGAAAAAGAGGCAATCATTTTAACAGAACAAGGGAGTTCTGAATGGTTTAAAATTAGGAAGAGTGTGCATTAGTGTTACATCCTTTCATCATACTTGTTCAGTCTGTATGCTGAGAAAATAATCTGAGAAGCTGGATTATGTGAAGAAATGGCATCAACATTGGAGGAAGACTTATTAACAACCTGCAATATGCAGATGACATAACCTTGCTTGCTGAAAGTGAGGATGACCTGAAGCACTTCTAATGAAGATCAAAGATGATAGTCCTCTGTATGGATTACATCTCAACATAAAGAAAATGAAAATCTTCACAAGTGGACCACTAAGTAACATCATGTAAATGGAGAAAAGATTCAAGTTGTCAAGGATTTCATTTTGCTTGGGTCCACAGTCAACAACCATGGAAACAGCAGTCAAGAAATCAGACGTCATATTGCATTGGGCAAATATGCTTTAAAAGACTTCTTTTAAGTGTTAAGGAACAAAGATGTGACTTTGAAGACTAAAGTGAGCCTAACTCAAGCCAAGGTATTTTCAATCACCTTATATGTGTGTGAAAGCTGGACTATGAATAAGGAAAGCCTACAAAGAGTTGATGCTTTTGATTTGTGGTATTGGCAATAAGTACTGAAAATACCATGGACTACCAGAAGAACATAGCATAGTGCCTAAGGCACTTGACTGCTAACCAGAAAGCTGGTGGTTCAAATCCACCAGCCACTCCTCAGAAGGAAGGTTGGGCAATCTACTTCCATAGTGATACCACCTCGAAAACCCTATGAGTCAGGTCCGACTTGATGGCCCATAACAATAACAACAACTAGCCAGAAGAACTAACAAATTTGTTCTGGAAGAAGAGCAGCCAGAATGCCCTTTAGAAGCAAGAATGGCCAGACTTCACCTCACCTACTTTGATTATGCTGTTAGAAGGGACCATTCCCTAGAAAAGGATATCATGCTTGGTAGAGAGTCAGCAAAAAAGGGGAAGGTTTGATATTGTGGCTGCAAGGATGGACTCAAGCACAGCAAGATTGTGAGGATGGTGCAGGACCAAGCAGTGTTTCATTCTGTTGTACATAGAGTCCCAATGATTCAGAGCCAACTCTACAGTACCTAGCAACAACAGCAACATATTACTGCAACAGAATATTTACATTTTTTTTTTT
>NW_006921665.1:4588306-4602343 GCF_000298275.1 Orycteropus afer afer | reverse complement strand
GGGTGGACAGGCTGAACTATTAGGTATGTCTATGAAATGGGGAGTGTATCCAAGAACATGAACAGGGTTGGCAGACAATTGTCCTGTAAGTTTATGTGAATGATCAGAATTCCCAGGTGTATAGTAGATCTGACAAGGGGCAAGGTTGTGGTCACTGCTTGGTTAAAGCCAGCTACCCAGAGAGACTGAGTAGTTGAACCTGTGGGCTCGGGACCATAGTCACAGGAGACATCAAGCTCAATTGGCGTAATATACTATACAAAACATTGTTCCACCTTCTACTTTGGTGAGTATCAACTGGGATCTTAAAAGCTAGCAAGCTGCCGTCTAGATGCAATGATGGGTCTCTCCTCGTCCAGAGCAAAGAAGAATGCAGAAAACCAAAATTCATGAAAACAATTAGTCCTAGCAACTGGTACACCATCCGCTCTGCAGCCTATATGACTATGAGACCAGAAGAACTAGATGGTGCTATGCTACCACTTGGAATGGGATATATGTAGGAGATCCTTGATAGAAAGGGAGAACAATGTGGAACAAAACTCAAAATCATTTGGAGAAAAAAAAAAAGGGAGGGGACCAGGTTTGCTGGTCTGATAGAGCCTGGTGGAACCACTGAGACTATGGCCCCTAGCTGCCCTTCAGGTCTGGAATTGAACCCACACCTGTGGCTTCCAGCCAAACAAAAGACAGGCATATGAGTTGAACATTTACCTGAGGTAGATACACTCCTTGGAGAGAACAATCATGGGAGCAAGAAGGGCTGCTTATGCACAGGGAGACAGCTCAGGGAGCAGGAGTGCATAGAGGGATGGACACTGGGATGAGGTAACTATGGGGAGGAAGTGGGAGGGGAGCTGTTGCACTGTGGTAAACTGTGGTCAATGTCATGAAACAAACTGTATGTGAACTGCTGTATGGAAAATGAATTTGCTCTGTAAATCTTCCCCAAATCACAATTGAAAAAAAAAGAAGGAGAATTTAATATTTAGAAGATCCCAGTCATCTGGTTTCTCTTCTTCTGCTTATACCTTTTGAGTTGTGCTTGATAGTCTACTTATGTCATAAATTAGGACTCCTAAGTTTGCCCCTATTTATCTTTGATAAACTTTATAATTTTGCATTTTACATTTAGGTCTTTGATCGATTTTGAGTTCATTTTTGCATGTAGTGTGAGGTACGGATCTTATTTCATTTTTCTGCAAATGGTTATCCAGTTTTGCCAGTATGATTTGTTAAAGAGACTATCTCTTTTCCATTGAATGGGTTTGTCAAAGATCAGCTGTCCACAGGTGGATGAATCTATTTCTGGGTTCTCAGTTCTTCTCCAGTGGTCTTTGTGTCTATCATTGTACCAGTACCAAGCTGTTTTGACTACTGTGACTGTATAGTAAGTTTTTGAGATCTGGGAATGTGAGACTTCTGCTTTGTTTTTCTTCTTCAGTAGTGCTTTGCTTATCCTAGCTCTCTTTCCTTTAATTGGATTTAATTAGTTAATTAATTCTTTCATTTACACATCTCCCCAAACAAACAAGCATCTACTATATATCTGATGAATTGGAGTGGTTCAGTGGTAGAATTCTCATCTTCCATGAGGGGGATCCCGGTCCAATTCTAGCCAATACATCTTATGCACAGCAACCACCTGTCTGTCAGTAGAGGTTTGCACATTGCTATGATGCTGAACAGGTTTTGGTGAAGCTGCTAGACTAAGGACTGGGAAGAAAGGACTGGCAATCTACTTCTTAAAATCAGCCAATGAAAAACCTATGGATTACAAAGTCTGATCTGCAACTGATCATGGGGATGGTGTAGAATCAAGGAGCGTTTTGTTCCATTGTGCATGAGGTTGCCATGAGCCAGGCTGATTCAATGGCTGCTAACCACAAAATATTTGATATGGTGACAAGTTGACACAATACAGAGATATATGACATGGTACCTGACTTTGAGATGATCACAGTCTAGGGGGAAGACTGTGCTGCAGACAGAGATAAGTGAATGAATCTGAGAGGTTGAGGGCTTCTTGGAGGAGATAAGACTCATGCTGGACCACGGAAAACAAAAAGTTCATCGCATAGGGATTAATGTCAGAATCAGAACTGGAGTCCAGGATGCAGCCATCTGCCTAGTCTAGCACTACTTCTTTCCTAGAAGATTTTAAAAATATTTAACTCATTTTTCTTTGTTCTTATAACTCCTTCTAACAGTGCCACTATCTACACTGCACAAAATGAAGCAACTCTTTTTTGGGGGATGGAGGGAACATTAGGCTGCTGGAAAGAATGGGTGATGGGTGGGATGTTTCTGGGGCCTCTTCTGTCCTAGAAGGTAGCCTCATGGGTGTTCCTAGGCCTCCAGGACACAAATGACAACACCCTGGCACTCTGATGGCGTATCAGTTGACTGAAGGAGACACAGAGAACCTCACCGCTATTTACCTGTTCACACAGCCATTATTCATCTCTTCCCACACACACTCTGTGGCAAACAAAGCCACAGAGTGGTTTAGGAAAAAAAAAAAAAGAAAACCTTTCCCCAACCCCATTCTGAAATGTCAAGTGTTTCAGTTTTGAGAAAAAAGAAAGCATGACTCATGACATGGCTGACAAACACATATCTGGAGGTATGCTGATGGTGAGTCACGCTGTAGGGATCTGTTCTTATGTGGCAGTAAGGGCCTGGGATTACAGCAGCATCATGGAACAAGCCAGTAAAATTCCACTACTCTCTGTAGCTGATTGAGAGGCAGTTGAAAAACCCTGGGCTTTTTCCAGCCCCAGTCTAGAGTAGGGTACTGGGGCCCCTCAGGTATATTAATCTATGTGGGAAACCAAGGATAATTATTAATAACTGAAAAAGAAAAACCAAACCCATTATTATCGATCTATGCCCAGTGCCTTGCTGAATCAGCTCTACTTGCTTCTTTGAGCCAGCTAGGCTGTTGGATTTTCTTGAAGGGTATTGGGTTGCTAAGCAACAGCGCTGGCAGCATCCATCATGCCCAGCAATGTCAGCCCTGAGTGTGGCCTGCAGAGCATGCCTGCATCCCCCTCCTCCTCCAAACGCCTACTGCCCTCCCCCTAGCTGAAAATGTTAATTTGCAATTCAGGGACAAGAGCTACATCAGGTGATTCTGTGTATAAAACACCAAGGTGCAGCACATGAAACACAAATATTGCTTTTGGTTGCAAGGCAGGGCATGTGATGTAACTGAAAACACAGTCTCATTTGTGTACACAGAGTCTGTTTTTATCATATAAATGGTTTAGGCGTTATTTAAAAGCTTGCATGTCATAATCCTTTCTAATACATCCTGGTGTGTTCTGCCTTTAAATCATTAATTTTTTTCCTTTCTGCCCAAACAGCATCTTATTTATACCCTGCTTTGTCCATAGCGCTCTCTCTCCCTTTGTTCTGTGGTCTCCTGGGTGACAGAGTTATTGTTTGTGTTTAGGGGTGTGTGTGATGGCCCTGCAGTTAACAGTTGGAGGCCTGTCCCTGTGGCAGTTTTGCTCCGGAAGTGCCAGTCTTCTGGGCGGGCTCTCAGCCAGGGCACCAGCTGTCTGTGCCTTTTACTTCCTGTCAGAAGGCAGCCGGCAGAGTAAGCAGGAGCTCTAGGGGCAGAGTGATGGGGAAGAAAGAGTGTCAGTTTTGGAGTCCCACAGACCTAGCTCTAAATCCTCTCTCTTCTTCCAACCCACTCTGTGCTGCCTTGTCCAGTTACTGTCCCAATCTCTGAAAAGGATGTTAGTAAGAGTAATCTCCTTGGGTTGTTAGGGGGGCTGAGGGTGATGATGCATCACTATGCTCAGCCCACATGTTTATTAAATAGCAGATATTACTAAGGAATCCACCAGCTACTACACAGGAGAAAGATGAGGCAGTCAGCTTCTGTACAGATTTATAGTTTGGAAACCTTATGGAGCAGTTCTGCTCTCTATGATAGGGTTGCTCTGAGTCAGAATTGACTCGATGACAGTGGCTTTTTTTTTAAATTATTACTGGCTAAGGCACTTGACTGCTAACCAGAAGGCTGGCGGTTCAAACCTATCAGCCACTCCTCAGAAGGAAGATGGGGCAATCTACTTCCGTAGTGATACCGCCTCGGAAACCCAAGGAGGGTCACTATGAGTCGAGTCCGACTCCATGGCACATAACAACAACAACAACAAGAAGGATTGAGTAAATTACACATGATCCCTAGTTGAAAGTGTATGTAAAGCATCATCTGGCTCAGTCCAACATGGAATTCCAATTGCCCCACTTCTCTCTACATATAAGCAGAGCAGTTTCCAGATGGTTGCCAAAGGCCACACATAGTTGAGGCTTTGTGTCAGGGCTGGGTTATAAGCACTGTTCTCAGATTCCGGCCCAGTGCTCCTTTTTTTTCTGGGCCCATTATGATACTCATTGACCTTCTTTCTAAAATTATTCCTGAGCTTTAGGGCCTTACCATGGTCTGAGTCCCTCCTTATATAACTGAACAGTGTTACCTGGTAGGAACCATTGACTGACTGCAGGATTTTGGTGGCAACAAAGATTTAGGATTTGATTTGAAGTCTGGTGAAACTCAGGAGTCCCAGGACCCAGGAGGATGAGTCTTATAGGTTTACATTTGACATCTGTATCATGCTTTATACTACTGCTGCTTTGAAACTGTTAATGCATCTAATGCCTACTAGGGACTCAGCTCTTAGACAGGGAATATGTGTGGTTGGGATGTGCTTTATTTGAAGGTGACTTTCTTGTTCTAAATCACAAATAGATGTTCCAGCGAGGCTTACTCAGTCATTACCAATAAGACAATTTTATACATTCAAAGAAATACCTCCAAGCATTCGAACATTTTATCTCTGAGAAACCATTCCCACTGAAGAGAAGCTGGGGAATTTCTGGTCTGGTGTTCCCAACCAAGGGAGAGCCAAGAAGATACCTTGAACTCTAGCCTGAGGCTACCATGTCCTTATGGTCCAGTTGGGCAGGCCACTCCATTTTAGGAGTCCAACAGGAAAAACAAGAGATTGGTATACACTTGATGTGGGTCAGATCTAGGTGAGAAGACTGATGATTAAAAGTGAATTTTAATCAGACAGACAGGCCTGTGTACTCAGGAGACCCCAGCTATAAGTGATGGGAAAGGGAAGCATTGGTGGCTAAGAGGAAGGAAACAGTGACAAGGAGCTCCCAGGGTGACCCTGCCAAGGAGATTTGTGAGTCCCTCTCCCACTTCTTTGTCACCATTGCTGTTGTTAGTTGCCATTGACTTAGTTCCAACTCATAGTGATCTTGGGTATAACAGAACAAAATGTTGCTTGGACCTGCACCATCTTCATGACTGTTGGAAAGGTTGAGTCCATTGTGGCCATTGTGTCAATCCATCACATTGATGGTTTACTTCACCTTTACTGACCCTCTACTTTTCCAAACATGATGTCCTTCTCCAGCCATTGGCCCCTCATAATGATGTGTCCAAAGTAAGTGAGTCAGAGTCTCAGACTATGAAAACTATGTGATCCATAGTTTTTATTGGCTGATTTTCAGAGGTGGAACATTAGGCTTTTTTCCTTGTCTGTCTTAATCTGGAAGCTCTACTAAAACCTGCCCACTGTGGATGACCCTACTGATATATGAAAGACTGGTGGCATAACTTCCAGCATCATTGCAACACACAAGCCACCAAGGTATGGCAAACTGACAGGCAGGTGGTGGCTCCTACTTCTAACCCCACTGAAAGGTCCACTGAGGTGCCAAACCATGAATAGGTAGGAAAGGCTTTTCCAGGAGCAGGACATATAACTTAGAGTCAGGGATCAGTGATAAAATACTCAGGTCTAGAACAGTGGTCAGACATTCTGGGTTTCAGTCCTGGCTTGACTACTTACTAACTATTTCACTCCAAGCAAATTGTGGAGCCTCAGTTTCCTCATCATAAAAATGGGGATAATACTATACACCTTTAGGTAATTTTGAGAATTAGGTGAGATAATTCATGTAAAGCACTTTGTTTAGCACTTGTCATGCAGAGTGCTCCATAAATGTCAACTGGATGAGAGGCTACTCACCAATACTTCTTCCTTAGCCATAAGTTGAGATAATAGTGGATCCCAAGAAGTCCCAATCCCACCCCAAAATGTGAAAAATTTTCACTCAATCACAGAGAAACTCAATATTATGGCCTCTGGGGCCCAATCCCACTCACTGAGGAATGGCTTTTCCTTTGGTCCAGGGCATAGCTCTGGGATCTGTGGGGCTATTTGAAAATTAGGACACATGAATTACAAGTTGTCCCCAGTGATTAAACTGGTTTCTCCATCAGAGAGTATACTTTGAAGGGGAGCCCACATAGGAGCCAGGGGCAGGGCAGAAGGCAAGGAGTGATTTCCCCAGACCTGCCCTCTCAGCACTCTTTGGTCACCAGTACCTGGCAGCCTGGATCCCAGTCCACCTCTGTGCTACCCTGGGGCAAACAGAAAGGGAATAGCTAGCTGCCCATCCAAATAATAGGAGGCTCCAGGAATAACTACCAATCCCACAAGACCCAATATTGGCCCTTAGAGCAGCCAGAATGCTGATGTCCAGCCAGGCAGGTACCATTTCTCCAGCAAGGAAGTGAAATATGGTATACCACAGCAGACAGAAGGCAGGGAGACACATTCCCTCCACCATGCTCCCTGCCCCTTTTGTGTTAAATATAAGTATTTTCTCTTCCTCTCCGCTGTCTCCTCTTCCTTTACAACCAAGCATCTTTAAGCTGCAAAAATAGTGCCAGGAAGACAATCTTCACATCTAGGTGGGATGGAAAGATGTTTGGGGCTATTATGAACTACCTGGTAACACTCTTGCTGCAAAACTTCCTGATGTTCTAGGTAAACTGTCACATCCAACATTTTAAGTGCACAGCTGAGTTAGGAAAGTAAAGATCTCCAGGGTCCAAATGAAGAGAGATCTGAAAGCCAGTGCAGTAAGCATATATCTGATACTGTGTCATCCCTAGTGATGGGCATTGGAGGAGTATATGGGCTAGTTCTGGTAACCTGAGCTCTGGGGTTTTAAAGTTCATCCAGGGCATTCATATGATTTCCAGTTTCTGAATATTATAATTATTGCTTCACGTAATATTCTGTTGTTGTTAGGTGCTGTTGAGTCAGTTCTGACTCCCAGTGACAATATCTACAACAGACCGAACACTGCCTGGTCCTGCATTCTTCTCATAATCGTTGCTGTGCTTGAGCCCACTGTTGCAGCCACTGTGTCAATCCATCTTGTGGAGGGTCTTCCCCTTTTTCACTGACCCTCTACTTTACCCAGCATGATATCCTTCTCCAGGTACCGATCCCTTCTGAAAACGTGGCCAAAGTATGAGAGACAAAGTCTGGCCATTCTTGCTTCTAAAGGATGTTCTGGCTGTACTTCCCCCGAGACAGATTTGTTCATTCTTCTAGCAATTCATGGTACATTCAATATTCTTTGTCAACACCACATTTCAAATGCATCAATTATGCAGTCTTCTTTATTCATTGTCCAGCTCTCACATGCATATGAGGCTGTTGAAAAGACCATAGCTTGGGTCAGGTGCATTTTAGTCTTCAAAATAACGTCTTTGCTCTTAAACACTTTTTGGAGGTCTTTTGCCCAATGCAATACATCATTTGATTTATTGACTGCTGCTTTCATGAGCGATGATTGTGGATACAAATGAAATGAAATCCTTGACAATTTGTATCTTTTCCCCGTTTACCATGATGTTGCTTATTGGTCCAGTTGTGAGGATTTTCATTTTCTTTATGTGGAGGTGTAATCTGTACCTTAGGCTGTAGTCTTTGATCTTCATCAATAAGTGCTTCAGGCCTTCTTAATTTTCAGCAAGTAAGGTTGTGTAATCTGCATATTGCAGGTTGTTAATAACTCTTCCTCTAATCCTGATGCAGTGTTCTTTTTCATACAGTGAAGCTTCTCTGATTATGTGCTCAGCACATAGAATAAGTATGATGAAAGAATACAACCCTGACACACATCTTTCCTGATTTTAAACCACACAATATCCCCTTGTTTTGTGCAAACAACTGCCTCTTGGTTTATGCACAAGTTCCTTATGAGCACAATGAAGTGTTCTGAAATTCCCATTCTTTGAAATGGTAACCATAATTTGTTATGATCTACACAGTCAAATGCCTTTGCGTAGTCCATAAAACACAGGTAAACATCTTTCTGGTATTCTTTGCTTTCAGCCAGGATCCAACTGACATCAGCAATGATATCCTTTGTTCCAAGCCCTCTTCTGAATCTGGCTTGAATTTCTGGCAACTCCCTGTCAATGTATTGCTGCAATAGTTTTTGAATTATCTTCAGCAAAATTTCACTTGTGTGTGTTATTAATAATATGGCTTGATAATTTCCACATTTTGTTTGATGTCCTTTTTTAATGGGCACAAATATGGATCTCTTCTAGTTGGTTGACCAGGTATGTATCTTCCAATTTTCTTGGCATAAAAATATTGATTGAGCATCAGGCACTTCAGTTGGACAAATGTTTAA
Source organism: Orycteropus afer afer (assembly GCF_000298275.1). Lineage (NCBI taxonomy): Eukaryota > Metazoa > Chordata > Mammalia > Tubulidentata > Orycteropodidae > Orycteropus > Orycteropus afer. The sequence continues at coordinate 4,593,805 of NW_006921665.1, read as the reverse complement.
GACAAAAATTATTGAATCTTAGGTATGTGTAAAGGAGCTTTGGTGGTGCAAAAGGTTAAGTGCTAGACTGTTAATAAAAATGTTGGTGGTTTGAACCCACCCAGTGGCTCCACGGTAGAAAAGACCTGACAATCTACTTCCATAAAGATTACAGCCTAGAAAACCCTGGAGAGTTCTGCTCTGTCATGTGGGTTGGTATGAGTTGAAATTGACTCAAAGGCACCTACCAACAACAACAGCAGCAAACAAGGTATGCATAAATTCAGCTTTCTGCTAACAGTTTTTTCAAGTGATTGTCCAATTTAAACTGCCAGCCTCTGAGCATTCCAGTTTCTCTTTATCTTCCCCAACAACTGGTATTGTCTTCCCTCTTTCACCCTTCATTTTAGCCCCACTGGTTGGATTTGCGTTTCCATAATGACTGATGACCATCAACACTTTTTTTTACAAGGAATTTTGCATTTTGATAAATGCTTTTGTGAAATACCTGCTCAAGTATATTGCTTATTCTTTTATTGGGTTGCATGTCTTTATCTCATTGATTTGTAGTGTTCCCCTCCCCCCAAATATTTTATTGTGGTTTAGGTGAAAGTTTAGAGCAAATTAGCTTCCCATTCAGCAATTTATATACAGATTGTTCTGTGACATTGGTTGCAATCCCCACAATGTGTCAGCACTCTCCTCATTTCCATCTTGGGTTCTCTGTTTCCATTCATCCAGTTTTCCTGCCCCTTTCTGTCTCTTAACTTTGCTTTTGGGCAAATGCTGCCCTGTTGGTCTCATATAATTGATTTTTCTAAGAAGCATGTTCCAACCAAATATTATTTGTTTACTTTATAGCCTTGTCTTTTATAAGGATGAAAGATGATCTCTGGGAGTGGCTTATTAGGGTACCCAAGGGCCATAGCCTTAGGGGTTCCACCAATCTCTGTCTGATCAGTAAGTCTGGTCTTTTTCTTATGAATTTGAATTTTGTTCTACCCTTTTCTCCCACTCTATCTGGTACCTTCCATTGTGATCCTGGTCAGAGCAGTCATGTTGGTAGCCAGGTACCATCTAGTTCTTCTGGTCTAAATTAGTGAATGCTGTGGTTCATGTGTGACACTAGTCACTTAGACTAATTGTTTACTCGAGTCTTTGGTTTTCTTCAGTCTTCATCGCTTTGGATGGGAAGAGACCAATAGTTGTATCTTGGATGGCTACTCGCAAGCTTTTAAGACCCCAGTTGCTACTCACCAAAGCAGTGGAACATTGTCTTTATGTTGTGCCAGTTGACCTCGATATCCCTAGAGACTATGATCCCTAGCCCTCAAGCCCAGTATCTCAGTCCTGAGAGGTGTTTTTTATGGCTAAGAAGTTTTCAAGACTGTGTCACCTGTGTGCTCTAGTATAAATATGGGTGTATTTGCACCATGCACAAATATATATGTAGGAATACCTGCTACTAACCAAACATATGCATGTAGGTATATTCCCATACACTCTCCCACCACTGTTCAGCTAACATGTTGTTGTTGTTGTTGTTATGTAGTGTTGAGTCGAACCCAACTCATAGCGACCCCTCCTTGGGTTGCTGAGGCAGTATTACTACGGAAGTAGATTGCCCAACCTTCCATCCGAGGAGTGGCTGGTAGGTTTGAACCGCCAGCCTTCTGGTTAGCAGTTAAGTGTCTTAGGCACTACGCTAACATAACTACCTGTATATCCATTTCTACATTATTGTTTGCTATCATTGTTTTTGCAGGATTGTATATGTAATAGTATTTACCATCGTTGCCTTTTACTCTTGTGCAATTTTCTTTGCCTGGGAGGGAGCGCTGGTGGTGTAGTGCCTAAAGGCATTTGACTGCTAACCATAAGACTGGTGGTTCAAAACCACTAGCCACTCCTTACAAGAAGACTGGGTGATTTACTTCCATAGAGATACCACCTTGGAAACCCAAGGAGGGGTCCCTGTGGGTTGGAAATGACTCAGCAGCAGGGAGTTGCTTTTTTTTTTCTTTTCCTTGGTTATATTGTGCTGACTTCTCCCATATTGTGTATTGTCTTTCCCTTCACCAAAGTTAGCTTATTTACTATTTAGTGATTTTTTTTCCCTCCGACCCCTTCTAACCCCTAGTAACCATCAAAGAATGTTTCTTTCTGTGTATAAACCTTTTCTTGACTTTTTATTATAGTGGTCTCATGCAATATTTGTCATTTTATGATTGCTTTATTTCACTCAGCATAATATCCTCCAGATTCATCCATGTTGTGAGATGTTTCATGGATTCATATTTATTCTTTAATGTTGTGTAGTATTCCATTTGTGTATGTACCGTAGTTGGTTTAACCTGTCATCCATTCATTGGCACTTAGGTTGTTTCCATCTTTTTGCTATTGTGAATAATAATGCTGTAATGAGCAAGGGTGTGCATATATCTATTCATGTCACAGCTTATTCCTCTAGGATATATACCTAGGAGTGGGATTGTTGGATCATATGGTATTTCTATTTCTAGATCTTTGAAGAAGCACCATACTGTATTACATAGTTATTGTACCATATTACATTCCCAACAGCAGTGTATGAGAGTCCCAATCTCTCTACAACCTTGCCAGTATTTGTTGTTTTCTATTTTTTTGACCAGTGCCATTATTGCTGGTATGAAATGGTATCTCATTGTAGTTTTGATTTGCATCTCTCTGATGGCTAATGATCAAATGTCTCTTTTCATGTATTTGTTACCTGAATACATGAATGTCTGTATTGAATGTATGTATTCAGACATCATGTCTGAATGTCTTCTTTGGTGCAGTGTCTGTTCATGTCCTTTGTCCATTTTTAAACTAGAATGTTTGTCTTTTTGTTGTTGAGGTGTTGGAGTTTTAGAGATTATAAATTTTAGAGATTAGACCCTTATCAGATTTGTCATTGCCCCAAATTTTTACTCCGTTTCATTTTTACTCTTCTGGAGAAGTTTTTTTAATGAACATAAGTATTTAATTTTTTGGAAGTTCCAGTCATCTAGTTTATCTTTTGCTATTTGTGTATTTTAAGTTATGTCTCATAGTCTATTTATACCATAAATTATGGCCCTTAGTTCTAATTTTCCTTCTATGTTCTTTATAGTTTTAGGTTTTACACTTAGGTCTTTGATCCATCTTGAGTTAGTTTTTATGCATTGTATGAGGTACGGATCCTGTTTTATTTTTCTGCAAATGGATTTCCAGTTTTGCCAGCACCATTTGTTTAAGAGAATATCTCTTTCTCATTTAATGGATATTCACCCTTTGTTGAAAATCAGCTGTCCATTGAGGTGAATTTATTTCTACATCTCAATTCTGTTCCATCGGTCTATGTGTCTATTGTTGTACCAGTACCAGGCTATTTTGACTACTATGACTATATAGTAGGTACTGAGACCAGGAAGTGTGAAGCCTCCTACTTTATTTTTCTTCATCAGTAATGCTTTATTTATCCAAGACCTCTTTTCTTTCCATTTAATGTCAGTGATTAGTTTTTCCATCTCTTTAAAGAATGTCGTTGGAATTTGGATCAGGATTGCATTATATCTATAGATTGCTTTGAGTAGTATTGACATTGCCATAATGTTAAGTTGTCCTATCCATGAGCATGGTATGTTATTCCATTTATTTATATCTCTTTTGGTTTCTTGCAGTGCTGTTTTGTAGTTTTCTTTGTATAAGTCTTTTATGTCTCTAGTTAGGTTTATTCCTAAGTATTTTATGTTTTGGGGACTATTGTATATGCTATTGTTTTCCTGATTTCCTTTTCAGAGCTCTCTTTGTTAATGTAAGGGAAGCTGACTGATTTTTGTATGTTGATCTTATACCCCACCACTTTGCTAAATCCTTCTATTAGTTCCAATAGCTTTGTAAAATCTCTGGAATTTTCCATGTTTTTCATGCCATTTGAAAATAGGGATACTTTTCCTTCTTCCTTACTAATCTGGATGCTTTTTATTTCTTTTTCTTGCCTTATTGTTCTAGCTAGGTGTTCCAATACAATTTTGAATAAAAGTGGTGATAAAGGTCATCCTTTTCTGGCTCCCATTCTCAAGGGGTAATGCACTCAGTCTCTTTCCATTGAGAATAATGTTGGCAGTTGGTTTTGCACACATGGCCTTAATTATGTTGTGGAATTTCCCTCCTCTTCCTATTTTTTCTGAGGGTTGTATTTTTTTTTTTAAATCAGTAATATGTATGAAATGCCTTTTGTGTGCTGATTGAGGTGATCATATAATTCTTTTCCTTTGTTTTATTTATATGGTGGTTATTACATTGATTGCTTTTCTAATGTTGAACCATCAAATCCTACTTGGTCATGTGAATTATTTTTTTTATATTTTGTTGAATTCTATTGGCTAAAACTTTGTTGAGAATTTTTACATGTATATTCATGATGGATATTGCTCTATTATTTTTTACTTGTGTCTTTGCCTGGCTTTGATATCAGGGTTATGCTGGTTTCATAAAATGAATTTGGGTGTATTCCTTCCTTTTCTATATTCTGGAATAGTATGGGTAAAGTTGGTGTCAATTTTTCTCTGAATATTTGGTAGAATTCTCCAGCAAAGCAGTCTGGATTGGTTTTTTTTGGGGGGTGAGGGTGAGGGTGAGGGTGAGGGTTTTTTTTTAATGACCTTTTCAATTTCTTCTTTTGTTATGGGTCTGTTCAAATTTTCTTCCTCAGTTTGTGTTCATTTATGTAGTGTCTTGGTTCTCTAGTAATTCTATAACATACATACCACAAGTGAATTGTTTTAACAAAAAAGAATTTATTCTCTTACAGTTTAGGAGGCTAGAAGTCTGAATTTAGAGTGCTAGCTCTAGGGGCTTGGTGAAGGCCCCTCCACCTTGGGCTTTAGATCTGACTCTAGTTTTAGGCCCACTGGAGCTGGAGGCTTCTTTCTGACTCATGCAGCTACTGGCTACTGAGGCTAACAAACCTGAGGTCGACAGGTAACATGACACAATCCCAACATCAGCAGGCAATATGGCAGGCCTGGTTCAAGTACAAGAACAATTTCAACATTGGCAGGCAACATGCAGGCCAAGACTTAGTCAAATGTAGGGTCCAGATGTGCCAAAAGCTAGAGATCCTTCTCTAAGCTTCTCCTTATATACCGGAAGCAGGCTATAACCTGAAGGCAACTATTTAGCTACTCACAGCAGATTCCATGATGGAGGTGATCACAATCTCATTATGAGGAATAACTATATCTAGCTTCCCAGCCTCTCAAACCTACAGCTCAGTCAAGGTGACACACAGCCTTAACTACTATAGGTAAGTATTGTGTTTCTAGAAATCTGTCCATTTCTTCTAGCTTTTCAAGTTTGTTAGAGTACAGTTTTTCATAATATTCTGTTAAGATTCTTTTTTATCTTAGATGGTTCTGTTGTAATGTAGCTCATCTCATTTGTTATTTTAGTTATTTGCATCTGCTCTTTTTTTCCCTTTGTCAACTTCGCCAGTGGTTTGTCTATTTTATTGAC